>NW_028262290.1:96570357-96901785 GCF_047370975.1 Nipponia nippon | reverse complement strand
GACCCTTCACCAGCTTCGTTGCTCTTCTTTGGACACGCTCCAGCACCGCTGTGTCCTTCTTGTAGTGAGGGGCCCAAAACTGAACAAAGTACTCAAGGTGCGGCCTCACCCGTGCTGAATACAGGGGCACTGCCACCTCCCTGGTCCTGCTGGCCACATTGTTTCTGGTACAAGCCAGGATGCCATTGGCCTTCTTGGCCACCTGAGCACACTGCTGGCTCATATTCAGGTGGCTGTCGACCAACACCCCCAGGTCCTTTTCTGCCGGGCCGCTCTCCAGCCACTCTTCCCCAAGCCTCTAGCATTGCATGGGGTTGTTGTGACCCAAGTGCAGGACCCGGCACTGAGCCTTGTTGAACCTCACACAGGTGGCCTCAGCCCATTGACCCAGCCTGTCCAGGTCCCTCTGTAGAGCCTTCCTACCCTCCAGCAGATCAACACTCCCGCCCAACTTGTGTCGTCTGCCAACTTACTGAGGGTGCCCTCAATCCCCTCGTCCACATCATTGATAAAGATATGAAACAGAACTGGCCCCAATACGGAGCCCTGGGAAACACCACTTGTGACCAGCTGCCAACTGGATTTAACTCCATTCACCACCACTCTCTGGGCCCGGCCATCCAGCCAGTTTTTAACCCAGAAAAAATATACCTGTCCAAGGCACGAGCAGTCAGTTTCTTCAGGAGAATGCTGTAGGCAACGGTGTCAAAGGCTTTACTAAAGTCCAGGTGAACAACATTTGCAGCCTTTCTTTCATCCACAAAGGTTAATGGTTGCTCTCCAGCAAGAGCCAAAATAGCTGCAACCCATCTGTTTGCAGATACCAGCTTTCTGCCTTGCCTTCAGAAAACTTTTAGGGGAGGGGCATGGTTGTCTACATCCACAACTCTTCATCAAAAGCTGTATCTATTCAACTTTTTGGGTTCTGGACGCCTGAATGGGAGCCCTCTCCCCTGCCGCTTGCTGTGATGCTGGGCTTTCATTCCTGGTATTGGGATGCAGCCCCCATCCAGCGAGGCTGATGGACACCCAGGGACACACACCCTCTCATCTCAAGGATTCCTTTTATTGTTCTTCTCCCCGTATTTTTTTTTTTTCTGTTATTCTCACCACATAAACGAGAAGTCCTTCAGACAGAGCCTGCCGGAAAAGCCAAGACACATTCAAATGCTCTCTTTTCATTGTTCCCAGAAGATTAATGACACATAGGCCAATGGGCCTGTAGCCCTGTTCCCGTAACCTGCATGCCAAGGGGGAACAAATGAAAGCATGTAACTGGAATTTCCACTCAGCTTGTCTCAACAGCACACGAAAAGCTAGGACAAATCAAATTACAACTACAGAATACAACAAAGAAGTTCCCCTCTCCTTTTGAAACAAACAAACAAGCAAGCAAACAAATAAGAGAATGGCCTGATTTAATTGGTGAAGTCAGGCAGCGCTAGCTGTATAACAACATCTGGGCTGTGCTTGCATTTGGCTGGAGGCTACCTTTTCATGCCTACGCTAAGCTCCAGCCACCAGCGAGGATCCGGTAGGCTTTGAATGTTTTTCAAGCTAGGCAGCCTGCTGCTGGCTCTCTGTGGCCAGCTCTCGCGACTGCTCACAGCTCCCGTAACCCAGCCATGCAAGACCCCTGCCACCCCGTCCCTGCCAAGAGAGAGTGTCCATGTGTTTGTCCCAAATTCCAGTGCAGCGGCCAAAGCCAGCTGTCAGATTAATTGCTGTGCAGAGGCCTGTCACTCAGAGCCACGGGTGTCCCCCCAGGCAAGGTGGCTTCTTCATTCCAGGCTGCCAGTGCGGGAGAAAGGCAGTCACTCACTTTGAAGGGTGTCAGCAGGTTGCATGCCTCAAAAAGCAAGCGTTAAATAAATATGCAGGTCTGGGGGCAATGTTTTGTTGTCTGACTCTCTCTCCCAAAACTCTCACTGTGGTTGTTGAGTTGCTGGTTTGGGGAGTTTGGAAAAAGAAAACAGGATCAAGGGAGCCCGGGGTAATGGCAAAGACATCGGGTAAAGCCAGCAGACTAAGATGAAACACCAAACCCCAAAGAGCCGGGGAAACAAAGGAAGGCAGGGTGCAGTCCCTGGAGCGAACCATGGAGCCAGGCTGCCCCTGGCAGTACAGCCGTGCTGATGCCAAAGCAGGTACCCTCCCTGGGGGGGGAGCTGAGAGGCCCCACTAAGCCCCTGCTCCCTCTACCACCACAATTGAGCTGGAACCAGAAATGAAAAAACCTAATTCCTAGCTGGAGCTGGCAGAAACTTATCACTTTTCTTCTACAAGGGTAAAATTTTGAATGCTATTTCCTCATGCTTTCTGACTAGCCCATCTCATCTTTTTCCCTGCGAAGATAGCTTTGGGGATGCAATCCAGCCTCCAGCTGGGGAACAGAAAAAAAACCCCACCACAGCTGAGCTCTGTTTCTGCCAAGATGACTCGGGTAGTCCCTGGTATGAAAAGCAGTTGCTGGCACCTAAGGTGTGCCCCAGAAATCCCTCCTACGTACCATGCCCAAACTTTGTAACTTGACCCGGTGCACCGAGAGCGATGTTTTCTGTTCATTTCTACATTAAGTAACACTTACTAGATATGATGAGGGAAACACATGAGTCTTGGGAATAGCTAATAATTCTCCCCCTCCAAAACTAACTGACTAGAGGTTCAGCATGCAGAAGGATGTGCTGATGCCCCAGTTTCGTAAACTATCACTCCTTACCCTGTATTTACAGCAGTACAACAGCTATCAGTAAACCTAGTAACAAGTCATCAGCTTTGTTTGTATTCCAGTCTGTTTTTTCAATGATTTTTTTCTTTCTTTAAACATAATTTTTCAGACTTGCCATCTACAAGTCTCTGCGTTACTTTTTTTTTTTTTTTTAAACACAGTGTACACTAAGAAGCAGCCTAAAAATCATACCTGTGATACAGCTTGCTTTGGGTCACACAAAAAAACTGGTAGTTAAGAAGACTTACACTGGAAAATAGCTTTACTTACACTGCATTTGCTGAGGTCTGAAGTACAGACCCAGAGCTAAAGGAAATCACAGTTTGCTTACTTCCACTGCGTTTGCTTCTGGGGAAACTGAAGCAAAAAAGAAAAGTGATATCTCTTTGTAGTGGCTGAGAGACATTTGTCAAGAGTCAAGTATTTTCAGACATGGGTCCCCACAGGCAAACGTTATCTCCCAGATATCAACAGCTAAATGACTGCCCTGATTTTTCCGAGGTTGCAGCATCAGCAACGGTCGCTGCAGTCAAGCAGTGTCCAACGCCTGAAAATACCAAACCCGCTATTTGCATCCATTACCAACCAGTGAAGTGAGGCCTGGCAACCCATTCCTAAAATATCGACTAGCAACATTGCCTGACCCCTACACCAACAGATCCTTTCTGGTTACCTATGTATCCCTGCCTGGGGTAAGATCCCACCCATCAAACCAGGTGGTGCTTCTCTTGCCATAGCTGCAATTGGCAGTCCTGGCCATCAGAGCAGACTGTCTCTGCTCAGCAGCTGTGCCAGCTGGAACATAGCACAGGACCACATGTTGCTGATGACAAAGGATGGATTAGTGCAGTGGTCCCTCTGCAAGGGCTGCCTGGCACTGATTTTATTTTTATTTTTTTTTAAATGAGGAAGACCTGTGTTTTAAGAAAACATCCAGTCTGGATTTAGAAATTGCCACTGAGGACAAGGCGTTACACAAGAAGATATCGCAGGAGCTGTTTGTTCCAAAACACAGCGCGGGGAATACACGCCCACCTCTATGTGGGTGGGATGCACGCGTGCCACACCACACACAACAAGAAAACAAGCCACAGCTCTTAGTGGCTTTGGTACGCGTGAAGTCTAAGCGAGTGGGCTAGCAAAACAGAGACAGATGGCAGCAAATACATAACTAGCTATTTTAAAACGTTATTGTGCTTCAGCTGCTGCTGATTTCTCAATCTTTCCACCACACACTCCCTAAACGGCAGCGTTTCCAGCCCTCCGCTTTCCCACAGCTCAGGGAAGCCCCACCGAGCAACAGGTCAGAGGGGGCTCTCACAGCTCATCCGAGGACAATTCACCCTCGGGAGGCACCTGAGCCACCGTGCTCTGTGCTGCAACATCAGCCGCCTGCTGCAGCCAGCATCCACTGCAGGTGAGCAAGTGCCGCACGCATGTGTCAGCATCCCCACCTGTCATTTGTCTCCGGAAACAGCACGAAGCGACGCACCTGCACGTTAAATTCCGCCCTGGGATTTATTTAATTTTTTTTTCTCCCCTTTTCTTTTCTTTTTCCCCTCCCTGAAGCATGTTCCAGTGGTTATTGTTCTTGGGGCCGCGCAAGGGCAGTGCCCCAGAGGGGCCGGGCTGGAGCCTGGCGCGATCCACACCCACATTCCTCATCAGTGGGAGACGGATGTCTACTCGCGGCCTCTATTTGCACAACTTACTGTATATTTCCATAGAAGGACAATAAGCATTACCTAAGCGTAAGAAGCCTCCCGGATGGTGAACACTCTTAAATATGCACCCAAAATGAGGGATCTGCAAAATACAGAAATTCTCTGCATGCTTCTCCTCTGAGGTTCTGTGAGGAATTTTTTTTCTTGCTTTAAGCAACAGAGTCATTGTATGAGTAATATTGTCCCATGTATTTTTATTGTCATTCACTTCTGCTTCCTATGATTTTCTGATCAGAGAAACTTCCAGAGTTCTGGAAAAGGATTTGCACGCAAAGTGCTTCTTTCACAGATGCGTAGCCGCTCAAGTTCTTAAGTGAAAAAGCCACAAAAGTTGCCATTTTCAGCTGAAAATGAGATTCACTATGAGATGCTTAAGAATGTTCTAATTTTAAAAGATACAAGCAGTCCTGCTGGCTTGAGGTACCAGTAGACAAGTGCCTATGTTAAAAGGACAGGTTTATCTCATTACAGGCTTCGCACATGTTCTTCACCAAAATCAGCTGAGGGCAAGGTAATGATGGCTTTGTAGCTGCCTTGATGGTGTGAGGACAGGAAGCAGGCAAAGTTTATAGGAAGGCCCAATATTTTTCATTGGACCATCAGATACAGTAGGAGACAAAGCAAGCAAGGTTTGGGGCACACCAGGGTTGATACACTCCTGTGTTCTTACATTTTTCTCAGTTCTATCTGATGCTACTCACTTCTCTAAAGAGAGAAGTAGACAAGGACTTCACAGGTACAGATTAAAGTCTGAGGGCGGAAAGGGAGAGGAATACAGCTGTGGGACGTTGCTGACCTCATCTGGGTACCTCTGAAGGCAACCTCCTCTCCCCCGGTATGTGTACAGTTTACATCATGTTGATAAAAAACAGATTTATTTGTGCTTTTTTTTGTTGCTGGTATGAGCACAGCTACTCAGGGAGGGAGATGTATCTGACCTCACATGAGCTACCTCAGCGTTAGGCATCTGGCGTGACCTGGTGCGTTTGGGCCCCCACTGCAGTCAGTAGAAAGGGATGAGGTCTTTTGAGGATGATTCAACCCATTTTATGACAGATATTAGAGATGAGAGGGATGAATCACCCTATAGACAGGCTTCGCTCTCTCTGCTGAGGATATAGGGACTCTGGTTGACTAGACTTAGTCTTAAGCAGCTAAAATTAAAAGGGGTGAATCATGCCCAAAGGTGATTTTTCTATGCTAGAAGTGCCGACATTACCCACCTGGCAAAATTAGTGAGGCAGTAATGTCTGTCAGCATAATGCTGGCCCATGCCTTTGCACTTCAGGAATTTGAAGTGTCATCTGCCAAACATCCAATTCCTCCTACAGACTACCCTCCCTTTCCGGGACCTATTGCACCCACAATTGCCCTGCGCAGATTCGACACTCCAGAAACCTTTGCTGCCCATTCCCTGTATCTTTTGTGTCAACAACATGGGCCCAAACTCCTATGAAGAGAACAATCCTCATTTTCTATACATTTCCAGTGGGAGATAAGGCAACTCAGAACGCCAAGAGAATAGACCCTCAGATTTAACATCTTCAATGCATCAAAGATGCGGCTTAACATTTAATATGAAGGCTCAATATTTAAGCCTCTCCCATCAATCAGGATGAGATCCCAGTAAGCCGGTATGGTTGTTCTTACGATTACCAGCACCAAAACTTCTGGATGTGTATATGGGAGAACCACAAGGAATTGTCTCTGCAGTATATGCCTATATGTAATACAATTACACTTCATCCCATTGTAACATGCTCAATAAAGGTTTCATCCTAAAAAGACCTCTCCAAACCTACTTTTGTAGCATTATGTAATAGAATTACAAATATGCTCATCATCAGCATACGTTCCCAGCCCTTTCTGAATCTTGATAAATTCCTGACCTCAGTGACAGCCTGCAGTAATGAGCTTCATAGTTGAATTATATCATGCAGAGGAAAATAGTTCCTTTTCTCAGCTTTGAACTTGCTAGCTTTTGTTTTCTTGCAGTGTCCTTGGATAGCAGCTAGGGCACGTTAGGAATTTTCCAGTGAAACAGACTGGAAAAGGGCAATGCAGAGTGAAAATGTCTTTGGGAAATGGGTCAGTCTGACAATATTCTGATAATGCACAAACAGGACTGGGTCCCAGAGGTTTTTCCTGCTGGGTTGCCTGACATAATGCTGGAGAGCTGAGGGCTGCAGAGATCCCTGCTCCAGGACAGGTCATCGCTGGGCTGGCCACAGCGAGGAGATCAGAGGCCCCAGGAACCCTGGCTCCTCTGGATGTCTTGGAGTTTAGATCTCACTCCTCAAAGGAGATTTAAAATTTTCCTGAACAATGTGTTTCAGTTCCGAAATTTTTGTGGAGTTCCCCTTTTGCAGGAAATTTGGAAAGCATATCCCCCCGCCAAAGACCGCAGTGTTTCCTCGCTCCCTTGCCACCCAAACGCAGCAACTTTTGACCCAGTGCCATGACATTCAGTCCTTTTCCTTTCTGATTTTAAGGAAGTATTTGCCACCTTTTCAACCTCTTCCCTCCTCAGGGTTTGCAGACAGCCCTCAGTTTTCTTTGCTCTCCTGAGAAATTCCTCCAAATCTGCAGTGTCTATTCTGAGCAGCAATCAGCAGCAAAACTCTCACTGCCTTTACTGTGAAACAGGATCAGTATCTCCCATGTAAAAAGCCATATAAATGTAAGATATTTGCACACCAATACCCACCGCCCAACGGGTGCGCAGGGAGCGCCTTGCTGCGTAACAACACACAGTGTTTGTCAGTACTTCAAAATCTTCCTTCTTCCCTTTTGGTATGTTTCTGGCACATAACTGCAACTCTCTGAAGAGCTTACTGAACACCAAGTATGGGAAAAATGACTCACTAGGTTAGAAATGCAGACCCCTTCTCTTTGCAAGAAAGAGAATTTCAAGATCTCTCTTCCTTTCCCATCTGGGCTGAGAGAATGGACCTGAAGGCACATTTAAGGTTACTTCCTTTAAAGGTTCATTTTAGCCTAGTATGGGCCTATCACTACAAAATTAAACGCAAAAAATCCCACACAAAACAAACAGAAAGAGGCCAAAAGGTGTTCTAATGGGCATTTTCCTTTGGTGTCCTTCTGAAGCAGATTGAGGTTGCATTAACGCATATTCCAGGAAAAAAAAAAATAAAATTCCCAAACCCTGACATCATGAGCAGACCAAAAAAGCAGGATGGCAAATTCATGCTTCTCATAACATTCATTTTTCCATATTATTCTTTCTCATTCCACTGTAGGGAGTCTAAACCAAAACAGAAATAGATGCAGATGTAATTTTTTTTGTATGAAACTGATACTAGTGAGCCTGCAGCCACTCCATTAATATCATCTGCCAGGGTGCACAGTCCATATCACCACACTGGAGATGGAGCGAGGTGAAAGGATTTGTTTAAAGGCAGCAGACATACAAATAATGAAGGAGCTGAGGAGGAAGCTGATGTTGTTTAGTCTAGAGAAGAGGAGGCTGAGGGGAGATATTGCTCTCTACAACGACCTGAAAGGAGGCTGTAGCGAGGTGGGGGTCCGTCTCTTCTCCCAAGTAACAAGCAACAGGACGAGAGGAAACGGCCTCAAGCTGCGCCAGGGGAGGTTTAGATTGGATATTAGGAAAAACTTCCTCACTGAAAGGGTAGTCAGGCACTGGAACAGGCTGCCCAGGGAAGCGGTTGAGTCCCCATCCCTGGAGGTATTTAAAAGAAGGGCAGATGTGGTGCTTAGGGACATGGTTTAGCGGTGGACTTGGCAGGGCTAGGTTAACGGTTGGACTTCATGATCTTAAAGTTCTTTTCCAACCTAAGCGATTTGATGATTCTATGATGAAGTTGGTGCAAGGATGACAGACCTCAGAATAACAGATTTGGGCAGTTCAAGGCAACTTAGGCATCCAAGACAACTGTTCCAGTTGCAGTTTGAAACTCCCAAAGCCACACAACTGTGGTTGATGGCTCATCTCTCTTCCATTTCATGGTACTTTGTGCAACCTGACCTCTGGCAAGTGTTGGGGTGGCAATCCTCCCTCACAGCTGCATCTCCGTGAAACCAGGCAGAGGCACAGGAAGCTTATCACGGTGTGCCATCATAGCCAGCCACCACTGACAAGCGCATGAGCTTTACTTACTGCCTCCCTTGAACTATATATAGACAGCCAGGCCTGGAAAAACATGAGCTGGGTCATCCACTCCAGTTGTACCCACCACAAAGATTATTTCCTTACTTTATTCTTGCTATTGTATTATCCTATCTAGTCTCACCCACCCATGTCATTGCCTCTGTTACAGTTTGACAGTCTATTCCAGGCATGCTCAAGGTTATAAATTTTTTTCCTTATGTCTAGCCTGATTTTTTTTCCATTTTTAATTTTAGGCCAAACTCTATTCAGCCACTTTCTAGATAACCCAGATAACCCCCTTCCTTTCTTTCATGCAATTTCCTTTGACTTACTTATATTGCTATCATCATGTCATCACCCCCCAGCCTAACTTTTTCCAAGAGCTCCTGGCTGATGCACTCTGTTTGAGCATACTCATGTGTTCTTCTCAGCTGCTCTTCCAAGGCTTTCCAATTTGCTTTTCTACCATTATGATAGTTTCAGCTTTCATGCAGCATTTAGGAACCAAAGTTCTCTGCTCTCATCCAGCATGTCAATACCAGAGGCTAGTAAATTTACACACTCTATTAGCATTACATTTGTCTTCTAGGCCTTTAAAGCAATTCTTTACCCTCAGCATCTTGTTTGTAAGATCACAAAATGCACAGGCCAAGATTAGACCTGATACCTGCACAAATCTAGAAGCTTGAAGAGGGGACAGGGCCTTGCAGAGTGTAAGGGCTCATCTATAGGCTGTGGTCACCATAGGGTTGAAGACCTTGACACAGCCTGAGGAACAAGAGAAATATCAGGTGCCAGGAATAGTAGCAGAATATAGGCACAAGATCCAACATTAAAAAAAAAAAAAAAATCATCAGCCAGAGATTTTCAGGTACTAAAAGACAGGATAAAATGGGAATAGAGCAGAACATTTGGAGGAGAAAGGATTTTTTTCAGTGGCATAACAGAAAAATCGGAAACCAATTTTTCACTGATTTCGGTAGGATTTAGACAATTTCACATGTAGCCAAAAAGCCTGTTTAAATGAGGACAGTTAAAAATTCATTGCTGCAAGAAGCACCATCAGCTTTTCAGTACATCCTACTGTAGCTTAACTGTGCTTTTCACTAGCTGGTTTACAACTGACCTACTACTAGTTCCTCGTCAGCCAGTTTCACCCATTTGTACCTTAGCCTGTAGGGAGACTGTTTTTCCCTTTAAAAATATATAACACATAAGTGATTCTTGCCTAGAGGGTTGTTTTTTTAAATTGTTACTTCCATATTATTTCCTTTTTCTAATCTTCAAATATATAAATTGCACCTTAGCAAATAAGTCTCTTCTTTCCTTGCCCCTGCCATTGGAATGTTGCCCATCAGTGACTGGAATTTGAGCCTTGTTTTTAATGCACTGCATGCTGTAGTTATTCAAACGCTAAGCTTGCTGCCACCACTGAGGCCCCATGATAAAGGTTTTAAAAGTCATAAATGTTAGACCATGACTTTCATTGAATATCACAGGAGGGCAAGGTATGCAAGTGCCATGTTATTTTTGAAACCCCACCCTCTCTCCTGGCCTTGTATCAAGTCATTGGAACCTCATGGGCAGGCTGTAGATTTCTTCAAGATTTTCAACTTCCAATATGACAAGCGGGGAAAAAAACCCTTTTCTGTCAAAGAGGAGGATGTTCTAGTGACATAGCTGAAGGTAGCGCTGTGCTCCTGAAAATGCTAATTTATCCCAGGTACAAAATAAAGTGCAATGATGGGAGTTTCTGAACATCAACATTTCTGATTCAGGAACATATGGGATCTCCAAGAGAGATGCTTTAGATGATCCTGACTATAACCTGGCAGTTTCACCTGCTCAGACCAAGGGCAGCCTTCTCATCCCTTGGCTATGTCATCCCACCTCATTCAACACTTTGCAGTTACAGAGCAGACTGAAAACTACACTTTTCTTGGTAGTTTCAGATTGGCTTCACAGACACTCAAGCTAGCGCAAAGGACGGAGCATGAACACAAGTGCAGAGAGGCGCTGGAAGGGGAGAGTGAGCAGGAGCATGGTGGCCTCAGACTGGCCCACAGCAACTATGAAACTGCACCACAGGTTACTGGCGTCAGGGCAGGACTATCCATGGCCCATATTATCAACCACAGGTTACGCTGGGTGGATTCTCTGATCTTCAAAGTACACCAAGCTTATTAATTGTAAATAGCTCACCTGCGTAGTTCTCCAGCTGGCAATGACTATAGCTGTTGCAATTGTAACACCCATATTCACCACTGCATTTCTTACACAGCGAAGGTCCCTGCTCCTGGGCAAGCTGTTCTCTCCACTGCTCCATGCCCCTAAAGTAAGTTTCTCCCTACATTAGGAATACTCACAAATACTTCTTACTCCCTATGGCCTTGGCAACATTTTAAAGCAGCTCAACTCCTAGCATCTCTTCAATGAGAAATTTGTCATCAGTTAGCAATATGCCTTAGCTCTTTGGGGGGAAAAAAGAAGGAAGTTCTTATTTGCCTACCAAACGCTTGTTCCCAGCTTTTGTTATTTTCTTCCCTAGTACCGTACAGAAGCACTAGGGAAGACCCTAGATGAACTTACGGAATCAAAAAGCAAGATTACTCTAGTTGTCAAAATAGAATTGAAAGAGTCAGATGCAGACCTAATTTCTCTCTCTACCACATATGCAGTGTTTAATCAGGCAGCCACCTAATGCAATCTCTTTGTCTATCAGCTTATACAATGCTAAAGTGAGGCTAGTAATTACTTATTAAAAACAGTGGCTATTGTGGCACCAAGTTAGAACAGTGAAATTAGAGAGACCAGACTGCTGAGAATGTAATTAATGAATGTTTACAAAACTCTGTGATTATTAGATAAATAGAAGGCTTTGGGACACTAACTACTACAGTCAAACCTCTTTTGGTGATGTTTCATACAGGGAATTATTGTGATGACCCTGGAGACAAGGGATCTTGTACAATGTCACCCCTATGGTCCCTAAGAGTTCAGCAAAATCAAATAATTCCTCCAGAGTTATGTTTTAGTTCTTGTAGGAGCTGTGATGAGTAACAAAGAAAAGTCAGTAAAAAGGGAAGATTAGCCATGATTTCCAAACTGTTAGGAAGGAAAGGTCTTGTCTAGTTACAGTCAGAAGCGTCTTAGAAGGGTTTGCCAGCAAGCAGAACTGAAAGTCTTCAGCCCAGGGATACAGACATCAGGATAAGAAATATTAGATTTTCCATAGAACTATTACTGCAGGAAAGTGGGTCAGAGAGTTAAGAAACCGATTAATGAATGGGGAATAGTATGCAAGGCAAAAAATAAATATCAGCATTTTTCCCCCTTGAAGCTGTTGATAACTTGAAGCTGTTTCAATAATGATATCCCAAACTGATGACAATGTTTCCTTCCACCATCTGACACTATCCTGTTGCTTTGTGTTTTAAAGGGCTGTCAGTCACATGGAAAACAAGGAAGAAAGGTCAGGAAGAGAGGACAGGATATGAAGGAATGTCGCGCAACCAAGTCAAGGCTTTTGAGCGTACAGAAACCCTACACAGGCCCTTGCCCCTTGATCCTGCAAGGCTTCCCCGACAGCAGCCACCGGTGTTTGTGTGAGCATCCAAGGGAAGCCAGCAGGCCCACAGGCATCACTGCTGCTCCCGCAGACAGGAGCGCAGCAGCATCCATACGCAATTCCAGTGTAGTACATTACAAATAGTTAACACCTTGGTCCGTCTTCTGGAGTCTAGATAAAGCAAGGAAACTATTTTTACAATGTGATCCTCTTCTTCCTCTCCTTTTTTTTTTTCTCCCTTTTTTTTTTTAATGTTTTTGTAAGCTGACATCTCAGTCAGTTGTCCCAGAGGGTGATGAGAGTAAACATCCCTGTGTTTACCCCACGCCTAATGGCTGTTGCAGTCTGTAGCAGAAGTGGGAAAGAGAACAACACCTCCAGGGAAGCCTGAAGGAAGTTTACATGCATCTGTCCCCAGGGAGAAGAATATTCTCTGTGGTACTGAGCTCTCTTACACAGCAGGCATGCAAGTCTCTGTATGCTATAGAGATACTCACGTGCATCTTGGAGCAATAGGAAAGGATCAAATTCACAACCCTTAAATATCAGTATTGTGCACACTCTTTGAATCAGCCCAGGCTCACGACCCCATCCACAGTTCTCCTCTATGCTTACTGCCCAGAGCACAGTGCTCCAAAGAAATCAAGGAAAGTAACAAATGGGAAATGGTACCCATGTGAAACCATGGCAGAACACTACTATCCCTGACAAAAAAAAAAAAAAAACAAAAAACAAAAAAACCCCAAACTACTGAGAGCACCAGCCCAACAGCCCTGTCTTGCTGAAAATGACTGTTTTCCCTAAATAACAAGCTTCCTTTGGATCCAGTCTTGATATCGTGCAGATTACAGAAAGTCAGTCCCTGAAACCACATGTTGAGACACAGTTTCATCACATCACTTGCATGCCACCTTTCCTCAGTTCAGAGCAAAGATACAAAAGATACACTCTTGGGCCAGAGTGCTCCTTGTCCAGCATATTTTCTCTGGGCTGTGCATCCAAGGATTCTGAACATTTTGTTCCTTAGGTAGCAGCCTACTATTTAACACACTATTTGAGGGAGCTCGTGCCAGGAGGAGAGCAAAGCATCAAGGGGTAATGAAAGACCTCAGACAGGTCTATGTAATTTACGTTAATTTTACCATTGTCAGCATCTAGATAAAAGCATGAAAGTGACCAGCTGACAAAAGTGGGTTTCTAAAATTCAGGGAAAGCCACAATCAAAAGGCCACATTCTGCAGCAGCTCCAGCTCCTTTGAAGACAGAAGATTAAGACTGAGCCTCTTAAAGTTCATAGCTACTAAACTGTTAAGGGTCAGTGAGGAGAGTAGCCGTGTAAGTAATGTGGACTATTTAACAGACTAAAGCTGTCCAGCTGCTTTTTTTTTTTTTGGCTAAAGAAGTCAGAACAAAAGGGCAACCTCAGAAAGGGAAGAGACCACACACACCTGGTAGATCAGAGTAACTGCCAGGAAGAAGCAAATTCCTTCTTAACAACTACTAGAAATATTGCTTAGATTTTCAGAAGTGTAGAAGCTAAAGACTTAATGCAACCCACAAATTTGGCTGTCCTGTACTTCCTACAAACACTCAGAACTGGCCTGGTAGTCAGCACATTTAATCTTCTGTTTTGTCTCATATTCATACACATGGCCCAGATACATTGCTCATATGGCTGCGGACTAAAGGTTGGACTAGTTGGGGCAAGAGAAGGAAATTTTTTTTTTTTTTTAATAGCTTGCATAGCACTCAGTGGTAACAAGATTCAATGCTTAACAATAGCAGCAGTAAATCACATAAAATGTGAGATCATCAATACATTTTTAACCCATTGTAACTAGAGAAAAGCTCTTGACATTGACTTTAGATCAAACAAAAATTATTGCAAGGTTCTGGCATATTTAAATTCAAGAACTTGCTTCCTTCTGCTACAACAATATTTCATTATTGTAAAAACTACTTTGTCTAGACAACAAATAGGAAAATTTCTTCTGCTTGGAAACTGAATATCAAACTCTGATTCAGGATGTGATCTGACCACATTGATACCACTTTCTGTTGTCTGAGATGTCACAAAATGAACCACAGTCCTGTCCTGTAGGTTAGATCAGCCTTTTAAAGCTAGCAATACTTTCATTTACGAACAACAGACAAATAGTGATCAGAACTAGACATGCATTTTTTGTTGCATTGAAATAACACTCAAGTTTTCCTCCCTCTGTGCCTCTACTAGCATTTTACCCCAGCTCTTGATTCCTTTTCACAGGGACCATGCAAGCATTGAGGAATTACACTGTAAGGTACCACCTGTCCCACACAGTCAAAGAGTATCCTAGGTGTGCAACAAAATGTAGAAGTCCCTTTGGGTGCTAGTAACGGTTTCAAGGATGACAAAAAAGACCACAGCTACAGCCCTACAAAGGTGAACTTCTACGTCCAGAAGACAGTATTCCCTCTTACCAAACTCAAGCATCATTAGACCCTTAGCTCACCAAAACCTGTGAGATCACCCTCACCCTGACACCTTCTAAAAATTTCTCAAATAGGAATTGCTTACCCTTAAATTGTGTAGTAATTAACTACCTTCATTACTAACTGAAGTACATCAATGCCATCTCACTTCTTCATTCTTTTGTATACCCATGAAATTCAGTGGCATTAACACATACAAAAGTAATTTAGAAGAAAAGGTAACCAAAAGGACACCTATTTGAGTGCAGCAGCACTCTTCATCATTGCTGCTAAACAGAAGGTCTTTGATACAAGGCCATACCTTATAAAATGGTGCTGCTGCATGTCAGCAGATTGATGCCTTTCTACCTCCCTTATCCCCGAAAAACAATAAATCAAATTTTGAATTGTTTCATACTCACATAACCCCCAAAACAGCTGTTCTGGCTGCAAGCTGACAGAGAAACAGTGCTGCGCAGCTCTCGTTGCCAACTGAGTAGCAAGTGGAACCAAAGGAACAGGAGGAAGGGCAGCAAACCATGCTCACCTGGCAGTAAATGGCACCGGCTGCTCCCAGTGAATCCAGTACTGAAGAATTACCAGGTGTGTGAAGTGGAGCAGAGCTTTTTAAAGCAGCCTAAAAGATTTAGATAAAACATCAATGAAAGATGTGTCTATTTACCATTCACAGCTTTGAAAATCACTACTTATTTATCTCTGCTTCAGAGACATACTGTATCAGACCAGCAATCCACCTAGCCCAATATTGCATCTCAGCCAGTGGCAATAAATAGGTCACACTATTCAAAGACAGCAAACGGGCCTGGCCACTTCCAGTGGCTTCTTCTGCTCGTTCTCTTCCAAGACCCACAATGGGTATATTAGGGATGATAGGGGACAGTTTCCTTTGCCCTTTGCTTGCGGACCTGCTGTCACTGAATTTGTCTGATCTCTCTCTGAACCTGCAGACACTGTCTGCCTGAAACTTTCTGTGGTAACAAATCCCAGAACTTCATTGCCAGCCAGCACATAAGAGAATTATACTCTCTTATCTGTGTTAAACTGATTTCTTGCTAGTTTCAGCAAGCATCCCCCAGTTCCAGCATTAAGGAATTTGGTAAATAACCCTTCTACCTTCACCTAGTCCACCACCTTTGTGATTTTATAAGTTTTTACCATCTCCTCCCTCACACCCCCACCCTTCTTCTCTCCATATTGAAGCAATTCAATCTGTTTAGTCTCTCTTCGTAAGATATGATCCAATCAGCAGTCCCTGAGCTGTTTTCCTTGCCCTTCTCTGGATCTTGTCTAGCTCTGCTATATCCTCCTCAAGATGCAGAACTGCACAACATACTCCAGGTATTGTCACTATAGCAGTTTTCTGTAGCAGGAAAATGGCACTCTTTCTCTCATTATCTATACCCCTCCTTGTGATGGCGAGCGCTTTGCTGGCTCCTCTGGCTGCCACTGCACACCAAGAAGGTGATCTCCAAGAACCATCACTGATAATGCTATCTCTTTCCTGCGCTGGAGCTACCTGTGTTCAGCATCATGAAGGCATGGTCTAGATTATTCCTCTAGAGATGCATTACCTGTCATTTACCTACCTGGACCTCATCTGCCACCTTTTTTACACTCATGTGGTCCTTCTGAACCTGGCATGGCATTTGCCTATGGAGAAATACTTAGTATTATCTGCAAACTTGCACATTTTACCATTCACTCCCTTCTCTCCTCTTCATTATCAATAAAGACATATCACCCATCCCAGGGTACCCTCCACTGCTGACTGTAATCCTCTGGCCAGTTATTTTCTTCACTAACCTTTAGTATGGCACCTTGTAAAAGGCTTTAGAAAATTCAGGATTTTTGAAAATTATTCTGATAGGCTTCCTTTCACCCTCACGCTACGGACACCCTCCTAGAGACCCAGAGATAGGCGCTCCCTTCCCCAAAGGCAGCTCTTTCCCAAGAGATGTGCAGGGCCATCTGTCGCCTTCCCAGGGATGGAAGTCAGACATGTCTGGCTTCCCAGTTCTGGTCTGTAGTTCCCAGTTCTAAAGGCAAGTTAAATTAAAGGAAACATTTTAAGTCAAGAGAATTTCCTTCTCCAATTAAGAGTAAGTCAGGCCTGTCCTCTGTCCACTTCATGTGATGCTGCCAGTGAGGCCTAGCTCAGTATAAGTAAAGTCCACATACAGCATTTTGTTTGTTTATTCAGTAGGTTTTGGGTTGTCATAGACTGTAGAAAAAAGTGCAATGAAGTCATTTTGGAGAGTTGAAAAAACAATTCAGACAATCCCAGGGGTCCTTGGTTTCGCACTCCAAATTCTTCATTTGTAAGGCCATTTTCTAATTCAGAACGACTTCCTAAGAGGCCATTCTTTCACTCCTTTCTGCAAGAGGGCACAAGCATCCTGCATGTTTAACTGCAAGCATACAATGTTATCTGCTCCTTCTCTCTTATGTAAGTTTGCAGGAATGCTGAAAGACTTTCCGGGCTCTGAGAGGTTAGGGGTTGGAATCAGGTCCCTTGTATATCACTGCATTGGCTTTTTGGGACGTGAAGTTATTGCAATTAAGATACTGGCCGGATGTGTGGGCTAAAGAACCTGACTGATACCACAAGCATTTATTGATAATGCAACTTCTGAGGAAGAAATCTAGGGAATTCTTGTTCTTCATGCTTTCCTCTGCAAGCAAGCAAACCATATGGATTTATCAGAAACACACAATGCTTTATCTAGCTCAAGCGAGAAAGAATAGTGTTTATTTTACTGTGGAGGAATGTTCTCTTTCAGGTTTGAGAGCCAGTTGCCTGAGCTGGCGCTGTGTACCATTTGGCCTCCAGTGGACGTATTGCTCTGGTTTAATTCAGTACTATCTTTAACCTGATTATTATTTACTGTTTGTGTTGTGATAATGTCTCCAAGCTGCAGTCAAGGAGAAGGGCTTCACTGTGTTAGGTGCTGTGCAAACACACAACTGAAAGATAACTCTTGCCTTGAACCGTGCAACTAAGCAGCTCCTAAACTGAGTGCTGGCTCACGAGGAGGAAAACATCACCTGGAGGCTGGGCTAAGGGGTCAGGCTTTGCTTCCCTTCCTCACCTGTGCAATCTCAAGCAAGTGGCTTTCCCACTCATTTAACTTGTGCACCACTGTACTGAAAGCTTCCTATCTCCTAGTTCTTTCCTCTTGTGGCACCTGGTGTTTAAGCAGATCATCTGCATCTGCTTTCTCCATGTGCTGGTGGGCACACAGAAAGAAAATGCCAAAAAACCTGAAAAATCAAAGCAGTCACCCCCCGGACAGTTGCTCTGCAAAGCATTAAGAAGACCTTTCTGTGAAGAGAAAAATCCTTTCCCAGAAATCTTACCAGAGTCCTGAGAACATTTTGTTTGGCAACAGACATAGAGCAGCCTTCTGCTCCAACAATATTTTTGGTCCTTTCTTGCTGCTCAAGGACAGCATCCAAAAGGCCATTAGGAAGGTTAGCGTTTGGTTTAGTTTCACCATTTACCAGATCAAGGCCTGAGGTCTCAGTGGTGTTGCAGGATGCAGCTTTTTGCCAGAAGACGTTTGGTTGGGTCAATGTCCACCTGTCTGGATCTGGCAGCAGGGATCCAAATGTTTTCTCCAAGCTGTTGATTGCAAGACCACCCTTGAGAAATGGACTTTGAGTGAGCCAGAGTGCTGGTAAAAGTGTTTACTTCTGTGCCTCGGGATGAGTCATGGCTCCATAAACCCATTCTCACTTTCCAGTGCAAAAACTTCAATTCCAGGAGTCTGAAATAAGTGAACACCCATGCTTGATGTGGGTTTCAGGCAACCCAGGGGAGAGCAAGAGAGAGGGAGGAATGTTCCAGAATTGGACTCATTTTCCTGATTTTATGTTAAATATGTTTCTTTCTCTGTTTCAGCAATATTTCAACTCTGTCTAGGTTTTGATATTCCCCAGGTGGAGATTTATTGAGTCATTTCCATCTGTG
This sequence comes from Nipponia nippon, assembly GCF_047370975.1. Lineage (NCBI taxonomy): Eukaryota > Metazoa > Chordata > Aves > Pelecaniformes > Threskiornithidae > Nipponia > Nipponia nippon. The sequence continues at coordinate 96,883,191 of NW_028262290.1, read as the reverse complement.
CTGCAAGGACAAGTGTTAGATGGTGCTCCTGAGGAAAATGAAGCAAAACAATAAATGAGGGGGAGCGCAGTTCTGTGGCCTCTTCATGTGGAGCTTGGACTCTTTCATTAACTGCAGCAGCAACTTGCTCTTGAACTATTTCCCTGCCTTACGCTAAAGTCTACTACTGCAAACATCCATGCAAATAACCCTGTGGAAAAAAGAGGCTAACATGAGCTGGTACCTTTGGTAACAAACTAATAAGAAGTCTGTAATGGGGCACATAAAGTCCATCTTTACAGAGTCTGTGGGCACAGTATATATGACTACTACATGCAAAATTCAAGAAAGAAGCTATAAGGAAAAGTGTTGTTTACAGAAGTAAGTCAAAATGACACCATTGCTGGAAGAGGTGGTAGCAAACCAGCAATTAATGGTTGCCTTCTTTCACTTACATTACTGTCATTTAAGAAAAAAAAACACACAGTAGACAGGATAGTTCTATAGTTTGTTCATCTAGGTCCTAATAAAATGTATTCAAGACTTTGTGTGTGTTTTCTTGAAGCCATACTGATCTTCCAGCTCCTGCATGCTTCTTTGGTTGCTGCCTGCGGCTTTGTCTCTGTGGACTGCAAGCTCCCTTGGGAGAACTGGGTGTAGGAGGGAGAGGTCTTTTTTGTAGTCCTGAAGTGGATAGCATGTTTTTAGCAGTACTCTAATCTTAATATATATAATAATTAAAATAATTGTCTCCTAAAATGACTTTCATAAGTAGCTTATGGCACACTGCCCTTATTGTAGAAAAGTACATCCTTGCAGATAAGAAATGTCAATTAAAATGTAAGCTTTGCAGAGCACAGATAACATACAGTTTCATACGCAAATTAAAAAAAAAAAGTACTTTTCTGTGTTTTGTTGTTTATCCTTTTTTAAACACAGCCATAAGTAGTAAAGGAAAAGCAATGTGCAGGAACTGAATCGGCATACTGTATAAACACAAAGAGCATCATAATGACTGTGTTATCTTATCATAGTGGTGCATAGTTTTGTATGCAAATGTTACCTCAAATACAGTCAACTATCTACAATAAAGAACATTTATGGCAGGAAATGTAAGAATCATTTTATATTCTTTCCTTATTATAATTGGCTTTCAAAATAACTTCATAAATTTACACAAATCTCTGTCTAAGTTAACAGACACTTACTTTCACTATCTTTTAGCTTGCTGCTTGTATATTGGATATCACGGAAGACTTGTTAAAATACAACAGAGGACACGGGCTGAATGGAGACAGAGGCACAGTTACACACACCCTTGTGCCAATGTCACGGGCCATTAGCAGAGGGCAGGAGGGAGCTCATGCAGCTGCCCTAGTGCCATATTTCATAGCAGATAATTTTACAGTAAATCGATTTCTGCACCAGCCAAGACAACACCTTCCTAAGATTGCCACTGTCTTGGGCACTCTGAAAAATTAAACTCTGGGTCTCTGAAGACATAGGAGAATAGAACTGGAAATGATTTTGTCATGCCGTTGTCCCCTGTGACACAAGTGGGTAAAGCAAGGCCTAAACCAGACTTACCTGATCCTTACCTTCATGGGAGGTCAATGAGAGTTTTCACACAGAGATGCTGCAAACAGGATCCTGAGTAAAGCCTATTTATAGCTATCCAAAGCAGACTTGTGACCTGCTCTTTGAGGGCTTTTCTCTTCACTTCAGAATTTTACGTGGGGGGAAGTTAGAGTAGAAAGTCAAGTAAATACCTTCAGAAAAGAATAAAACTAAGCGAAGAAATAATTGATCTCAGCAAAGTTACAGATGCAAAAATCATTATAAGACTATTTCACAGTCTTTACACTCTAAAAGAAGTAGTATTTGCTTTTAATGTAATTTTAAAAACCCCACAACTGAACAGCTTGTGTGGTAGCAGCATAATACTGGGGCTGAAAATGGGCCCTATGTTTCTAATGGCCATATGCAATTAAAATGCTTAAAGCAAGGAAAATTTTGCTCTTCCCATCACAATTCCATTCAAAAAAATTACTTCTCTAAAATACTTCATTTAGCAGAACTTCTGCCTGAGATGGGCTGCTTTTTCCCTTTCTGAATTCCTGGCACAATATAAATCAAACAAATTCAAGATAGCAAAGCCGGGAAAATAATTATTGTAATCGCAAAACCAGCAAAAAGGTCAACAAGAAGGAGAATAACAATAGGATTCTGGTAACTGTTTGGGAAGAAACTATTCTTGCTGCAGTCAAACTCACTGTTTTCATAACAACAAATTAAATACCAAGGTAATTCCCCAGAGCCTTCAGCAGCGTGGCTGTCGCAACAGTAGAAGCCACTCCAGCACAATGCACAATATCATTAGGAAAACCTCCCAGCTGCCGAGCCACCACGCAGCTCAGTGGTGTTTGAAGTTAAGCTGGAGTTAAGCCTACCTTTTCAAAGCACCGCGTGGTTATTCTTCTTTTCCTCCCATTCCTGTCTATTTCCCCATCTTCCTCTCTTACTTTCCCCTGTCAGGCGGACATATTTTAGACTCCATTCATAACATGAGAAGCTGTAAGAGGGAGTATTGTTGTACTGGTGCAGAGATGGCTGGACTGCTGGCTTCACTAGTTGGGTGTGAGGGATTCACAGCTGCACCCCCCTTTTCAATATTTTATTTGCTTGTTGATGCCTGATGTGTACCCTAAAAATGTGTAATTGATCAGGTGTAAGCAGTTGTCTTACACTCAAATGGCCCAGGAGACAGGTCATCAAGGTGAGTGCTCTGCAAACACCCTTTCTGAAAAAGAGTGGCATTTGTATTTGCTTTGGCTGTTCAACTTCAGAGGATGAAAAATCAAGACTATGGCTTTTGCCATGGTCTGGCCTCTCTGAGGATCCTTTTACTCATCTATAAAATGTGATGTTCTATGTATCAGTGTTTCAATGAGAGTTGCCAGGGAACTACAAGTATCAAAGCAACTTTCTTAATATTTTGCATTGGGAAACTTAGATTTTCCTAATTAGTGTGCAGAAAAGCATGTATTTTATCACTTACTGGGTGAGTAGATGTGTCTACATTACTGTGTCAGTACTTCTCTAAGCAGCAGGCAGTAACATAACTGGTAAATGGCTGGAGTGTAACAGAAAGAGAAATCGTTATTACAAAAAACCCACCCCCAATTAAATGTCAGATGAAGAACATGCTGCAGCAATGCGGTCGTTAGGGTAGTTGGTCCCTGCCAATCAACAGGTTTAAAATAAGCATTCTTATGCAATTAACAGCTATAGAGGTTTCACCAGGTAATAAATACCCATGTAACAACTATAAGCTACTTTATCATCCAAACCTATTCACCATGCAGCCTGAGGCTTGGTTCATAAGGTCTAAAATATGTATGTTCGCTGTGTTGCTTCATGGCATTTTCAGGTAAACACCCGCTACTTTACCTTGCAGACTAGGCCCAGTATCTCCAGTCCTTTTACTGAGGCACCTGGCTGATGTAACTTTATGATTTCACGAGTCACAGTGATGCAGGATGAGCTCAGCGAAATGAAGACTCAGCAAGGTGGTAGGAGGGAAGTTGTTTCTGCTCCTTCTGTGGGCTCATCAATTTCTTTCTTCCTCACTTTTCCAAACCGTAATCTCATGCTTACTGTGCTCAGGAAAGGCTGACTGGCTTTTGCCAGGAGTCAGGCACTCCTGGGGCCTTTTGACCCACACTTAGCTCTTCTGCAAACGGAAATAAATGGAATTGAAGGGACTTTGTCTTCAAAAGAAATTGTCACACCAACATCAAAGTTTGAAATCAAGAAGCCAAATAGGAGAAACTATTCTGAAAAATTGAACTTAACCTACATCACATTTTAAACCCAGATATTTGGTCTGTCTCCTATGTACTTGATCTCTTCCCTCAAATTAGGTCGCTTCTGCATCTAGTCCAGGACTTCGGAATTAAAGAAACTTTTAATTTTTTTCTCTTGGTCTCTCTAGAGGTTTCAAGTGATCTATCAAATACCTAAATTCATTGTTGAGGGGATTTGCTGTTAATAACACTTTCTACTCTGAACTGGTTTTGAAGAGAGTTGGAAAAAAATCTAGTATTTGATTTCTTACCATGCTTTGCCATTGGAGACCATTATCATGGTCCAACCATAATTTTCAACAGGTAAAAACAGACTGCACGTTTTATTCCTTTCAGTAGGGAAAGAAAATATTCCAGACTTGAATATCTGTCAGATTCCAGGAAGCCTGTTCTGACTCTATGTGCATCATATTTTGTAGCATAGACTCTAAAATCCACTTTAGCATCTGGCCTTTTTTCTGATGATCCTTTGAGCTACAATTACAAACACAAATAAGCAAGAGCCAAGACCTTGCTCAACATAATTTCAGAAAAGAGAGCTGTGAGTGGCTTTATATCAAGCCCTCTGTGCATTTGCACTCTTCAGCTGGTACATACTGGATTATACTTCACTTGACATGAAATTCAAGGGTGAAACAGGTTGGTGAGAACATCACACAGGTATGGAAAACATTGGCTGAAGAAACTGAAGGAACTCCTCGGAACCCTTAGTTTCATTTTGGTTGCCTAGTATGCAATATAATGAAAACAGTGTTGCCTGTTCATGCAGTAACTTCTCCCCTTACTTTTGCTGAATTCCTACTAGGGATAAATCTTTCTTGGGATGGTGGGGGAATAACCAATGAACCAGAGATGTAAACAGTAGGTATCCTATGATAATAACAGTAATGTGGATCAAAATACTCCCCAGACCATCATCTTTATATAAGTTAGATGTTGACCTTGTGGTGCAACATATCTCAAGTTTTCTGAAGTCCAAACATTCCTAACACATACATTTGCAGAGGTCTGCTTGCCAGTAGCCAGAGCAACATAGTTACTAGAGAACAGTTTTATTTGAAAGGAAAAACAAGTTTGTTCTCTCCAGGAAAACATCCTCCTTCACTTCCAGGGATTTACAATACATTAAGGAGAACTTAATCACCAGAACTCTGTTAAAAACATTTGTCTGAAGTTACCAAGCAGTAGGATGCACAACAGGACAGAGAGAAGCTTCTATTTCAGGTTGATCAGATCAGGCTGGAATAGGAAAGCAAACCCAATCTGTACTTGCTTTCCTTCAGTAATAAAGTTCTCTGCAACTCACCTCACCATGAATGTCAAACAAAATCTGTAGAGAAGACTGAGTGTGAAAATAGAGGGTTGAAACTCTAGCCCTACTGAATGCAACAGCAAGATCCCAACTGGCTTTAATTTACTATTATTTCATCCCTTGTTTTTGCTTATTATGTAGGCCATTGTTAATTAACTTCATCTTTCAAATGTCTCTTAACTTTATGGAAAACACTTTGCACCCAATACTTGTTTAGCTTTCTGGAAGTGAAATGCTAAACTTAGAATCACCATTTAATCATATGTTTCCTACGCATTCCACCTGAGCACTGTTGAGGCAAGCTTTCCTTCTAATTACAAAGGTGAGCTGAAGAACCAGTGATTAAAATAAGATCAGCTTTTCCTTAAATACCATTGTACTTCAGGAGAGTGATCAAAGCCAGTAGTTGCTTCCAGAGATACGTTAGTTTACAGCAGATGAATTTCTTAAATGAAGAATAGCGAACCCTCTTTTTCCTGCTTAGATTTCAAGAAAAGAAACAAACCAAAAAAACAACAGTTCAGTCTACTGGGCAATCCTTCTATTAAACCCCCTCTGCCTTCCTTTCATGCCAACAGGGGACTCAGCCCAAATAAGGCTAAAGGATTTGCCAAAAGGCCTCAGGGAAGACTGTGTTCTGTCTATAATTTTGTTGTCAGGAGAATATCCATTGATATATTTTTTAATAAGAAAAAGGAGAATTTTGTGGCATGATCAGTTAAAACTTGTATAGTACTTTCAGATCCATGATGACATAATGTGCATCATATACGTGTATATGTGCATGTGCATAGGTACGTATAAAGTGTTAAGCATAATTCTTTTCATTTCCTCCCAGTTCCTGGTTGCTTGTGAAGCACAATCACAGCATCCAAAATTGAAACTAAACCCAGAATAATTTGTCAGATATGCTGGAAGAATTCTAATAACCCTGATAAGAGTTACTGCTTTGTTTAGGAGAAGCCTGAATGAAGCCCAAAGTCCAGTTGTTCCTCAGGGCACCTGGACAAGCTGCTGCCTGGAAGGAGAAGAGTGTACAGCCCATCCTGCCGTGGGCTCTGCACTCTGCAGATGCTGGAACAGGACCAAGAAAGGTTCCCTCTAAGTATGTCTAATACACTTGCGGTAACAGATGGAAACGGCCACTCACGAGACATCTTGCTCTGTATCTGGGGTCAGCAATTTTTAGGATCAGTCCTGCTAACCCACAGTGGAGCTTTGCTGTGTGCCAACATGAACACATTTTCATGATAACTGCAAGAGAGGGCAGCAAAGTCTGCTTCCAAAGCAAAATGCTGACAGAAAAGCAGCTCATTTAAATATCTATAAAACTGTGAGGTATTTAGGGCTTCTGATTCACCGTAAAAACATTCAGGGCATATCTGCTCTGTAGGCCACAGAAGCATAGTGTCACAGGTTGTTTTTCTTTGGTAATAAGTGATCCTATTAATGACTATTTGAAGTTTTCCTGTGATGGAGTAATTTAAAATCAGGGTGCCCAGCTAATCGTGTTCAGATCTGACATGGACTGTTTTAGCCATCCAAAACAAACGATAGGATGGGCTTGAACCATTTCTTGTGGCCAGGAGACTCTGAACTCACTTTGACTCAGTACAGGTGTTGAAATCACTACAGGATTATCCCTGGAGGTGGGTAATCCTTTAAAGGTTCAGAGCTTCGGGTCAGATAAAAATCTAAACATTTGGATGTTTATCTGAAACCTTATCGCAGTCATCTAAACTCCTGGAGGCTGAACACCCATCAGTTGCACATCTACAAGTAAAAGAGTAATAGGGCCTCTTGTTTCTACAGACTTAAAGCCTGATCCTGACATATCTGAATAAACAAAACCTCACATTGATATCACCTCACCTTTGAGTTGGGGTATTGGGAACGGGAAGTTCCCTTGCAGCTGAAGGTGATAACAAACATTATCTGATGGGGAAAAAACCCGAAGTTTTGGTTACAAAATATAGGGCTTTTTTTTTCTATAAAAGTAATCCATAGCAAATTTTTCCTTTTCACTGAAAACCAGTACACTTGAAAATTGCCAAAGGAGCTTTGGTTGAAAAGCAAAATATTTAATCCCTTTCTTTTCTCACACAGAAAAAAAGGATCTCGATAATGAAGTGCTATAATTTTAAATCCATACTGGCATTTTAACTCAGGTGCCTCAGGTTTCTTTCCCTAGTTGTCCTCCCCCTAGGATGCCATATGACTGCTACTGAGGCGCTGTGCTGTGGTACCTCACGGGAGACATAAGAAAGATTGGGAGTGTGAAACACGCATACTACATCTCGCAGCACTGAATTACGTCAGTGCAGAGATATTTTGCTTTTCTACTATGGTACCACAGATTTTTCAATTTTTCACCAAATGTTTTGCTCCTTTCTGGCATTTCAATGAACATAAGAACAATTTTACTAGCTAGTGAAAAATTAACTTGTGGCTATTAAAATATGTGTGAGTATAATAGCTTGGGGGAGAAGAAAGCGGGGAGTTTGAGGAATTACTCCTAGCCTTCACTGAAGTTCCCATAGTGAATGGTCTGGTTACTTGTTCTGCTGTGGGCTGTGTTGCAGGCTGCATCAGGGGTGCACATCTGAAGGAACCGTGCACGTCCTGGATACCAAGTGTGCCCAGACCCACTTCACAGTGTTATGACCATTGCTTTCTCCCCAGGGCTTGCTGAAATCAGCACAATTGCTAGCTCCCAGTTCCCACACCTACAGGGAAAGAAAAGCTGCCCCAAAGGAAGAAGTGGAAGAAGGAGAGGGGCATTTCAGTGGATGAGACAGTAGCTGGAAACACAGTAGATATGGGTTCAGTTCCCTGCTCCACCACAACCTCTCTCTGTCACCTTAGAGGAGTCCTTTAGTCTTTGTGTTTTTCCTGTTGACTGTAGAGGCTAGCGCTCTCTTATCTTAAGGGATATTTCAAGGATAAACACTAAAAAACCCACAGAAAATTACTCAATTTAATACAGTGACAGGAGCTACAGATGCACAGGGGACAGACAAGAAACTGGACTACGCTACTGCTTGGCAAACACATGCGAGCTCTTTATCAAGGTCTGGGCCACGTGTCTATACTGCTGTTCGCAAGCTGAGCCTTTTCCACGTTCCTGTCACGTTAGTATAATGGAGAATTAACATTGTTTTGCAGCATTTTAGAGGCTGGGAAGAGATTTCACTTTCCCCTTCCTTTTCCCACCAACGTGCCAGTTAGTCCCAAGTTCACAGGGCAATTCTGTTCTATCTTGCACCTTTGGGACCTTGTGCATAGCTGCTACACTGCTCTTGTAACAACACTCTAGGCTTGGGAATGAAGAAAATATACTTATTTGTTTGTTTTGGCACTATCGGTAGGGCCACAAGATTAATGGCCATTAATTAAAAATATGTTAGTAGGACTCTTCTTTGATATGGCAATTTAAAGTTGATATCTGGAGACAAAGTGCTATTCAGAGTTTCACAGAGTAATTATTTTCCCCTATCTGCAGTACGGTTTTCTCTTTTTGGCAGTGAAAAGTGCTTGTCTAAAAAGGGAGGGAATGTTTTACTCCAGATTATTATATTCTGTGGCTCAGGAGAATCATACTTCCACTTATGTGGCAGAAAATTATTGTCATTCTCATGGCATTTTTCAAGCATCATTGTGCTTTTGATAACTTATTCTCTGTCAGGCTTCTCTATTTAAGCAATACGCTTGTTTTCTCTGGTTAACTACCTTTTATATCTACAGCTGTTGTTTCTCATCAATGTTTTACGCTTCAAATAAAAATGCTAATTTATCTCATGCAGAAAGACAGTCCTTTTTTTTCTGGGTAGCCGTGCTGTCACTAAGCTGGTTTCAAGTCAGGAAAATGTTATATTTTATAAAAGGCATTTGTTGCTGCGTTATGTTGTTTCTGAGCATTGCTCTGAAAATCCTGCCCCTTGCAGCGGCTACCCAGCAAACCGTGCCTTACTTTCAGAGTTGCAGAGGAGGGTCTTATTGCAGGGAGTGGAAAGGGGAAAAGAAGGATGCAAGACAAAATGCATCTCAGTGACTCACAAATCAAACACAAGGTGGGATTTGCCCACCTGCTCCCCAGCGAGCCCCAGTTTCCCCCAGCAGTGCTTGTGTGCGATGCAGGGCGCCGGAGCATGCACCACCCCTCAGAGGCATGCATTCCTCAACTGCAGACACATGTGTGCTCCCTCTCTCACTTCATTCCCTCGCCCGCAGTGCTCTGGGGGAAATTCTTGCAGGATGCTTCCTGTTATTCATTTAATCCTCTCTCATCTTTAAATCTATTAAACTGAGCATTACGAAAGCTTCCAATGATTTATTAATCAAGAATTGTTTTCACAGAGCTGCTCGCTACTTGCAGCAAACGTTCTCCAGCGTTGTCAACACCTGGATTTTTTGGCTGAGGTTTCTCAGCACTGTGGTAAGTGGCAATGGGTCTTGCCCAGCTTGTGCATCACCACAGAAGTGCTGACTCAGTTCCAGCCAGGTTTTAGCCACCCTGATCTATAAAAGACAATTTAATTGCACTCGTCTCACTGAAGGTATCATTTGAAGCTTACAGTTAGCCACCAGACAGCAAGGAGCACGTACCTGGTTACGAATAGAAACTGGTTACTCTAGAAGAACAATTCACTAGTAGAGAGGTATTGCTCTGAAGTTGTGTGCTGTGGTGGAGGATTTGGGCTTATTTCTTATTTTTCTTATTTTCTTGCAATGGATGTCTGGAGACTCGACTGTGTGAAAATCCCTGCAAACGCATATGCTTTCAGAAACCATCTAGGATACATATCCTTGTGCTCCCATTTGCTATGGCTGTTTGTGCTTACACCTTGCTGTCCATATAGAAGCAATAAATATGAATACTGGAGATGCCAAACATTTGCAGTGGTTGCCTTCCACAAACAATACTGCCAGCTCAGGTACTTCCTACAGATTATTTAAAGATGACACATATCCCAGTGAACTTAAAAAAGTAACAGCAATTAAATGGCCGGGCTGATAAAATTTCCCTGATAGAATGTGGTGAGAATTGCTCAGTCATGTGTCATGGCAACAAGCAGCTTTCTGAGTTACACCCCACCTGATCAAAATTCAAACGACCCAGGTATCAAGCAGAGCATTGGCCATCATTTCACAAGTGGTCAAAGATTTACTGTGCTGGTAACATTAGTAAAAAAGCTGCTCATTGCTTTATCGTTACATTTAAATGGAGCTTGTTTCTATAGCTCATGAGAGAGAAACATTTTATCCCATGGTGGTAAACGAAGGGTGGGTTAAAGATGCATTCCCAGGTAGGAAACATGTCAGATAGAGGACACAGTGGAGGAAACTGGGAGCACGGGTGGCAAGTGGACAGAACAAAGTGTCAGGGCCAGTAGCAGGGAGCTGCCAGCCCATATATACATATACACACACAGCCCATTCTAAATACAGACAGGTTTTCTATCTGTTTTAAGCAACAGTGCAATTCATATGGATAGGAATCCCAGCTTGGTGGATGCTATTCAAAATATTCCATCACCCCCCAAAAAACCCAGTAGGTTTTTTCTGCTGTGTCAAGACAGGCAAACTGGTTCAAAGTACTTCAGCCAGCAAACACGTCTGCAATGCAGCCCAGCCTAAAGGCAACAACAGGCTAATGGTTTAATAAGGCTACCCCATCAAGCTTAATTTCAGCCCTTAAAACACCTTGCGTGATTGGACCTTTGGGTGAGACACATACATTATAGAAGTACATTATTTCTTAAATAGAAAATTCTTTGGGGTAGGAATCCCGAGTTCCTACAGGTCTTTATTTGCAGAGGCCTTGTTCAAGGCTCCCTCCACTATTACAACCCCAGAAATGAGTAAGTACTAGCCTCCTGGGCCCACACTCGACAGAAGACACAATGGCCAGAGTGCATTTCAGTTGTTTAAAATGCTTTGGTTTTTACTGCTAAAGATGTAATCTTGCATTTCTTTTACTGACGTGGTATCATACATATACACCAAACAGTACCAGCCAGTGAGCAAGCCCCAACTCAGACAGCGTATGCTTTAGCAGTGCCAGCTTTAGCCGACAATAACATGCTGTCAGAAAACTGGATTAGCTCTCAGGCTAGGTGAAAAGGAAGGATTAAATGAAATCCACTGATATTATTCCAGGCTCTGCGAACATGAATGTGGAATAAAACATTACATACTAACCTAGGAAACTAAATGGAAAATGGAAGTGACGAGACAGAGAACCCTAAAGAGAAACTGCCAAGTATTGTATGCTCCTGACAGGGAGAGTTGTGGAGCACAATCCTTGGTGTGCTGTAGAAATGTGGCTCTCTTATCTTAAACACTCATTTTTCTCATCCAAAAGTTATACATATAAACTGGAATATTTGAACAGAGCACCTTTGTTCTAACTCTGCAGATAGCCTGAAACCACCTAAGAGACGCAAGTCTCCTAACAGGGAGAACCCACTCTGACCCCCCCTCCCCCCCAAAAGGCATGTAAGTGGTCAAGTCTATTAATTACTTTGCTGCTGATAGCATTAGTAGAACCACACAACTGCTGCATTTGTCCCAAAGCCTCAAACTGTAGCAACGCCCTCAGCTAGTCCCTGCACTGCTGCTGCAAAAACCGAGGCGCTTTACAAGGCAACCCATGCAGTGCCAATTGCAGAGTTTGAGATGCTGCTGAGTTTTGCCACATGGGGGAAGACGACCACCAGCTGACCTTCCTGCCAAGGCAACGAGCAGGCAGGCTACCTGGATTACAACTTTTCTTGCAGCCAGTCAGCTGAAAACTTCCCTCCACTGATCGTGTGACATTTTATCAGAAAAGCAACAGACCATAAGTTGGAGAAAACCCTGGGTGAGGCACAGCCAGCTGCTCAGAGCCACCCCTTGCCTTACCTCTGTACATGGCCGGGTCACCTTCCACAGAAGGTGCTGCAGCTGCCAACCCATGACTGTGAACGGGTCAGCTTGGAGCCACTCTGCCCGTTCAAGAGAGAGGTCTCCTGCAGCTCTCATCCCTGGGGAGCTCCATCCTGGTGCCTGCACAAGTCCCAGGGGACTCAGGGCTCAGTTCACTGTGAGTTAGAAGGGCAAGCGATTTGATTTTCTTTTGGATCACTTGCCACCAGCTATAAAAAACAAACTACCATTCAGCCCTTATCTGCCAAGCTCTGTATATGTGAAATTTGCTTCCTGTTATTGCAGCAAGGGTAGGGATGGAGAAATGCTCTTGATTTCCTTTTTCAGAAAAGTTTTCTTTTCTAAACAATTGGTATTAAACAGAACAAAACAGCCAAGAAACAGCATGCTCATTTAATAAATTTCCAGTAATGTTAGAGCTCTGTACATTGTTTCAGCTCTTGCTGAGATGAAGCTTGATTATGTTAACATTAGCCAGCCATTTAATTTGTTTAACTCAGAGATGCTTTCACTACAGGCTTCCTGGATCTTGAGAGACTGACGCTGCTCGCAATCGCAAGGGTGGGCAAAGAGTGTCTGCAGGGTTTTCATCTGGCTTCTAGGAAAATAGCTGCATACAATCATAATGTGCCTGCTCGTGCATATTTTCATATGGGCGTGTGCCTGTATTTGCTGGCAGAGGTGTAGGTGTGTCCTTCTCCAGTAGCTCTTGAACCCACTGATCAGTCTCAGCCAGCTTGATGGAGGGGCATAGGTTACAAGGATACCTAAGGTGCTGCAAACAAGACAGTCAAATATAAGAAACCTCAGAAAAGGGCCACTTGAGGGAAAGGGTGCACTGCCTGGAGAGCACACATGACAGAGCAAGAAAAGCTTTATTTGGGGCCCACTGTGAGTAGTTACAAACCCAGGAGCTCACAGGCAGATTCCAACAACCCAAGCAGGCTTTCCAGTGTCCCCATGATCTGCTGTGGCTTGATGGTGGGATTGGGAGGGAGGTGCATAAACCAATGGTACAATCAACAGTCACTCAATCAGCATCACATGCTTGCTCACTTATCCTGGTGGTCGGGACCTGGATTACCCAGGATACCACATAACAGTACAGTCCATATAATATTTGATATATGTCAAATAACAGGTCTGGCTGAGGAAGTCATGCTAATTCAAGGGTCCTCAAAACTAGTACTTGTGAAGAAGGCCCCAACATTGTCTTAGACAAATCCCTCTGTGCAGTGCACTGGGTGCCCATTGGTTTCCAGGTGAACACAATGTGCTTGTTTATACACAAAAGCCCTAAGCAACTTGAGGGCTTTTCCTTGCCTCATGAGTTTGATTGTGACAGACAAGATAAGCAGAGCCAGTAAAGAAAACACCACCTCCTTGCACTGCAGACACTCTTTGGGCAGGCCCAGTCTTATGGGTATCCCAAGACCTTGGGAGAGAGGAGTACAACCTCCACATCTTTCCTATGGTACCCTAACTGCAGCTCAGCTTCCTGGTACACAGTGTTACAAGAGTGGAGGATGGAGAAGTGGAGATTAGATATAAACACGACCATTGACATCACACACAAAATGCCTGATCCAGCCCTCTTTTTCCGTAACGGAAATTGGATCAGGTTGCATGACCCACTTTCTGCAACTACAGGTCAATGAGGGGGACAGGCTCCAGAGCAAGGCCGCCCAGCAACGACCCAGTCTTTAAGGCATAAATTATTGGAGAGCTAAGTGACATTGTGATGAAGCGGCATAATCATTATCTATTCTACAATAAAACAGCTTGGACTTCTCATGGAGAGCTCATCAGAACTGTAACTTTTTAGTTTAAATCTTATCATAGTGTATGAGCAGCTGGTTTACATTTTGCATTGTCCATTTCAAGGAATTATTCTCCTCCATTTGTTTCTTAAAAATTAATATCTTGCATCATGTCTTACTTTGATGGTTTGTTTTACATTTCAGGAATGCAAAACAATTGCACAATAAATCACTGGAGGAATGTACATGAGGGTTATTTGTCATGGTTATAAATAAATGAACTTTAGCAATAGTTGATAAACAGAAGATTATGGACAATTCAGGCAGGCTTTCAAGAAGATCAGAGCATGACTTTAGCCCTTTAGTAACAAGCTTTATTTTATTGTCCCATCACCCACTGCAAGAGAGGTGGCCAACTGCCTCTACGAGCTGGCAGCTGGTTGCCAGGGATAGGCTAATAAAACCCTTTTTGTTCTTCCACAGGCTGCCTGTGCCACTCAGTTCTGACAGGAGCAGAGGCACTCAGCACCTGGGAAAACTTTACCATCTGTGAAAATTGTGAAGAAGGTTCATCCTACAGACACTTAGGTTTTAAGAACATAGCATTAACTACTAAGATTAAATGAGAATCAAATTTGGTCTTTGGGCTCTAGTCCCACTAGAGTCAAGCATGAAAGCACTTCATTACAGAAGAGATTTCAAACTGCAAATCATAACATCCTCCAGTTCTCAGCTGCATTAAGACCCACCATAGGGTAAAGCCTTTTTTCCTTTGGCACTACTGAACTTAAATGCCCTGCTGAATAGAAATTGGATTACCCATTTGCTTAAATGCTTCCAGGACCAAGGACTGAGCGAGAAAGTATATTGAGCCTTCAATTTGCCAATGCAAGTATTAGGGAAGCTCCAATTTTTACGGACTCTCAAAGAGTCAATGAAGTTCACACACCTTTGTAGGAGCTGGCCACTTCTGTGGAAATTTTAGTCTCTCTAAAAACCTGGGCAGACTTAGGTTCTCTGGTAACCGTAATCCCATTTACTGTGGCATTCACTTACAGAAGTTTAGTTGAAGCTTGCTTACACCCACACCTTTGAAAGTCTAGATTTGGTCCAGCTCACTGAGGAAGGAAAAGAGCAAAAGGATAAGCTGAAATTTTAATAGAAAAGCTTATTCCTTAAAAATACACCTCTGAGAACATGTGTATTTTTCTGAATTCAGGGCCAAGACTCAAGAACACAGCTGATTAATCTGATCTCAAAAACAAATTTGAATATATGCACATGTATTTTTGAAATGTAATGATGGGAGGAGCAGTAATTGTAACAGATGTGCCAATCTTTCAGTAGCATATTTCTGAAGTGTAATTACCAGCAGTTATGAAGTAGCCACCTTTATGATAATAGGATGCAATTAATTCAGACAAGTCTCTATCCATCAAGGTAAAGTGCAACAGAAAGCAAAGGGGGGAGCACACTTAGATGTGTGTGCCTCTGTGTTGGTGGGTTTGCAGTTACAGCTAGACCTAGCACTGCTCTTCAGACACTGATATCCGAATTGCTGTTATCTGCCAAAAATGCTTGTGTGCAGTACACAGTTCTTATTGTCTATTGTTATTATCTATCTAGACATCTATCTTGGGAATAGCTGAAGTGTCCTTCACTTTTCTATCTGAGGGTGTGGCGAGATGACAGGGCTGGGCTGATACCGAGGCTTGCAGACGCCGCAGGGGAGGGGATCCACCCCAGCCCATCTCCCCCTCCCTGCTCCCTCCTGCTGGCACTGGTGCAAGGCTGATGGGCCGATAAACCAATTCAAGACAGTAATCCAGCAGGAAACTAACCCAGGGAGGGGGGTGGAAAGAACCCACGGCCAGTCTAGTGGGCTGAATAAGTCTGTGCAAACAGACACGTGCTGGAGCTGGGAAGGAGTGACATGGTATTGCTGGGAGGGGGAGGGATGGGGAGACAGCCCCTGTACCAGCAGCAAGGCACGATGTTGGCTTTGCTCTGCTGTCTGACCTCACCCTCAGCTTCTAGGAACAATGACTTAAAGTATATTAGGAATGGCAGCTTCTTCTTCCAGCCTTCAGTAGTACAGTACATATGGGTGTACTGAAATACAGGGGTTGTACTGTGCTTAGGGAAAGCATCAGGCTTGGAGGAGGAGATTAGGCACGAGGAAAGACAAATTGGGTGGTGAAATTTGCCAGAAGACAGGACTATTGTAGCTAGACAAACAACCAAACCCAGACTTAGCATCAGCTGCTTTCCTCATTCTTTCTTATCCATGTCCCAGCACTGACCAGCACCTTGGAGCAAACAGAGCTGACGAGATATTTAACAGAATCAGGGACAGAAGGGCAAAAACCTTACAAGAAGCATGTCAAAAGTGCTTAGGGTCTGGTAGACAAAAGTCAGTGCCAGAAAGAAAGGATATTGTGTAAAAAGGTTGATTTTCTGAACATGAGGGACATTCAGAGAAAAATATGCTCCTGAACTTGAGCCACAGTCACTCTTAAAGCCCAGCCAGTAGTGCTGGCAGTGAGACACTACACCTGCTGCCACCCCTCGCTGCTGAAGAAACTGGCAAGCAAAGGTCCGCACACCCACGCCTCATGTGAGCTCGGCACGCACACTGACCTCATGGGAGCACGCCACTTCCTGCAGGAGAGATTAGACCAGGCCAAGGTACAGCAGGTGTGCACAGATCTTCAAGGAGCCGGCCTGGCACAGGCACGCTCCAGGTCTGCCGAGTCCCATGCAGTGCCAGCAGGCTCCTCGGGGCCTCCTCCAGATCCCCCGCGTAGCCTTACACACCCCCAAATAGCCACCAACTCCCTGGAGAAGGTGCCGAGGCGCGCTCCCACATTTGTCCAAACAGGAAAATATAACAACTATCTGCCCAAAGGGGTTTCTGGTTCCATGACAATGCACCAAACATGAACTGCTCCCACCCTTTCAGGGGAGATTTCCAAGGCAAGAGACAACTCAGTGGGGAGAGCACCTCACTGCTGCTGAAACAACACAGGCAGGTGCAGATCATGCTACTGCAGAACACCTGGAGATTGTCAAAATGGCAGAAACTAGTCAATTAACATTGATACTTTATTACAAAGCATCTTCTCCTTTATGACTATTAAGTCTTTAATCCTTTACTAGCACATTTTTTTCTCCCCTCACATAAAGAGCATTTGGTTCCTGGGAAAAGAGCAAGGCTCTTTCACACAGTCAGCCACAGGCCAGAAGAGCCACAGAGAGAAGAGTAAGCACTGAGGCATCCTCTTTACTTTGTTGTTCCTCTCATTTTGACTTGGTAGACCTTGACTTTTCATTACCAGGAGGCTCCAAAAGCCTCTGCGGAAAGAAAGGGAAGAGCCCAGGAGGCAGGGGGAATTCTCAGGGTGGGGTACGGGCTACGGACGCTTTCACCCTCCAGCCATAATTAAAGACACGTCACGGTGGGTAACCAGAGCCTTCCCCAGGGAAGTGTTGCTCAGTGCAACCCCAGCCTCTTCCTCACGCTACCCTTCAGCCAGACTGCACAGGATTGCTGGGCTGCTCTGCGTGGGGAGCTGGTAAGCCCAAGGTCAGCTTGTCCCTACTTGGGCAAGTGTTAGCTACTTCACTGGGCTGCTTTGCACAGAGAAGGGGTTTAGTCCTGTCAACACACACATCCACCCAGCAAAGCTTAGCAATCAACACAGACATACATAGATTCAGTTTTGCACCCTGTGCGTTTCCATGCTCTCCTCCACACATTCATCGTAAAGCCCTGCAAAATGCTTGCTTATCTTCAGGGCCTGACTCGCAGCCATGGGACACCATGAAGTGATGAGAAAGCAGCCCTGTACCTGCGGCACCACTGAGGTGATTCTTCTGCTGAGGTTTGGTCATCACTCCTAGTCACCTCACACGCGGCTTCCTTAACCTGAAGTGCTTTCCCAGACAGCACAGTAATATAGGGCACCTGGGACAATTCAAGTGCTGCAATTACAGTATCTATGATCTGCTACTGCTACTGTATATATTGTTGTAGCACATGGTTATCAATCAGTTGTTTGTACCTTAAGATATCACTAAAAGCAGCACTGAAGGCTCACCCGTCAGTGAGGCCCTGTCTCAGGAAGACCCACTCCTGGATCCAGCCATCAAGTGGTGGTACCTGCACACAACCACCCATACCAATACAGTGTCCCCTATTTTCCCACAGTACCCTTGCCCATTTAGAGATGTTCAGGTCAGTATATTAAAAATTACAAGGGAAAAGGAGACAGTTTGTCCAAGAGGGCACAGTGAGGGTCTTCTGTGGCAGACCTGTATTACTGGACAAAAGCAGAGCAACCATTCCTAGTGAAAACTAGAAGTCAGGCCCTCTGCGTGCACTCAAGGTGGCTGATTTGTATCACCCTGGAAACACAAGGGAGCTTCAAAATGGGACTAAATTTTGTTGGTGTCCTACTGCTATGGGTTTCAAAAACACCACTAAAAATCTGCACGTAACATTCTTACTTATGTACTCTGCCTTTAAACAGCCAGTCAGACCCTCCACACCTCTCTGTTGCTGAAGGTGCCAGAAACCAACCCGCTCATCGGTGCAGGTTTCTAGCCTCCTACATTTGTGTATATTCAGTAAACACAGCTATTTGGATCTGACCAAGCCCTTGTGGTTTCTCCAGACTTTGTTGCCTAAAGAGCAGAAGACTTGAAATATGTGACTAATGATGATGTTTTACCCTGTTTGCATGTGCAGGACTTGAAATGCTTTGCTGAACAGACAGGGATCCTCTTTCCCACTCATGCAAAGTACAAAGCACGATGGAGACCTGAGGCATCTTGTATGAGCTCCACTCCAGGAAGGACAACAGGCATGGCTCATTTGGTGGGACAACCTAACAAATGTTGGCAGGCAGAGCTTACCCACCTTTAACCTAAGAGATGCTTGGGTTTGTTTCTGACTGGAAAGATCAACAGTTGGGTTTATCCACCCATTTGTTAGTTACTACATTACTGTATAAAGACCAGTCTTCCTCTGCTCTGTCACACTTTGCATGGCATCGTTGTTGTTTTCTGGTTGTGCAATAGTCATCTCAACTATCAGACTTATATAGCAAACGATTGCAGACTTCAGACTTAACACATACACCCTGTAAGCTTACCAGCCAGCAAAATTTGTAAATGCAAGCTTGAAAGAAATACAAGTTGGCTAGAACAGTCTGTTTAAAATCCAAATTCAAATGAGTACTCATAGAAAATATTTTGGAGTATACACCCAGATTTTATGACACAACATACCACCTAACTTTCATCAGTAGATCTCAAAAGCATTTTAGAAAGAGATTAAGCATCCTTAGAGCAGCTACTTCGCAACAGGCACTTTTTCAGCTGCTGACAATATTTAAATTACTGAAACAGATTAAGATTATTAACTAATCACCTGCCAAGCCTTTTACATCAAGTTGCTACCTGGAGCAAAGTATTATGCTTAATTTTGGAACAACTGACACCTATTGTTTATAAGGGCAATTGTAAGCATAAACAGTAAACCTAACAGCACAAAGGTTAGTTTGCACAGCCTAATTTTATTTTTGCCAGTTGTATACAGCATCTTTTCAGCCATACAGATGCTATTCTGCTGAAATCAGTTGAGGTCTAGGAAATGCAAACGACTTGGGGAAAACAAGGCCTTAGCTTTCCAGAGACAATGCAAAGCATATCAGAATGGATCAGTCCAGTAGTCAAGTATAAATCAACAAAAACCAAACACCTCAGACCTGGCAGGGCAAATAGGACTTCAGTGGATCTGCCTGACAGAGAGAAGGGGCAAGACTTAGGCCTACTCACAAGATAAGTTATATTTCTTCTTCCAAACTGCTGCTAAATTTTGTTATGGTGCAATATCAGGCTCTACTAGGTGGTAGATAGTGCATTAGATATGCACAGTGGGTGGTAGATGTGTATTAAGATACTGCATGAAGCAATAACATTTCCTAAACTTACTTTCTTCTACTCAGCACACAACGCAAAAAGCATGAAAACTACCCACAGGTTAGCAGTGGGTAGATTTGAAGGGCCCATGTTGCACTTGAAGATATTTTGTGTTACAAACAGCCAGTCTCACTGGCTACAATGATCCCTGTGAAGTTACACAATGCTTGTGGACTTATTTTTCATAAAAACTTGGAGTCAGTGTTCTTTTCAAAGTGCTAATTGCACTTCAAAGCAAAAAATTGAATGTCTTGCCCTCACAGTGAGACACAAAGCTTGAAAATGCAACCAAGGGGTATTTTCAGGGCTGAGAGACTAAGAAACAAATAATACCTCAAGCTGCATTAAAGAGACAAGATACTATTTCCAGTGCCTAGTGTTTTCAGTACAGTGTATCTACCTTTTCTTTATCCTGATTTGGTACAGGAAAGATTTTGGATCTTTGAGAACAAGGGGAATCCTCTACTGAGTCTCCAAGAAACAAAGGCAGCCTTGTAGGAGGATGTGTTACTCCAAGATTAACTCAGTTTGTGGGCAACAGGTAATACCAACAGGTATTGAACCTGGATAACAGAAAACTGGTATTCACTAGACGTAAAGGAAAAGACCCTGCAAAATGAAGCCTCTAGGTTGCCTGCCTGTCACAGAATATACTTGCAGTCAAAACACTATGTGAAGTCAAGTTGACTTATCAGTTTATTCTTAATTTTGAAATAACTTTAGGTACCTAAAAATGAGAATATAGGTTTGTCTTTGTGAGTGATAAAGGAAACAGACCTTGCAATATAATATAATGCTCTCTCTGTCTCTGTATCTCAAGTCCTTTCCCTACATTGTTCCAAAAAAGAGCAAAAGACCTGACTTTGCCCTTCATGCAGCTCATGTTTTGCTAAAGCTTGCAAAATGGCAGTGGTACCATTTTCACATGAGCCCATCACAATGGAATCAGGTCATACTTTATTTTGTCTCATACCTCAGCCCTAGGTGGGGCCTTTGTGTAGGTGCCAGGACAAGTCAAGCAACCTCAGACTGCAATTAAAGTGAATACTGAAATAAAGCATATCTGAACAAGAAGTTGTAAAAGCTAGACAGATGGCAGTTGCTAGCAAACTAGATTTTAACAAGGGAATCAAAATCTCACCATGATAGGTAGGGAGATAGCAAGATTCTAAAAAAAACCAAACAATTTTGAGATTAACTTCATGATAGAACATTGGGGGGGATTTATTTAAGTTATAGTTGAGGGAAACAGCTTTGCCTTGCAATATACACTAGTCAAACACATAAGTGATAGGGATAGAAAAGAAAAAATTCTAATGTTAATCTAAATATGAATGAATCAGAGGAAGTGGCTGAAGAAGTTAGGAAAGGGTATAGGTTTAAGCTACACAGTCTCTGTAGTTTACAGGTCTCTTACAGTCCCCAAAGCACTCAACTCACAGCATTGCTCAGGAAAAACCTGCATTTTCAGCTCAGCAGGAGCCAAGTAACTGTATCAGTTCTGTGTAAAATGGAGTTGACTACAGTCATCAGCTCCAACAGGCAGACACAGGCCTGCAGACACACAGGTGAAACCACAAAGGCAACCATGCATTGAACAAGGCTTCCAGCAGTCACTTCCATCCATGGAGCACCAGGGTAACTCCTGCCTCTACAGCTCCCATTCTTGAGTACACCCCCTTAAGCCTCAGCTTTCCATCCATAGCACCAGAATAATAACACCACCTCCTCTGTCACAGCCTAAGTCAACCAATACCCTCTGGACAACTGAAATGCACTACCAACCTTCCCAGTCCTTCAGAGACTGTAGCAAGGCTTTCATATACTTGAGAAGCACAGTGCACAACCCACCAGAGAGCTGAGAGGCAACAGTTGCTTCCAACAAGTTCCACCAAGGCCTGTCCAGCCCCAATTTTCCAGGCAGAGCTACTCTCCACAAAGCCCACTAGTCAGTCTCCTACTAGAAACTGAAACCAGAACTACCTAGCAGCAGCCGTGCTTATATGAAGACTTAATGTAGGATAGCATGATGTGAATCACCTGAGCTGGGTGCTGCTCAAGACCCACACATGGGCTACATTTGCTACTCCATAGTCATTATTTTGCAGCTGGAGTTAAACATGCACCTGGTAATTAACAGCCTACTTAACTGATTTCTACTTTGCTCTCTTGTAGAATAGTTTGACCAGATTGCTGGATTTTGCACTGTATTTCTTCTTTGAATTTTACTATAGTTATTTGCTTTGTAATTTCTTGGGTTGCAGCTCATTTGCAAGTACTTGTGTGTACACTTGTGAAGTACAATTCAAGTGTTTGATATTTACCCATCAAAATATTTTGATCAGAAACCTGGGACCAATAGTATGTTTTGTGTTTCCCAGGACATCAGCCTAAGTCCTGCCTTCATAATACCCTATAATCATAATATCATTTGGCATTTAGATACTGCCCTCTCCCTCAGCAGATTTCCATGCCCGTTCCAGAAGAAGACAGTTTCATTATATGCATTTTTAGAACAGGAGTCCTGTCTGATGCACAGAAGTAGAATGACTTGCCTTTGTGTCAGGCCGATAGTAGAGATAAAAGAAGAACTCTGAATTCCTATTGCCAATCCAGCATCCCAGCTAAATGTACCACCGATTCCTTCTACCTTAAAATTTTGTACCTAATTATAACATCTACTTTACTGGTTCCATTCTTCCAACAAAATCAAGATGGACTGTTCATCACTAGTGCATGGTACTCACTTAGTATCCATTGATTTGGTGACTACTTCTGCCTATGGACTCAGTTTCAGACCTATTACACACTCAGTTCAGATGCATGTAAACAACTGGCTTTAGTGGAAATTGTTGCATTTCTGGAGTAATCTGCTTTGCTAAGGGGCAGGCACAGCTGGGAAGCGATCTGTCCTTCGAACTTTGATTCGTTTTTGTTGCCATGTAGTATCTGAAAGAAATAAAAGCCGAACCCTCAGCAAAGCTCTCTTCAGTGCATATTGCAGATGCCTTACATGCCTTACCTGCAAAGCTGCTTCTGCCACGCTGGCTTCACATCTGGAGTTCCCATATGCAAAACAAGTGCAGTGGAACAGTTGATGTTGACTGAAGCAGAAATTTAGTCCTCAGATCTGGTCCTACATTAACTCCCTTTTGGGATCTCTTTAATGCTTGTATCAATGTTTACGTGTCATCTTTCTCCAAAGAATAGCTAAGGGTGACCTCCAAGAGCAGAAACATCTCTGAAAATATGAGGAGGAACAGAAGGAAACTCTCTGTAAAAGAAAAATCATCAGAGATTTCACTTTGATCTTACTCTATTGTTTTGGTTTTGCTTCTTTTCTGAAAGTTCAAGTATTTTCTCGCCTGTAGCAATGCTAACAAATGGAACATGTTAACACACCCTCCTGCTTGTTGCTGATTACTATATTAAGATAGGCTTCAGATCAAAAAGCAGATGGAAAAACAGAGGTCTAGTTTACAAACTTTATTTAAGCAGACAAGGTCTTACATTAACTTAGAGATACCTTGTAAACTTCTATCACTGCTGTTAATTATTAAAATATATAGACTAATTTTGCATCTGCTGCTGGAAGGAGTCGATAGGGCCGGCTTTGAGAAGCTTCGAGGACTGTGCCTGTGTATGGGTTTTGAGCACAGCTGCCCCAGATAGCTTTGTTTCTCTGTGCAGTAAAGAGGCCCAGCATGTAGCACAAAGCCAGGCTGGGGCTGTCTTTGCATGCAAATGCAACCCAGAGAGAAGCAATTTTCGTTGAGAATGTTTCTTGCCCCCCAAATGCTAATTTGCCAGCATAAGCTTTAAATTGGAGCTGTACAAAGTCCAAAGAGGATTGCCGTGAGGCAAATGACATAAGGGGGTGTAGGAGTAAATACTGTGGCTGGACATATTCAAGCGCAGCCCACAGTATTTCCCCCTCTCCCCCCTCCTCCCTCCAGGAGACAGTTGGAGAGTTTACGCTCCTCTATGACAAATCACATTCCAAAAAAAGTTAATGACTACAAGCATTAAACGAATTATGAAAAATCATTATAAGTGAGCCATAACTTCTTTAAATAAAATGGAGCCCAAGACCCTCTCCATGCCTTCAGCGAGATGGCTTGCTTGGCATTGCCTCTTGCCAGCCCTCCCCGCTTTGGCAGCCCTGCTCCACAGGCCGCTGGGACCACGAAGGGTTTCTGAGCAAGGAAACCTGCAGCGGCAAGAGCCACTAGAGGGCATTCAAAACACAATTTTTCCAAATTGTTGGGTGCCCGTAGCACCCAATAAAATCAATTAACTGGTGTTATGTGGACATGGCAAGTTGGAGAACACCTACACTTCTTGATTCATGTTTGTTCAAGACCTAATGCAGGTAATATTTGTCCTGACGCTACCACAAATGTTGTTCCTATGTAATTACAGCCAGAACTACACCACAGGAGGCTCAAATCCTATAGTAACAGGTTACTTCGGAGTACAAAAATTCAGATTTGATCTCTCGTTTGTTTTGCTTTTTACTCGGGGTTCCAGTAGACATCAAAGTAAATGGACCTCACCACTGTTCACATTACTCTCCTTATATGTGTGCAAACATGTACATCCAATTCTTGTAACTTGAATACAGTCGCTCACGGGTCTCCTTCTTTGGTTGACAAGGTATTATTTAGCAGGCACCTTTCCTTCTGCTACCTTTACCCTATTATCAGTGCTACCTTCTTTCTGCAGTTTGCTTACTCAATTAAAGAGCAGTAGGTTTATTTCGTTTGCCTATGTGTTTGGATTAAGGTTTACATAATATATCATTTTCTTGCTCATGAGCTGCAGCTGGATTGTTGAATCTAATTCTCCTAAAACACAGGCTTTATATAAAATAGAACAGTATCTCACCAACTTAACAGATGTGAGGTTTAGTACACTGCTGTCTTTAGATGAAAAATGAGGCTAACTAAAATGAGGCTAGTAATACAATTCTGTCATTTGAAGACACAGTAGAGTATTTATTGAGGGCCACATGAAATAAAGTCCCTTTATTTAGTAGGGTCAGTAGTGGCAATGCAGTCATCACCAGGAGAGCATTTAAAGTCTGAATCAGTGTGTGGAACAACTTTGTTGTTCTGACTTGAAGGTACTTTAAAAAAAGAAAAAAATAGAGCTGCAGCTTTGGCATAAAGGTCTGGGCATTTCTTCCTGTGGAAGTCTGTGCTTAGTCATTGTTTTCTTCCTTCAAGACCATTTTACCTGTCAGGATAAAAGTGCCCAGCTATGAAATAAACTTCAGTCAAAGCCTGTGATAAGATCTTCTAGGCTGATTTGTTGGACAGTTAGGATGTGGGGCCTCAACCTCCGTGAACCTTGCCTGTGAATAGACTCAGGTTTGAAAAGTTAGGCTGCTTCCACTGATCCTCCCACTACCACATAAATTTCTCAGGACTGACCCACATGGGACAGGATGGGTCATAGAGACCATGCATACATGGTTCTAAGGAAAAACTTATACACTGCTACCACTGGTGCCAAAGCAGATCAAAATATCCTGTTATTTATAAATGTAGGCATTTCGCTCTCGGTTTTCGGTAATGGAGAGGCTTGGAGGATGAAGGAACAGTCTCATGCTGAGCACCAGGAGTTGCTGGCTCTCTCCCCATCCCAGGCTGCAGCAGGGAGACAAACTCAGGCAGAGCCTGGGGATCACCACCATGCCTTGTACAAGGGACCCTGGTATGGTGGAGCACCAGTGCCCTGAGCTGCAGCTTCAGGAGAGGGCTGGTACGGGATGCTTCACCCACAGATCTCTACCGGAAAAGGCCCTCCCCTGTCATTTATTTCATTAACCTCTGTGCACGACCTCAGTGGCAGGCTTATGTCTGTCACATAATTGAATTTGTCTGTCTCCTCTCTGAGGATACCCCCAAGCCTGGCTCCTACCCCATGATAGCCACTCTACCCCTCATTTTTCCCTCCCTCCTTGTTCTGAATTTGCCTGAGTAGTTGTCGGCTTTCTTTTCAAAAGTAGCTGCTCTAAGACAGGGGAAGAAGATCTGAGGTCTTCGTGTGGGAAGGTACAGTACTACTTTTACGTGGATAAAGTAGGGACCAGAAGATGTAGGACAATAGGATGCTGTAACAAGGCCAAAGGGCAGTGGCTTGCTGCAATCAGGCTTGTTAAAGGATTCCCCAGCTGATCCGCACCAGAACAGAAGAGAAATCCCTCATCATTATACGCAGCTCTTACATTTTAAACCTAGTTGTGGACCACAGGGATTGATTTTTCCTCATGTTCAGCTTTCTTAATTTTTAAAGGAAAAGTTAAACAGGGAGGAGAGGTGGACAACAAGGAAATCCAGAGCTGTCAAGTAGCTGTGAGTCTGCCTCCTAGAAAACGTCGGCTCCTTTTCTCTTGTAGCTGCTCTGTTTGGGAAGTCTGCAGGAGCTGATGGCTTTGCCTGAGGAATCCACAAACCCTGTGGCTAAACTTGCAGGCTCTGCTGCCCAGACCTGCAGAGCTTTCTGTGCAGCATCTGATGAGCTCTGCTACCTCTAGCAACTGAACTTCCTAAAATGGATATATAATACTCATAGTAAGTGCCCATTTCAATCCCCACTGATTTAAGGGGTCCGTTTTACGTGATGAGCTCACTGTTCTCTGATGAAGCGAGCTTGTCAACACCAAATATTTTTATTAAAAAAACCCAAACAAACGAGCAGCAAAGCCAAGCCAGTATTAGAAAAGCGATTTTGTGAGGGCTTCTCCCATATTGCATTTCATGCTCTAGCATTGCTTCTCTATGTCAAGCTGTATTCTCCAGAATCAAACCAGGAAGCTATAAGAGGCTGCAAGGCTGCAGCTGCTGCTTTCTCTGAATTGCAAAGCACCAGATACAGGAGAAATGCAGACCTAAACCAAAAACTTCAGGTTAAAATGATTTCAGTACTTCTAGCAAATGTGTGGTAATTATAGAGGTTAAGTTCTATTTGGGACAGGTTTGGCAAGAACCCAAAATGTCTGAAGTACTGAGATACACACCCCTGGGTGTTGCAAATTTGATAGAATATGAGGTGTATAAGGGAAATGTGGGTGTATTTCAGGTCTCATCTGCAATCTGAGTTTGGAATATATCATCCTTGCACCTTCAGGTTCTACATGCATTCCAAAAGATACGGTTACAAGATCTTTTGTGATCTACATAAGGATCTACCTCTTCACTCTGCCCCTGCATATACTTCTGTCTCTTTTATTTCATTCATCTTTTCCAAAGATTTTGCTTAAAGACGAAACAATGGTCTCTGACCTTACCAACACATGCGGCTTATGAGCCATCCTTCTGAATTCAGCAGGACATCCCATATGCTCTTGGTTAGAGGTGCGAGTAAGTCTCTGTAGCAGAAAGTCTATAGGAAGTACTTGGTTAGAGGAATACTTTGAACATGAGCATACTGCTGTTTCCACATATGTCTGACGTAGTAACCTTATATGACTCCTAGTAGTAACCCTTTTTATGGTACCTCGCATGCGGTTGAGAAATGTGCAGTGCTCAACCCACTACAGGCAACACATTCTTTTTACTCCTAGGTCAGGACCGTCAGTGGGATCTGCACTGACATCCCACCGCCCACGCTGCATTTGCTCAAAGAAGTGCTGCAAATGGGTGATGGCTGCGCCTTGTGCCTGTGCCTCCTGCTCACAGCAAGCAGTTATTGCTGGAGTCTTTTAACCACGAAACAGTAAGGGCCTGCGGCAGATTTTTAAGTCAAAACCTGAAGGGAACAACACAACCGTTGTTTGGGCAAACACAGTCTATGATCATATTCATAGATCTTAAAGCCATAGCATTATAATCACACTTGCATTGCAGTGGGATTCTAGCCACTCATTTCTACATTAGTTGCTTTGTTTGCCTGAGGTAAATTATTTTTCTGGCTAGGACTGCTCTTCTCTCTACAGTTGGTGAATTTTCTAGACATTGGGTGTGACTGCTCAAATGGCTTAGTGGAAGTTATTAGGGTTATCTGGCCAGCCCTCAGACATAAGTTTTCCAGGAACAGCAATAGTTTTTGTTTTCCCTTGACCTTCAGGATTGTAACTGTGCTTGCATTACAGTTTTCCACTTATTTGGCATACTTAAATTTAATATTTGGGAGGGGAAACCAGGGGAAGAAATTCCATTCCCCTGCTTGCTCTTACTTGTCCCTCAGCATTTCGAATTGTGAACCCTAATGTCCAAGAGGCAACTCGCTAAATTCTCCAGCATTATTCTGGCTAATAACTATTCCTTTCCTGCTTCTTCAGTCTAAGCTTCACTGTCAGCATTAGTTGGGAAGAGGTAGGGCAAAAAGGAGAGGAAGGAAGAGAGGCTATAGGGAACCTTCACCATGAAGCAGGGGAGTACCCGGTGGCATGAGCAATAATACCGTATTCAACAATCCTCCCATGACCTTGCAGGTTGCCCGCTGTATAGGCATGCTGTGGTCCCTAAAACATTTTCCTTGCTGGTATTCATGCTTTTGTGATGGGATATTTCAAGAGGTACTGTCCTGAGCGAAGGTCTGTGGCTGAGGAGTAACTTTGTGCGGTGCACCAGATTCTCTCCAGGAGCAAGGATGCTCCTTCCAGGAGCAAGGATACTCCCAGTGCGAGGTGCAGGACAGAGCTCTAGAGCTTGGGATTTCTGCCCTCTCATATTCTCCTTTCTTAACACAAGCCTGTTTAATTCTGTGCTTTTTCCTATCTGTTACAAGCTGCCCCTTGAGATATTAATCTCCTTCTGTGCCTCAGGTCCCCATTTGTAAATGCTGGCAACTGGTGCTTTCCTCCTGTCCTTTATTTGTCTTGTGGTCAGACTATGAACTCCTCGGAGGATGGACTGTGCCCACGATGAAGGTATCCACTGGTCCAAATCATAACCAATAGTAAGTAACATGGCACCAGGAAGAAGTGTGGTTAATCCAATAAGTGAAGCTCAAACAAGTAATTCTGAGAACATTTTTCTGGGGTCATTTCCACCGACTGATGCAAATGGACACTGATGGAGTCTGCATTCCTTTCAGGGCAGCCTGAACAGCTCATCCTAAATTTTTTTTCTTTCCCCAAGCATTTGAAAATGTAATTGCGAGGGTCAAGGATTGCTCAGGGTGATATGGTTAGAGGTTTTTTTAAGTTTTTGACTTGATTCAACACAGCAAGATTATACTACAGTGAAAAATTTGGTGTGTGTGCCTAGTCATGTCAGGAACAGTAGGACTACATACCAAAATGTATACTCTGGGCCTCCCATAATATTCCCAGTAAAAATGAGCAACTGACAGGTTTTCCTATTTTATTTTTGATTGTGAAGACTAATTTAAAGATAATTGCATTGCTCTTGTGTCAGCTGTTTAGCTTTTACTTTTAAGAGGAAACTGTCAGTATAGGGATTAGAATGAAGTAATGTCCTTTAATCATTTACCATAATTAAGATAAGTGAACTTTAGGCAAAGCACGTCTTACCGCTGACATCTCTGCCCAACCCTGTTTCTTTTAGCCTGCTGTCCTAATATTTTCCCCCTCTCACTTGGAATGGCAAACCAAACACATTGTCAACAACAGCAAAAAAAGTGTAAAAATTTATTACCCCATCAAAAAAAAGGCTGGATAAATGGGATAAAGGAATTTCAACTACATTCAAAACAAAGAATCACTATTTTTGCACTGGCCATTTTACTTCGGTTTCTCTTTTAATTTCTGTACCATTTAAGCCTTTAGATAGTGTTATTGAATCTTGGATTAGACTGCTTCTTCCAGTAACAGCTTCAGCAGCTTGTCTGAGATAAAATGTATGTAATCTCAGGGACAAAAATTCTCTGGTCACTGCTGAGTCAAAACTCACTGAAGATAATGTTCTTGCTGGGAGAGCCTAAGAATACCAGCAAGATTTGCAGGAGGAGGTAATATTTTTATCAGACTAGCTGATATAGCTGAAAAAGCAAACAAGCATCTGGGTACAGAAGTCCTTCTTCAAGTCAAAAATAGAAGCTGAAAAGCTAGATACAAGTTGGGAACAATTGCTCTAATTTTAACCTGATTATGCTGTCCACTTAGACTATGCAAGAGAAAAGATATTCCCAGCTGGCACCTACAAAGCAGAGAGAAGAAGGTGTATGAGTTGGTCTCAGACAATATTGATACTGAAGACGCTAACTTTGAAACTGGGCCTGCTTTGAGCAAGGGATAGAGCAGATGACCTTCAGAGGTCCCTTCCAATCTCATTTATTCTTGGGGATCTGTGATTTTATGCTATCTCTTCCCATAAATCTTGCTTTTTTAATGACAAAGCCCCGTTGCCTAAATAACAATAGCACCCAGAGAGCAAGGCACTGGCCTGTAGTACAGACCCGGGGGTGACATGGGCCATTTTGCAAGTTTCCATTCAGATGTGGACTGTTAAAGATTAATTTCTGTTGTGGGAAGGACTGGACCCAAAATGGAAGGCGGAAAAACCAAAATACAGTGGCAGGGCGTGCATGTGTACAGGGCAAACAGGAGCAGGGGTCAGGGAGCTGCAGCAAGGGGGGTGCGGGAGGGTGTTTTCCACATACTCACAAGAATGGTCATGCACACATCCACTGAGACATTTGACATTGAGGTCAGTCATGTCTTTCAGCTATTTGGAGAACGACATTGCTGCAGGTTTCAAAAGGATGATCTGCAAGTGCAGCCGAAGCCGGCTCATTAGAGCACCTGCCAGTCTTTATCAGTTGTCAAATAAAGCAGATGGATTTGGTCAGCAAACCTGCAGATAAAACATTAAAGGTTTTGTTGTGTTTTTTTCTTACTTTGGGCCCCACTTCAAAGCTAGTTACTGCTTTAAAGTTCTGACTCAGTCTGATAAATAAAAGAAGTTTGTTTCCAGTTAGCAATGTTTATTAACAAAAAACCAACACAGCTGACCATTACAATTTTTAACATAGGCAGACTCAACCTCCATTTTTTTCATAAAAGGAGGGGAAATGGCTTACCAGAAGTTACAGCAAAATCATTCTATAAATAAAATAGCAAACATTAATGATAATAATGCAGTATCAAGCATTCATTACCTCTTACCCTAGGAGTTTAAAACAATTATGCCTCACAGAATCTAAAACAGAATGGCGCAAGTTAAGGGACATAATTCCCATATGACCGTAAAATTAGGCTACTCTGCTTAGTGAGAAGTTCACAAGAATGGACACAGGAGAGCTGCATCTTCCCTGTTAGGCCAATCGCCCGGATGATTGTCCCCTGTACTTCAGAGGAGTCCTAAAGGCTGCTAGATTATACGTAACTCACTGCTGTACCTTTTCTGGAGCTGGCACTTGCCGCCACGGACCCTGGGAGCCCAGTCCCCTCCACTGGGGTTGATCACTGCGGGGCAGATGCTTTTCCTGCCTTCCCTTCATGCAGCCTCTTTGGACATTAGGAGCAATGCTGAGTCTGGTTCACCAAGCCTGGGCTTCTGTGGGTAAAAAAATCCTTATCACTCAGGTGTTTGTGCAACACAAACATTAGAAAGAAGCATAGATACCATCAGAGGGAATTCATTAAGAAAATGCAAATTCATCTTCTCGGCAAGCTACTTTTATTTTCCATTCAGCTCTAATCATGATTTGCAATCGTTACAGAAAGTACCTTTACATATTCATCACTTTCCAGCAGCTACTTCCTAATCGATGTCACCGCTGATGGGATTGGATGTTGCTTCAGACATATTTCTGATGCTGAGATTAAGAAGTGAGCATCTTTCTGGGATTATCGCCAAGGGCATAAATCTCAGAGCAATGTGATGAATGGCGAGGTTTGAGGGAGGCGCTTGAGGAATAGACCTTATCTCACGCTGGTGATTTCAGGGAGGTATCTTTTGGAGAAGTAAAGAAGTTACAAGCACTCGTCAAAGAAGATAGTAGTAAGAGATTTGACATAATTGAGCAAATGCTTTCTGGTGAGGAGTAAGAAAACACTGTTTCCTTCCTGGCAAAGCCCTCATTTATTACCTGGGAACAAAACTAATTAAGTTACTCAAATGAGAACTATGAAGCGATGCTTTTAATTACCTCTTCTGTGTAATAATTCTTTGTCACGCAGACATGCAAATGATTTGCTGTTCCCAAAAGATTGTGTTTGTGATTAAAGAGAAGAAAACAGGGCAGATTTTACCTTCAGCAGCACAAGCCTACATCCACTGTAAACTCATCAAAGGTGTTGGAATAACACAGGATTTAATATGTAATTGAGAGTAATTCCAGCCTCAAATTATACTAGTTTATCACTCTGCTTTTCTTGATGCCTTGGGAGCGATATGCCTTAAATCTCGCAAACAAAGATTCTTGTTCAGTGAGGAGTACCTGCAGCCTATACAATGGCAGACTGGCATCATTTTAATACTCAGAGCAAATCCACATAGGCCAAAACAAACGATGGAGCCTGCAATCTCTGCATCTGGAATTTCAGCTGATATGTACCTGGTGGGGAGGGGGAGGAATGGTGGGAAGGAGAGGGGAAAGGGAGAAGCAGTGCTGGCTTTCAGGTGGAATTGTAATAACTCCTTTATGGCAGGGCATTAGCATAGAGCCAGTGCCAGGGAAATTAGCCCACCATTGTACTGGATAAACAGCGCCTGGATTGAGACAATGAACCCGTTGATCTTATCTGTCAACACCCAGATCATCATCTGTGCTTTGACTTATCATCTGCTCTGTCAACAGTTCCCCCGTAGAGAAAAGAAATGGCAACAGCAACAGTAACAGCAGCCTGCAGCACACAAGAAGCTTTTTGCTTTAGCAACCTGCCAGGGCATAAAAACGTGCCATTTTAAATAGGCAGGCACATTGTTACTGAAGAAGAGAGCCTTTGGGCAATTTTCAGCAATGGGATTACAGTGAATTCCACCTCGGACAACAGTTTGGTGATACAGATGTCGCAGAATTCAGTGTCTGCAATTGAACTTTCTCAAGATCCACCAGAAACCCCAGAATTTTAGTCAAACATTTTGTTTAATTTTGCTTGATTTTCCTTTGTGCATTAGTGTCTGTATCTAAATTAATGGAGAAATATAACAAAACAAATAAACAAAACCCAAAGCACAATGCTGCCATTAATGGAATATTTTGGCTGGAAGCTTAATCAGCAAAACAAGGGGACTCAGCAGTGTGTTTCCCTTCCTTGCAGCTCATTTTTCATCTTCTGTTTCCCTTTCCTTGCCTTTCAGGCTGCCATGAGAAGATGGCCTGTCTTTATGTGGGCACAGGGTAGTGAGCAATGGGAAGTACCCCTGGACAGGCGTTAGCGCCTCAGCCAGCATAACCTGCCACTGCAACATATTAACTTGGAGAGGTTCATAGAGGAAAGGTTTATCAGGGTGCGCAGGCTGCTGATTAAAAGGTGACCTACTTTCCTACCCAGCCATATTTGTATTCCATTTTTTGCTGAGCCATCAAGGTGCACAGAAGGAGGCGAAGCGTCCCCAGGAGCGTGGCAGATGTAGAGAGCGTCTGAGCCGGGCAGGGGAAGGGCACAGACTGGCAGGTTTGATGAGTCCCCATGGACCCATCGGACACAAATATGGGTCCTAGGGGGAAGTGAAGAGAGATATGTGGCTGATAACAGGAATTTGCAGAACAGTCTTATGACAGGCATGTGCAGAGAGAGAGAGTATCAGGTGGAGGAAAGCCAGGCCTTGGAGAAGGAAGATCCACTGAGAGCTGACTGCCTAGCCACGATCTGCTCCCTGAAATGTATTATCAGGGTTCAAACTCGTATTAAACGGATCAGCCTGTCCCTTTCTGAGACGATTTGTGCATCTGTGAAGCCTGTAGTAACATCCTCGTGTCTTCAACAAGGAAAAGAAAAAACTACTTAAATTAAATGGCTTTGGTACAAAGAGGATCTGGCAGTGGCCAGCTTTATATTATTAACATTTCCCAGGAGTGATGTTCCACAGTGGCAGGCTGATGTAATTACCAGAAGTGAAGTTGTAAGTCCTATTGAAAAGACCAAGAGATTTACTAGCGACTTCAAAGAGGTAAAGATTTGTGTGGATTTGCACGGGGATAGAAAATGCAATGGGTTAGAAAATCAGGTCCTCCAGTGTCTTTAATCTTTTGTGGGCTTTATCCAGACGTTTTGGTCTATAGGGGATTTAAATTAAGTTGCAAAAGAGACTTCCTAAACTCTCTATCCGAATGTTATATTATGTGGGTTTTATACTATTAGCTTAAAAAATTGACCTTTTCTAAGCTTTTTGGATTAATGGCTTGTGGACAACTAATGCTGGCTTAGTGTTGGCAAGGAATTTACTTTCATGATGTGGAGATAGGCGATGATCTAATAGTGATTTGCCTTTATCCAGGAAATTCACATATATATTAAAAGATGAAAGAAAGCTCTTGGGATGAACTAGTAAATTATCAAAAATGACAGGTCAGGATAAAGCACACTGGAAAAAGCATTTGAGAGAGGTTATAGTACAAAATATGTTACAGATAGTCACTGTGAAAGTATATGATCAGATGTTTAGACTCTTTTTGGTTCTATTTTTGTATTAAAAGTAATGGTTCTAAAGTACTTTTGCAGATTCGTTCTGAATTATTTACAACTGATTATGTGCCAGGTTTTGTGTTGCTTTTTTTTTTTTTTTTTTTTAAATGGAGGCCACTCTAAAATGTGAAAGACCAGGCAATGAAGGCAGGAAAAATCATACTTGTGATTTAACATAACCTGGTGTCCTTATGGACGTGGAGCAAAGGGATGCCTACTCTCAGACAGTGCACTGTGATGAGACGTCCCAGAGGATCCAGTGGTCTGAGGACCGTCCCTGTTGTTTTACAGCTAAGGTAGAATGCCAGTTCTGTAAAGTAATATGAGACACATTTTCAAAAATGCTCAGCATTGTGAAAGATCTCTAAATTGTCTGGACCAAAAAAAAAAGATCATTTTCACTGCAAAGATCGCTTCAAAGACAAAAAGCATCTTTTAAAAGATTTCCAGCTCCCATTCAGGCCTTGCCACTGGTCAGCTTTTCCCTATGGCCTCTAGGTTCCAGCATACATTGAAAATCCACCATTGTAAGAATTTTATGCAGGTCAACATCAAACATGGAACAAATTAAGGCATGCTTCTTTAGGCAGATGGCAAAGAGCCTTCCATTAAAAGAAATATCATATGATGGTTTCCACTGTGCCTTGTTTTCCCTCTTTGTTGAGTTGGAATAACGATACTTATTCCACAGCAACATTGTGTGGTTAAAACTGGCTTGCTTTTTAAGACCCCTGGAGAGGAGCTAACGTGGTGGGCTGGGGATGACTGACTATTTACCCTTGAGCAGCAGTGGAATAGTTATGGACCCCAGTATCCTCAAAAGGGCAGGCAGTGAGGACTGAGCAAGAGCTGAATGAGGCATGGGTTTAACACCAGCTATGGGAGGTGATGTCCATCCCCTGCCTTCTGTTTTCGAGCCCTTTGCTGGCCTGTCACTGTGAGTGCTGTAGCCAAGGCTGAAGTTAACAGGCAGGGACTACAGCATAATCTAGATGGACTGTGAATGCGGCACAAAAGGGAATACTTGCTCTCTCCTCACACCCAAAAAAGAAAAGCACTACTTGTGACTTTCTCCCAACTCAGGCATTTTTGTAGATAAAACTGTAAAATTTCTATTCTTTCTGAGTATCCGTAAAAAAACATGTATCAACTCTGTGACTGCGTCTCTCTTCCTCATAGATATTATATCAGTCAAAGGTGTTGACGCAGAAGAGGACTGTGGTTGGGCATACAGTACATACCATTCCCTAGGTTAACTTACTCATCAGCCCTGGCTGGCTGAGAAAGAGCAGGAGCAGAGAAGTACAGCAGATGGCACAGGAGTCCTGGGAAGATCATCACCATTCTTTGCTTGTTCCAACACAAAATTGCCCCTGCAGATGAAGGGTACCTTGTAGGAATGCTGTTTTAGCCAACATGGGAGAGGTTCCGTATAAGCCAGAATCAGTCTCACGGAGAAATGTCTCCTGCTGTGCAGTGTGCAGGTCCCCAGCTGCTGTTTTGCAGCCAAGATGCAGAGCACATGTGGAGAGGTACTCCATGTCACAAGAATAGTCTGGGCAGTGCTTTGCTGCAAGTACCACGAATTGCTAGACACTGTTTTGAAAGAAACAACAGTGTTTTGTGAACACCAGCATGCGGAGACATTTAGCAGCTTTCATATTTAGCATGATGGAATCGAATCTGCAGCTGATTCACAGAAACATCATTTCATGGTACTTGGCTTCTCCCTTGCCTTGGTCTGTTTTATTGTACTTGCTGTTATGCAAAATAATGTCAGCTCTTAATGAGGACCCACTGGTTCTACTCAAGGTAAACTAATGGGGAATTTTGATTCTGCCATATTTTCCCCCTGTTGTGGTTTCACTCCCCCAAGTGCGGATTATTCTGTCCTCTCATTTCAGGACAGAGCAAGAATAGTTGTATTTCACCACAGTGAGCCCCATGCTCTGCAGCAGCTGTAGCAATGCATGCCTTTGAGGAAATTTAGAACAGCCTCTGAACTGTTTCTCTAATATTTATACTCTGTATAGGTATACTGCACCCACGATTCTTCTCTGTCATAAGCATCGTAGTCGTCCGTTTTGCTCACAGACCCTGTCTCCTCCATTGAAATGTCCAGACCTAAGTCTGGAGCTAAGTATCCATAAAAAGTAAATTGAGGTATCTCCCACTGGGCTATTTCCTGGCATGTGCACTAGAAATGGCTTGTGATGAAGAAGAGGTCAACTTTCCCAGAGGCAAATGGCTGCAGAAGACGCCAGGCTGAGGTGATTTAGTCTTATTCATTCAATCACTGTCTGAAGTGAGAAATTTAGTCAGGAGAGTCCACAGCGACAGCAACCAGGTGTCTTTCTGAGACCTGCACTTGTGATTAACTTGTATTTGCCACATGCCACACAGCTTTGCATAATGGTTATGCGCACTGGAGAAACTCGGAGGCCAACAGCCTCACCAGTAACAAGCAGTAGATTTCCACACAGTGATTGTACCCTAGGGTTATAAAGCAAATTCTGTGTCTGCAAAAAAAACCCCAGACAATATGTGAGAAAATATGCTGTTTTGCTATTTTTTTCTCCAATTGAGAGATGCATTAAGGCTTACTTCAAATTAAAATCTAGACTTTTATTCTGCATTTAAGAAATAAAGATGTTCTCAAATGGATATATGCATGGATAGCAAAGAAAATCTGTCTTAAAAGGCAAGTAAGTGAAATTGCCTAAGTAAATCTATAAAATCATTTGGAATACTAATGAACTCCAGATTTAATTGCAGCTACAATGAAGTCAGCCACCTGCCAGCTTGTAAGCTGTCATTGTGTAAATCTGATATACAGCGGGTGTGAGCTAGTAGAGCTGCCCTGACTTCAGCTTCATGGAAACACTGGGGTCAGTGAAGCAATCCCAGTAGGAGATGAAGATACAACACTGCAGTCAAACTCCTCCCAGATGTCAGCAGAATTTTTGCCTCTGTTCATTTTGGTCTCATTTAATAAAAAAAAGGAAAAGTGCTGAAAATAGATGAGGCAGAGTTGGAGACCTGATTTCCCTTGGCTCAGTGCTAGTTTTTCCTGGGTGTAAAGACACCAATTGCAGTGGTAGGTACACCTGAAGTCAAGGAAGGTACAGCTCACAATGTGGAAAGACTGTGGAGAGGAAGCCATTGCAGATGTCAGTGTCTTGCTGCAAGGTCCTCCTGGGATAAGCACATGGCAAGGCTTATTTTCCAGAATAGCCATTTTGGAGGCTGGGAAGTAACAGACTAAACCCATTCTGGGCTACTAATGAGGGGCATCTGTGGGGGGGGACACCTTCATGGAGCACCTTTGAGTTTTCACCTTCAGGGCCTCACAGGCACAGTACATTGATCACCCACTGCAGAAAATGTAGCCGTGACTGCTAAATGAAAGATCCACGGGCAAGTCCCCTGCCCCATGCTCCAAGTGAGGGGGACAGACAAAGGATGTATAATGCTGCCACGCAGCTAAGTCATGCATCTCCGTGGTTTTTTGCTTTTGCTGGACCTGTTTCTTAAGCCACGTCCAAGAGTGTGAAGAAAACTATAAAGCCCTGGCAAACAGTCAGCAAAGGTTTCAAAGGGGGTTGTCCACCTGTAAGAACATCCACCTGCGAATACACTGGACCGCTACTGGACACTAAATACTGCCCTGCCATGATTCTCCAGCACTGGAAACAGAGACTTGGCATGTTGTTCATATTAACTCTGGAATAGCTCCCTAGGACTATGCAATGCCAACAGAAGTGGCTTTGCAAGGCCTGAATTCTTTGCTCGCCTGTTGCCCAGGCAGTCTGAGCCCTTCCAGGTGTGCTGCATCTCCACTACTCTCAGATCATAAATGCTGTCAGTAGGGTGCTCGGGAAGTGCTGAAAATAAGTACTGGGAAAATATGTGAAACTGTTAAGGTCCTAGGTATAATACTGATATTGCAGCATGTATTGCAGATCCTAGTAGCATCAAATCTTGTAGAGTATGTTGTTCATGATGTCTGGGTTAAGCCAATCACTTGATTTGGGGCCAAGAAAGACCCTGCAGGGAGAGGAATATTGCTTTCTTCTGTAGTGTGTGAGGTACAATCTGCTTCCTATGGCTATTTCAGACTTTTAAGTAACAGTTTTCCTACTGCATCATTGTTTCTGGATGCAGGCTTCCCATGGGTCTCTTCTTCTCCCTTTACATACTGCATTATTTGTACTGGCTCTCAGTCTTTACCATAGGTCTTAATTTGTCAGAGGATATTAGAAAACTATTTTGAAGCCTTTAACAGTCAGTGGCATGTGGAGGTGATGCTCTAGGGCCCTGTTGAGATTAAACATTTACTGCTTGGCTTGTTTGTGATGACAGGGACCTGGCTGGTCTTCTCTTCCTATGCAAACTGACAAAGCTCTGCATTTCAGCAGCCGGGAAACCAGCCCTGGATGTTTGTAGTGAGGAGAAGCTTAGCCTGAGAGCTCACAGTCTCAAAGCAGCGCTCTCTGTGCTCCAGCACAAAACTCTTTGATGAGCTCTACTACAGGAGATCCTAATAATACCAGCGAGAGGACTACTGGGTGCATGCCTGGTCTTCAAGGGCCCTGGAAACGGCATCTAATGAAGGTGGGCACTCCTTCCCTCTTGCTGGGGAGATGAGCATTGCATAGGCAGCACAAATAAAAAGATACACATCTAGGCACTCAGAATGATATCTGACGAGATAGGAACACACAGATCAGCTATCACCCACCCCTCTTTCCCCAGCCCTGGTGCAGAAGGCACTGGCAGTTAGCAAAGTGAGGACACACACCATGTAAATCATAAGCACCACTGCATTGGTTTTAATGACAACATTGTCTCCGTGTCTGTGCATTAGGGTCTTCTCAGCCTGCTGTTGGTATTTTCTGCTGTGCTAGGCTTTCATTGGACTCCCTACCCTAGCTCTCCTAAATTGTTAGTGCATAACAATTAATGTAGATGTCTCAGTTGCTTTTGTATTTTGTAAAATTTGTACCAAATATGATTAGCTGGCTGCATCCATCTTGTATTTGACAAGCTATCAACCAGTGTGTTTAGGGGTAGTGATGTCTAAGGACAAGGAATAATACTTTTTCAGAG
The DNA here is from genome assembly GCF_047370975.1 of Nipponia nippon. Taxonomy (NCBI): domain Eukaryota; kingdom Metazoa; phylum Chordata; class Aves; order Pelecaniformes; family Threskiornithidae; genus Nipponia; species Nipponia nippon. The sequence goes on along the minus strand of NW_028262290.1, from coordinate 96,843,708 downwards.
CAGAGCACTCACCTCAGCAAGCTTGCCTTTGCTCTCCTTTCCAAAACCTCCCAGGTGTGGACTCTATCCTATTGTCTGCCATTCCCAGGAAATGAAATTCATCCCACCATATCCAGGCTCCAAAGCACAGTGACACAGCAGCTTGGAGTAGGGATTCATGCAAGGAATTATATTAGTCATAGGACTGCCTATGTTCACCTCTGTTTTACACCATGTTTGCTATAAAATGGGTTTTGATTGTTCTTTCATCCGTGAGTCAGTGTAGCACATACAGTCGCATGTGTGCACACTAACAAATTGACTTCTAGCATCCACCATGCACTCTGCAGATCGCAAAAACACATTGGGATCTACACTGCAGGTCTGTGGGTAGAACCTAGAAGAATGGTCTATGATGTTTAAACCACTGTAAAAGACTCCTTGATCAGCTTGTATCTGACACACTATCAGATAGTACATCAATTTACCAAGCAGAAGTTTTAAGACAAACAAAAGAAAGTACTTTTCTCACACAAGCAGAACCAAGCTGTAGCACTCCTTGCCACTCTAGAATTTGTGACAGCCAAAGGTATAAAGTAGTTCACAAAAAACAGTCTTGGAAGATGCATCCTGCTATTTAACCATAAACTGAATTGATTGAAGGTAGAAGCATCCCACCATGGGAGGCAGATAGCTGTGTACTTGCCTGGTACTACACTCTTTCCCTGAACATTTGCTGCTGGCCACATGAGTGGATAGACTAACTGCATGAGACAAGTTTATGTCCTTGTTTTATAGCCATCTTCCAGGCAAAATACAACACAGAATGGATTCTGACTGCTTCTTGTTATTGCTAATATCTCATTACTTGCCTTGAGGGTGATCTGTGTGTGAAGCCAACAGAACTGCAGTGGTATACAGGGATGCCCTCTGGTTGTGTTGGGGTTTAAGCTAAATATCAACTCGAGCAATCATGTTTTACCTCCATATACCAAGTTTTCCCTAGTAAGTTGAACTGGAAAAAGTGCTTCATGTTGATCTGTTAAGCAGACCTCACTGCAGCAGATTAGCTACCACGTCCTGTTCAGAATAAGTCACCAATTGCAATGATAGGCAGTCAGCCCTAAACACACATGTAATCGGTGTTATTTTGGAAGCAGCACAGAAAAAGCCAGAAAACCAGACAGTTATTATGATGGGCGTATGCCAAAAGGTTCACACTCAAATTCAGACTCTCCCAGCTAATAAGTTTTTTTCCCCATGGCTCTGAGGGTACCTATGTGCCTTTCTGGATTCAGCTCTCCAAGTGGAACTTGATCCGGGTGAGAGCAGGGAGGCGGAGGCCAGCAGGATGCTTTCTGCTCCTCCTCAAGGCTGTTGCATCACCGCCTTTGAGTCAACAGGGTTCAGACCTCCCACAGAGAAGATCTGGCTCTTTACCTGTGCAAGCCCCAGCATAATAACTTTGGGTAACTTTCCCCAAGGCGTTTTGCTGAGGTCATACATGACAGTAACAAATATTTCCCAGACTACCAAATCTTGTGGAAAGCTGACAAAAATTTTTTTTTATTTGTTTTAAATCACTGTAAGGCAGAAGTTAGCTAAAAGACGATCATACAAAGTGGTATCTGAGACACTTGACCATGAGTTCTTACATTAAAAGGCAGAAACACAGAAGAAGAATCCCACCTCTGCTTCTCCCTTTTTTGTACCATGAGGCTCTTCTTGCAACACCAGCTACGAAAGCAGTTTTCTGGGCACCTTCCTGAAATGGGGGAAATCACCAAAGGAGGTGAAAGAAATTTCTGTGTTGTGAGCCATGGGGGAGAAAGGAGGAGTTGCAGGAAGGAAATTACCTGGAAACATAGTAGCAGAGGGCTTTGCTAACTGGTACAATTTAGAACAGCATTGAGGATACTCTGGGGGTGAAACAGAGAACTAGAAAGCTTTGACTAGGTCCCTGATTGTACATACGAGCTATCCATAAGGCAATTGTGCCAACATTTCTTGGGAGGGACTGTTAGCTGGTGAAAAGTCTTACTTTCTGGCAAAGTGGCAAAAAAACCCATGGATGTGCTGCTTTCTTGCAGAAGATGGCATACAGCAGCTCTTTTGAACAGGCAGGTGAGACTAACAAGGTACCTGAGCTCTGTATTGACAACTAACAGGTTTCTCAGAAACAGCTCAACAGAGCAGAATGACAACAAAGCACTGAAGGTGTTCAAGGCTCTTGTATTTTCCATTCGCACAGGATAACACTCCCGCCAACATTTGTTGAAACTTGTATCCTTGATCAGGAATGGCATTTTGTCATTTCTGCAAACGAACAAAATTCCTCTGGTGAAGAATTTGAAGTTTAAGCAGAGCCAAAATTGCTCAATGCCATTAATAGGGCCCAGGCTGAGATTTTGTGCTGAAATAACAACAATTCAGGAGAAAAAAGTAGTAAGTTAAGAAAGCAGCCAGGAGGCCCCAGAGGGGTGTAAACCATGCAGATCTCTGTTCTCCCAGTTAGCACCTTATTCCAACTCTTTTCTGTTTCTTCTCTGCCTCTTTTTTTCATGTACTTATTTTCCGCTAGGATAAACCCAGTCTGGATACAAGAAGGTACAAGCATTCTTACCGTGTTTGTGGTGCAGGGCATGCATGCCCTCTTACAGTGTGGGCCAGGTATGTGCTTAGCTGATGCTCAAGTTACGTCAGGTTTTCTACAGAGCAGAAATAACTGGATAAATAAGCATAGGCCCCTTTCTTTTGTTACTACATTTCTTGTTCCAGGAAAGCATCCGTTGATTTCACCATGACTTCTGCTAAAGACTGAATCCATATGGACTGTGGCACAGGGCTTTCAAGAGGGGGAACAACTATATTCGTACTGGTGTCCCTAATAAATACCTGTGGCTGCGATATTGGCTTGTTGCAGAAGCTAAACAAATCTGAAGTCAGTTTATTTAAGCGTCCCTGAGTGAATCCCCACTGTTACAAACCAGGGAGACATGGTCGAATCCTTGGCAAAGAGCAGACCCCCAAAATAGGGTAAATTTTAAATAACCTTATAGTTGGGTTTGGGTGGATGGGCAGGAATGGCAAAATATGTTTCTGATGAAGAAACCTTAATTTCTCTTCTAAAAATGAAGTTAATACTATGGATACCAGGTATATTTCTGTCTTCTGTACTTCAGCTACTCTGTCTTAGCTATTTTATAAACCCTCTGGTCACCAGTGAGTTCATGCTATGGCTAGGAAAGTGCCTGAATTTTGTTCCAGATGTAGTCCAAAGAATAACTGCAAATAACATTCTGAGACACAGAACTTTTTCCTTCAGTAAACTCATGATCAGGTTCAATGCATAGAGTTTTTACACACAAATATACGTGTATATATATGCATGTAAGTATGTATCAATACATACAAATGCATTTATGCATGTTTGTGGTTAGGTACATGTTCTGCACTTCTTCCTGACAGCACTGGTTTCCACTTAAGGGCAGCATTTCAACAAAGTATAATTATTTTGTTATGGAGAATCCAATCACTGTTGCATAAGAAGGGAAATAAAACCAAAAGCTACTCCTCTTCACTTCCTCTAGCAAGAAGATTTTCAAGTTTGAGGCTTCTGACAGGACGAAGTTGTTAGGAGTTGTCTTCCAGGCAGATCTCATATCTGTGTTTGGCTGTCCTTATGGTAAGCAGGCTCGCAGCTCAACTGATCAGCATGGCCAAGTAATTTCGTCAGCCTCACTTTGGACAGCAAGAGGCAAGGAAACAGCTGGGCCTTCAACCAGCCCCAGTGTTTCAGTCCAAAGTCATCTGGGACATGCCCATCAAACACATCCTGGAGAAACAGTGACGAGAAACAGGTCTGAGTCTCCCTGTTATGGCCCTTACCAATTTTGTCGTATTACATGTCTGAGCCAGCTGTGTAGAAACCTGCAGCTGGATATGAGAAGCTTTATTTTTCATCCTTCTCGAGCAGGCATATGTCAGCTCACAATGTATAAAACTGGAGTGTCACATTCCCAGCCTATGCACCTTCTTAGGTTTTTATCAATGTGAAAACACTCACTGCTAGAAACAAAGCCATTTTAACTGACACCTCGGTTTGTTTTGCTGAGTAACTACATGGATGCTGTTTCGCCTCAGCGATTCTCCACACTCAGTTTGACTTTTTCGGTGCCAATTTCAGGTGCATCAAAATAGCATATTTCATTCTGGAATAAGAGCTTCCTTCCTATTTTTAGAATTTTTTATTTTCTTGGTTAGTGCATGCCTTTCAGAAGCTCAGTAAGCAGTGTGAATGAATCCTCCTTCCTGTGGACCTAGAGTCTTTGTTCAGCTGTAGACTTGCACTATAATAAACTGATCTGGGAGGTTTGTTCTCCAGTTTTGCATGTAGACTGGCTTCCAAGCTCCCTAGATTCAGTGACTCACCTAAAATGTCCATAGGCGAGCTCATAGATTTTTATCGCCAGTGAAGAGTTGAGGTGTTTTCCAAAAAGTTGCTGATCTACATACAATAATCTGGGCCTGTATATCCAGACTAGTTCTCTTCTGGCAAGAAAGAGTACAGTGGAAACCAAACAGTGGCATTAGAAATAATTTCCCTACATGATACTACGTCAGGTCCAAGCCGAAGTGAGAAAGAATTAAACTGTTAACACAATAGCTCTTCGTTAGACTACATAGACCGGGTTGATGATCTCAGGCAAGGAAAATAACTCACACTTTATTTCCTACAGATTATAGAGCCATCTCTTAACACTGAGTCACTTTTTCTCCAAACATTATGGGTAGCCCAAAGCTAATGCCCTGCAGTAGCAGGCAACCTGCCAAAGGTGTGCCAAAGGGTGGCCAGCTTTTGAATAACACACAGCAGGGCCAGCAACCAGCTGCGAGTCACTTTATTTTGCAACTAGCGTCTACGAGAGATGGCAGCTTTTGACTGCCTGCTTCTGCTCAGCTTTGGATTTGGTGGGAGCCAGGAGCTGCTGCACACAGGCAGACAGCGCGCCGTTGCTGCTAAATCTCAACTCGTGCTGTGTTTGGTGGCATTTTTCCTCCAGGTAAGACAGCAGCTCCTGCTGCACAGGCAGTGTCTCTTGGCATGCCTGACTTCCAGCCAGGAAGGAAATCTGCAGCCCTGCATATCACTTTGCAGAAGCTGCTGATTTGTGCCCTTACCTGTTATCTCCCTTCATCATTTCCAGACTTAGTCATGCACAGGCAACATGATTTATATAGCTGAGTGGAATGAGTTATATAAATGAAATGCCCCGTTATCCATATTTCCTCATCACGTGCCATTGTGGTCATTCTTTAAAAAGAAGAAATCTTCTAATATATCTTTGACGATAAGCAAAGGCTCCTTGGTCTCTCTTTGTCTCTCACATACATACACTCATTTGTCCATTGCGCATTCACACACTCATCTCCTCCTCTCTCTCTCTTGCATGCTTTTGCACCCTCCTGGAGGTCCTGCTTTCTTACATGTACGTTGGTACACAAAACACAATCAGGACAAAAGACTTGCACGTGCTAATTAGCCTGGCTGATTTTTACTTGGTCTGGAGAGCCTTAAAACCTGAAAAGGCATTGAATATCAACAGTGTGGCACTTTATCCAACAGGGGAATATTTGTTTTCATAGGTGAGCTACCCAGTACCAGCAGTCCTGACCTGCCTGGCCATGGGGTGAATTGAGCTGGAAGAAAACACTACTTTCCCAAGAACAGGCACAGGTTATCTTTTCTTTAACCTTCCAGTTTGTTTCCCCTACTTGTTTGTTTGGGTTATTTTACCCTCTACCCATTTGAGGTGTGTTTCTGGTTCAATGCCCCTGTAAAGGCCAGAGGAATTAGCACTGTTGAAAGAAATCCAGTACTGAATTGCCCTTGTGTTGTCCGGACTTTGTTATGGCTTCAGTTCATTAAAACCAAGAGATGGACAGCTGGAAGAGAGAGCGAGCAGCAAGATGGGGGGCACTCGGGGCTGGACTGTGGTAAGTCTTCTTTAGGGGCCAGACCTGTTTTCTTTTGGAAAGAACATGATGAAAAAGTCACAGCTGTGAAATGGGAGGCTGAGTAGGAAATGACATATTCCATGCAAGCTGGAGAAAGAGTGATAGATGCCCCATGCCCTAATTTTCCTAAGTGTCTCGTCTCCGGTTCCACTGGCGCTGCAGCTCAGTCTGCAGATGGGTACATTGCATCCCTGCCTCACTTCTCTAGTTCTCTGGCCTCTGTTGATGTATTCCTCCACACATCTCCCAGTCCTCTCATGTCCCTGAAGAGTGACCTTGACAGGTCCCATCGCTGGTGTGGTGGGCTGCCTGCAGCTCCTGCCAGTTGTGGGCATCCCCAAGGGCCCATGGGCAAGAGCCTTTCTCAAGGTGGAATCCAGCTTTCATGCCTTCACCGCCTCTGTCCCAAACAGATGGGCAAAGCACAGGATGAAGACTTCAGTAGGGGAGAGATGGTACCCTCCCAAAGAGTGCGAGATGCAGCCAGCTGAGAAAAAGGGGGAGGCGAGACTGAACCCTTAGTTTGTCTCATTTGCTCAGAAAACTGTGATCTTCAGAAAGCTGAATTTTGCGTAGCTATTCCAAATCAAACTTCCCAAGTCTCTCTGGTCTACTTAAGCAAAATTATCAAGACGACCTAAAATAGGAGTCCTTGAGGCACAGTAGCAAAAAAGTGACTTTTTCCTATCAGTTCTCTAAAAGCTTGCTGTTGCTGCACCAGTAATTGCAAGCAAGGGAGAGGATCATTGTAATGGACTGGCCTATTTTTAACAACAAACCACGACTGAAACTTTTCTCCCTTCTCTATTCTCAACTGTTATTCCTCTTTCCTTTCCTTCTCCTCACGTTTAACCATTTCATTACTGAAAAAGGAGGAAAAGAGTAGCAAAAGAATACAGAGGAAACAAATTACATAGGCGAAGTTCCTGAAAGGAAAAGGTCTGTTTCTTCAATTTCATTAAAAAAATCCAGAAATGTTTTGAAAACCAAACTTTGGGGCACCTTTTTTATTTCGCAAAGAATCCAGTACTTAATAAAAAGTATTTTACTTGAAAATCCTGCACCAGCTCTGTTAAATAAACCGCTGAAAATAAGTTCTGTACCTTGTAAATATGTGAGTATCTGCTAAACAACATACCTTATGAATAACTCAGTGTGACGGAATACTCCTGTATTTGGAGGGAAACATGCATCAAAATTCTTTTGAAGTTATTTCTGTCTGGTGTGTCAGAGTTTACTTAGCTGTTTCCTAGGCTCTTCGTCAAGGACAAACCATATAAAATATAATTTAAAAACAGCTACTTATTAGGAAGAACAGATGGTGCATTCATATACCACAAAATTGCAAAATTTTAGCAACCTTGAATATCAGGTTCTTGAGTTGCAACTCATTTGCACTGGAAACTTAGTTAACAAGTCAGAAAATACACATTCAGAATACTGCAGAGCTGTAAAAGAAGCGAGTGCTGACACATTGAATAAAACGCATCTATTTTTATGTCAAGTCCTGATAACAGTATATTTTTTCATTTTCAAATATGAATAGAAAAAGAATTCAGATCTTTGCAGACTTGGCCAAGGCACCTGATTCACAATGGAAAATATTTTTACATCTTATGTCAGCATTACTTTGTTCCGTATTAAGGGCTGTGGTACTGAAATCTTTCTTTTATGATAGCGTCACTTTCTTGCCAGTTCTCTCTTTCCCATAATAGCATTGTGTGCTGGAGATGCAACACATGGGCATTTCAGTTCACTCAGCTTTGCACATCAGTTTTCATCTATGTCTGAACGCAAAATTACATAATGAAATGTATCTTTTGTGATGCAACCCAGTGAAACCCTGGAGGAAGAATGCGAGCTTGAAACCAGATTTCCCAAACAAATTAGTCTGAACCACTTTTTAACTGAAATATTACCAGAAAAATGGTTATATATATCTAAAGTGTCACCGCAAGCATTTAAGGGCCAAGGCTGAAGACTCAAGTCTCCCTTTCAATTAAACTGACTATCCCTGTCACTAGTTAATATCTGGAACTGAATGGCAAACTGTTATGAATGTGTTAGCAAAATTAAGTTCTTGAAAGATAAATCTGGGAAACAGAGAAGTATCAACGCTGAAGAAACGGTGGCATTACTCAGACAGGTGTGGAAGGGTTGGTATCAGCAGCTGGAAAAGTGTGACATAAATTCTGAGCAATTGTGCACTTCATCGGGAGCTATAAACGGTCGGGCTGGGTCTGTCTAGCTCTTTCCATGACTTTGCACCCCAGTTCAATGAATTCTGGAAGAACCTATGAAAAGTCATCTCCAATACTTTTTGGCATAGGCTGAAGTCCCACTGGAGTCAATGCAACTTGAAGAGTACAAGTGCAGGGCTTGCTTAAGACACTGCAGACTTTGCACCTCTGGATTTCAACTAATCTTTTATTGTCTGCCAGAGGGTTAGGACTAGGCATTACTCAGAACCTCAGAAGAAATCTGCTTCCTGCAAGATTTCCAGACTGATATATTTTCTGTGTAATGTGATGCTTTAGTCCCATTATTTACAGCCTGCATATATCTCTAGTACCTTGGACTTCTCATAAGATCTCTGGTATCTTTGTGTGCAACTCCCATGCTCTCCCTGTCTACCTTTCTCTTCCGCGCTTTCCCATAGTTGTAAACATTTTGGAAACTGGGTTGTTCGGACATGAATACTGACCATGTTTTTTATCCCTCTAACCACCTTCTGTTGCTTTTAGTGTTAGTGCCACCACTAACCTGGGAGGTGCTAGAGGGTGATACCTGACTGGAAAACTCGCTTCTAGCAAGTGCCATCCTTACTGTTATTCTTCATTCAAGTCTATGGGCATTGCCTCAATCTTTTCGACAACAGCCATCAACAATGAGTAACAAAGTTCCCTGTACCTCAGCAAAGCTTTTTGTGTCATTGCAGTGCTGCGAAACACAAACATGGGTCCCTGTGAACTTGAGGGCAGCATCTCTACCAGGTAAACTGCTCATTAAATAAACAGGAGATAAGCTAAGCTTGCTCCATCTTTGCAGCTGTATACAGGTCTCTGGATTAGGAGACAAGTCAACAAAAGTTTATGTGCACTTGTTCATCAGAGCACAAGAGAGAGACTATTCTCCTCTCCCTTGTTTTCATCTGCAGTGAAAGGTCAAGATCAATTTAGAAGTTATCCGTATCTTGATCATCTCATCCAGTGAAGAGAAAAACAACATTTCAGTTTATCCAAAGTAATAGGAGACACACATCTCACGTGTGATTGTCACGTGTGATTGGCTGTGAACATTAGAGACCTGAGGAGACCTTTTTTGCCATTACAATAGTTTTTTGCAGCAGTTGGCAGTACCCTCTGCTGCCAACCATGAATGAGAAATCGATTCAAATTAAGGCGGCTCCATCTCACAACTTTGTTCTCTATCTTCAGCACAGAAAGTCACTTCATCAGGTTTCACTGAGTACCCACCTGGCTCAAAGCTAGTATAACTGTTCACTGATGTCACCTAGACATTTCAGGGCAGAACATGGCGGACCTGGACCTGCTCGGTCCTCATGTTTGATACCACTCCGGAAACTTCGGCTGACCCATCCCGACTTCAACTTTCTCACCACCCAAACTCACATTGAGAAACAGGGCTTAAACTAGTTCTGTCAAGGAATGCCAGTGCTGTCTAAATGATCTGACTTTCTGATTGTAGTCACACGTGGCATGCATTCACAAGGTTTCTTCAAACTGGGAGTGAGTACTGTGAGAACTTATTTTCAGTGACATCCTGGCATGTACTCTGATGCTATTGAGAGCAACAGCTTCAGTGCTATTTCTACATCCTTTCTAACCACACTGAAGTTACCACTTTCCAACAATTTTAGTTTTGAACTATGTTCTTTAATTATTTTACCCTTCCCCTTTCTTCAGGGCAGAAGATTTCCCAATGAAAGATTGTCCTGGAAGTGTACAATGCAAATAACATCTCCTGGGTGTGACAGGCTCTCCAAATAGCTGACTAAGTCAGAAAAGAGCATGAAGAAATTTTCTTTTCTTTTTTTTTTCTCAGTATGACAATCAAGACTAGTCATCTCTTCCTCTTGAGTCAGCCCAGCTATGTGAGGGAGGTAGGCCAAGCTGCAGGACCTAGCCTCATTCAACATTTCATGGGAATCAAATTCTCTTCAGCTTGGCTTCTCTCTTGCTTCTTTCTTCCCTCTGTCTTGTTGCCTCCTCAGGATGTCCTAGAGTTAATTCATGGTAATTAAGCCTGTCCTAGAAACCCAGCTTAAGAAGATGAATTTCTCCTGCCAAGAGCTTTCTTCATGCTATTTTCTTCACCACACCTTCAGTTTATTACATAGCTGTTATACAGTGCATCTTGCTCTTGCTTACCTTTTGGAACATATTGCAAGATTATTGTTTACCTATGGGAAAACAATTGATAAATAGCTGCCCTGCTATTCTTCTGTGGGAAATTCATACTTCCCATGAGAAATTTAGGTACTCAATACAGTGAGTCCCAAAACATTTCCATCTCTTTAATATGGTTGCATCTCTCAAATGCTACTTCATGAAGATAAGGTGGTCCTAACTTCATCCCTGTCACTGCCATCGCTCTGTAGGCTCCTTCACAAGGTCAAGGGAGAAAGCCAGATGCCTCCAGAGGAAAACTCCTCTCAGTTCAGGTGCATCAGTCAGCTATGTAAATTAGGTAGGATTAAACTAGGCATTTTTTCCCCACTGTCTCTCCACATTGCCAGTAGATCCTGCCAGCATGCTTACTCCACTGTCCTATTTCTGGCCTATCCATATCAACCTGTCCTCCTGGCCCATACCCACCTCTTTTATCATATACACATGGCATAATGTCTTGGGAGCCATCTCATTTCCTTGGAGAAGATTCCCTAGACTTTGCACTTAATCATTTCTCCTAAAATTAGGCCAGCTGTACCTCTCCTTTTCTCCAGCCTCATTGCTTGCTTAGTGGATGCTAACTAATCTGAAAATGTGTATGCTTCTAGACCTTTTACTCAGCTGGGAAACATACTGGTACTTCAGGGTGAATAGCAGCCTGAGAATAAATTGCTCAGTATTGAATTGCCAGTAATATAATACCAGGCTGAGGACTTTGAGCTGATCACCCTACTCTGCTCATCTTGGTGCATTCTTGTTGCCCTTCCTGTTTTGGAAGGTGATTCCTTGTTGGGAGTTTCATGGGAACCTTAGGGTCAGAAAGCAACTTTCAACAAGAGGCTGCACAGACTCTCTTCGGTCTCATTTTGCTCTGTCATTGTTCCTACCCCTGTCTTGTTGCTTCTTCAAGAGGTAGTTCCCTAGAGTACGCAGTGATTAAGGCTGTCTTCCAGACCTAGTTTCAGAAACCATATTTTTGAGGTAGATTCCTCTTTTCCTCTGGGGCTGTAAACCTACACAAACTTCCTGTCAGTTTACTACGCAAGGTGGTGATGCAAAGTCATCCCCAAACCCTTTTTCACTTCACGAAAAGTTTCAGCTCTCCCTCCAGTGGAAGACTGCACATTGCATCTAACTCTGTTCAACGTTAATTAAGGAACTTTTTCATGTTTATTTCCCAGCCATAAGGCCTTCTTGTGGCCTGAAGAAAGATTTCCCTATAGATCACCTGCACAGTACCCAGGCTGATGGTTTGGAGAACTTCCAAGGTTAGTAAGACAGTGAAGAACTAGGCTGGACGAGAGCAGGATTCCACTGCATAAACCATGTGCATGTGCCATTTCCTTCACTCAGCTAGTAACAGCTAGTTACACTTAATAACATCTCAGTTATTTCTTTCTGTAACAGATGCTGTGATTCAGTCCAAGTGTTCCTCAGTCCAGAGGACACCAGAGGGGAATTTCACTCTTAGGGAGCATCTCTTCTGCCTGCGGTGAGGACAAGCCTTGGTGGCCAGGCCCCAGACAGCTTTGGAGTAACCACATTGAACCGCATTACAAAACCTTGCATTTGTGTACAAGCTTTCAGGGGAGAACAGAAAGCGAAGCATCAGTCAGCACCTCCTATTGTTCCAGCCTCATGCATGCACTTGGGTTGTGGTGTTCCATTTTTCTATCGAGCGCTCTCTCATCAGAACAATCAGGCACAGGAAAAGTGATTGTACTGAAAGACAGGATTGCATGCAAATAAACTTTCCAGATATGAGGCAGACTCGTGGCTTCTAGGCTGTTTTCAAAAACTGGTGAGTGGTAACGATTCTGGGTCCAAGCCTGCAAACTTTGTTCCCAGGAGTACGCCAGGTCCTGTTGGTGTGCTCCTGTTTTGTTTTCACAATTGGAAAATGAGCAAAGCAAGAGCAGGTCAGGACTTTCCTTCAAATCTAAGCGCTGTTATTACACTGTTCTTCTAAGTTGTCCTTTGTTTCTAATGGCCCAAGGAAAATGGGGTCCCAGATGACCCCGGTGGTGGTGCTGACATTCCCTGTGAGCTGGGCTGCTGGAAGCCATGTACTCGTAATCCTGGGTACTGGGCAGCAAGCATCACCCTTTCTGTCTCCTGTTTAAAAATGACAGGTGTTGCTGTGAAAGGGCCCACTAGAATTCAGCTAAATTTTCTTTCTAGTTGAAATGAAACATTTCCCCTCTCTGCATGGCCACCACTGGTGACAGCCATTGTCCCTCTCACACCTGCAGGCCTCGGAGAAGCCTCTCGCTCAGGGAAGGCCTGTTGAATGGGAGGACTGTTTCTGCTCTGGTGCTGCCTCTTGCTAGGGGTCCAGAAAGCTCCGATCGTTAATGCTATGCTGACTTGTGAGATCTGAGGAGACAGCTCTCCTAGATCTCTGCTTAATTTAAGTATCCTTCTATACTTCGGTATAATTTTTACACAAAAAAAAAAAAAAAAAAAAAAGAGAAAAAGAAAGTCATCAAATGACTGTGTAAGAGAAACAACCTCTGGAGTATCCTGACCATTCTGTAAAGAGGTCTTTTGCAAAAAAACTAGCAGCCTGCGCAAACAGCCCATGGATGAGGTTTCACAGTGTTCTCTATCATGTGGTGGTCACGATATGCTCTTGCAGTACAGGTCTAGGACCAAATTCTGCACATGAGATCCCACCCATAAGGACTCTCTTTGGCTAAATATTGGCTTGTTCCTTCAGATTGGTGAAGCCAGGTTCACACTCAACAAAACCAGAAAGTACAATCATTGCTGGGTAGAGTGGACTCTGGCCACTTAAAGCCACATGCAGACAAGGCTGTAGCAGAATTTTTTATCCCAGCTCTTGTGCTCTGCTGTACCATAACCAGATGGCCACAGGTGAAGGAGACGTGCCAGCAGACCACCAGGAGCTCTGCCTCTGGGAGAGGCAGCATGCCCTGGGGGGAACAGACCAGCTGGGCTCCCTGTAGAGGCTGGACTCTAGGAGCCATAAATGGGATTGCTGTTCCACTGCCACCCTGAAGATGCTACCATTCCCCACGATGCTGCTCATAATCCAAAATTTTCCCACCTTGCCTTTCTGCCCTTATTTTTGACAATTTTCTCTTCCTGAAGACACCATCCGAAGTGGCTGAGAGTACGATCTGGAGACCGTCCTGCTTCCTGCTCAGTGTTCATCTGGACTAGCCTGCTTTTCAGATGCTCTCTCTCCTTACCAAGCCTCACTCCTGCCACAATGCCTGACTTTTTCTGGGCAGGGTGCTGGGAAGAGACGGAAATAAGCATTTTCAGACACTTTGAGCTGTCTCCTGAATAAATGGGAGAAAACTAAAGGATCCCCAGACCGCAGGGATTATTGGTTTTATAACTATTTCAACAGCTCCATCAGCGGCGGCATGTAAAAGGAGCTCATCATTTATAAATTGACTCTTCCAGGAATCAAAGGCCTGTCAGGGCAATAATTAGTTCTGGTAATTCATCAGCTGTTTGAGCTTGTCAGGTGGAGAGAGAAGGGCAGTTCTGCATCATCTCCCATGCAAAGTTGTTACGGTAGCCAGAGCCAGGTAGGATGTGCAGGTCAGTCATTTGCTAAATATTTCATGTCCTCCGATGTTTTGTCAGTCTTTCTGATACCTGATCCAATTTGGTTAGACTGTCAGGTGAAAAGGAGGCACCTCTTAGCACACTAATGTCACCCAAGCCAGAGGTCCTTTGTCTCCTTAACAATGCCCCTGTCAAATCCCTGTGGAGCAGCTAAACAAACTGGAATGCAGGAAAAGAAGAAAAAAAAAAACCACACAAGCAAAACCTGTGGTCTGTTTTTAATTAGCCTATAAACCATTCAGAGCTCTCCAACTGTGCTGCCCGGAGAGGGAAAACTGAGGGCAAATATACTCCCTCTCCTTGTAGACCTCACAGTAAAAAAATCCATGTAAACAGCATGAGCTTATTTGAACAGACTAGAAGTCCAGGCAAAAGCAACCATTTTGCATAACAGTGAAGAGCAGCACCCTTTGCAAAGCACCCTTTGCAAGGGCACCTCCAGGATGTGGCTATCCTGACCAGAGCTTTGCTAGATTGAACAGGGATAAAAAAGACAGACATGGAGGCAGAGCGCCCCTTGAGTCTGGAGTTTTCTGACAACGGGAAGCGGATCCAAAATGTGTTGTACATCAGAAAGACCTTCGTTACATTACATTGCGTTATATTACATTACATTACATGTGCGCACACTTCCATACTTACAAGTACACGTGCAGAATTGGTAAAGGCTTCAAGTTTTCCCCAATGTACCCTGTTGCACACACACTTTGCAATACCTAATGATGTAGTTATACAACCACGTACTTTTTTATTAGAACGGTATCTTTCTTATTTGCTGTGTGGCTGGACCCAATTTTGTGCTTTCTTATGCTGACAACTTCATTTTGCAACTTTTTTTCAAACCCACTTTCCATGTATAAGGCACAGGTTTAATTAATTTGTGATGTGGACCGCCAAAAAATTTCCAGTGGAAGTACAAACTGTTCCAAGAATTTCACATATGCAGGTTGTTGTAAAGCACATATGAACTTGCATCTGTGTTTCATGGCTCTTCAGATGTTCCGGATCACAGGCTGAAAAAACAGCTCTGATCACAGCTTCGTACAGAAGCAGCCCACAAAAGCTGTGTTTGGTCACAGGAACAGCACAGAAATGCTTGAGAGAAGAAAAATAAAGGAGTGGGGAAGGAAAGGCTGTAGTTTGCTTAGAAAGTTGACCCCTGTGCATGTGTAGACATTTATAGAAATGTTTGTGGAGAAAAATAATTACTCAGCAGAAAGTGGTTAGTTCAAAGAATAAATTCTTACTGTATAGTAATATCCAGTCAGCTTTCTGACTTGCCTAAAGGGTCAACACTGGAACCAGCAATCCATGATCCGTTGCCAGTTCAGGGCAAAGGACAGCACTCACAGGCACTTCACTTTGCAAGCAGGTGAAAGACGTCCTTGTGCTTATGATGAAGCAGACTCAGGGTGAAGTAAAATTAAATTAACAGCCTTAATGCACATTGTTTGGAAGCCACTGGAAAGCACATTGCTGCAAAGCGTCCTGCTGGATGTGTACCGAGAATGACATAATGGTTAGCAGAGACCCAGGAGGAAAAACAGCAGGCCAAGTCCTCAGCAAAAGCCACAAGATTTTAGAAAAATAGGGGAGTAAAATTTCTGGAAAAATTACAAAAATATCTTCTTATGAATACATAGAAGAAATGTGGACAAAGGAGCCTCTGTAGAGGTATCTGTGGATTTCATGGTTGTATGTTGTATCTGCATGACCTGATACCCTGAAAAACCTCTGGTCTGGTGAAATTAGTAGTGTTCCTCCAAACTCACCTGAGTGACACTAGTTTAGTCCATCCGTAGGGAAACTGGGATGAGTGGACAGCCCTCCCAACTGAGATGCTTTCTCAGAAAAATCTGCTATAAGATATTGATAAAACCTGTGGGGTCATTTTGAGACCATACATATCAAAGGGGAGCTGCTGCCATTGCAAAGCAGCCTGCATGGCGTTGCCCGGGGTGAACCTGCAGCCACGTGGGAAGGGTGGTTTACATTTCCAGGGGACTGAGCAGGGCTGCTGGTGTGACTTGTGACTTGCAGCCACCCTCTCCCCCGTCCCCCGAGGAGCACGCTGGCAGCAGCATTGCGCTCTGCGCAGCCTGGCGATGATCACTCTTTTCAGCAGCATGGGTTCTTTGATCCCTGCTTGCCTTGCCACATAATGAAGTCAGCTGCGTGATGGATGTGCTGGGCAGCCCATGTGTGAGGAAAGAGATGTCTCCCTTGAGGTCAGATGAGACATACAGTCATGACAGAAGAACCCAGAGGGCACTCTCAAGGCACTTCTCCTGCAGATAATATCATGGTTCTTGTTTTGTGCTCGCTTATGCTACTCAAGGGATGCTCACCGAAGTGGGTGAGCAAGATCAGGGTATGAGAAAGTACAAGAGAAGTCCTTACTTCCTTGAGGAGGGAGTTTGGTCCTGCAAAGCATCCAGCACCTTGGATCCTTTGAAGTTCCCAGGCAGTCTGTGCACATTTGCATGACCGCATTTTCATGAGCAGCTGATGACCACAGAGTTTAACTCTTTGCAGGGCTGAGCCTTGTTGTTGGTTAAATCACTTGTAAGAGGTCTCAGCTACTTGGAAATCCTTCCACAGGCAAATACACAACTTAAAGGCCTGCACATTTCTGATAAGAAGACAGGCACCAGTTGCCCAGTTTTTCTGTCCACTTTAGTTTGCTGTCTAGTTTGTGAATATGACTGCTTTATACTCCCGTTAGAAATAAGAGAAGATGAAAATAAGAAGCAAGAGAAAAACAGATCTCTTGCAACAATAGGACTGAAATGAAGATGAGTAGATGAAAAGAGGAGAAGCTCTGGTCCAGCAAAACTTTCAATGCATGTGGCTACCTTTGCACAAGAAGTCCTTAGGGAACTGGCTAATTTTTCATGATGGACACTTCACCAAGTGCTTGGCTGAATGGTGTCTGTGAAAAGAGATGGAGAAAGCAGAGGAAACTATAAATCCAATGTGTATGACCAAAATACAGTGCTGCTTTCTTCTTGCCAGACTAGAGGTTGGATTTGTTTCGAATGACTGACACATAACACACATTTTTCCTTTAGCTAGAAAGAAGCTAGGGTTAGGGTTGTTTTTTTTTTTTATTATTTCCTTGGGGGGGAAAACACAACAACAACAGTGTGGGCTTGAATTACAGTTGGTGAACTCAAATAATTTCTGCAGCCCCCAAAATATTTGGAGAGGTCAATGAAACCGCAAACTCCACTGGGCTCGTGCATTTCTGAATGCAGCTTTCTTGAGCCAGCGGCAAACTGCCCCATTGCTTACCAAAGTGATATTTATCTAATTTGTTACTAGCAAATGCTTGCAGGGAAAAAAAACAACATAAACCCCCAAACCCAGACCAAGAGCAGCAGGAGCCACTGGAGCCCTGTGCTAGCATCAGCAAACCAGTGTCCGTTTGCCCCCAGTGTGGCGAGATCAGAAAGAACGAAGCCTTTCTGGGTCATATTCTGCTCTCGTTTTCACTGGCATAAATGATGCCTCTAAAGCTGAGGGAATTGTTGGCTAACCGACTGACCTGGTGGACTTCAGGCAGAATTCAGGTCTCCTTGACCTGATCAGAGCAGAGGAGCTTGTCCCAGGCACACTGCTAAGACATACCAGCTGATTGTTTAACCATATTGAGAAATAGCAAAATAGGCTTCCCTATCATTTTTCACCTAGCTCAGATTTGATCAGAGATATAAAATAAAGAAAGACATGAGCACACATTCTGGCTAAGTTTCCAAAATGTCGTTTGCATGATGTTTACCTCAGGAAAAACGATCCTGCCGCTATCTTTGTACTTTATCTGTGGCGCTCTGTCTCTTCGCATACTTACACTCACCATTGCAGCTTCCAAGCATTCTCCTTTAATTAATCAAAAAGTCCATCCTCTCGTTTCCTAGGTCACGAAGGAAGAACAGTAAATTAAATAAAGATATCGGCTGAGCATGGAAGCTGGATTTCTACCCAAGGAACCTAATAATAGCACCATGATGCAGGCGAAGTCAAAACTGATATCGTTTTATATACACAGAGGCAAACAGCTGAGTGTGAAGAAGGCAAACATCTGATAGCATTCAAACAGTGGTTTATCCAGCTCATTCTGTGTTTGTAAATACAGAAGTGTGTTGTGGTGGCTAAATTTATCCTAATGTAAGGAAATATGAACAAAGAGGGTGGTATTTGGTAACTTCTATAAGCAACATTAGGACATCCTGTGTGAATTATTTTGGGGCGGTTCATGATAACATGGTACAGATTAGAGTTGCCATTTCTGGAAAAATTAGGTCAGAATTATGTAGATAAGATGGAAAGAATTTCAGTAGCATTGTAGTGTTTTCCTAACTTGAAGCCTGACTCACGTGTCAAAGCTTTGTTTTATTGTATACCTTGTTTTGATATATAGTCAAAACAGCCTTTATTGAGAGAAAATAAAAATAAACCAGCTGAGCAAGAAAGAATTACACACAGCATTGAATAAAAATAAGTACAGCAAGCTTAATTTCGGAGAGAAATAGTTGTCTTTTCCTGTGAAACTTTTTGCAGTTTCAGAAATGGCCATGCTGAACCCAGGAAAAATCAGAGGAGGGAGATACAATTTTCTAACAGCTCAGGAATGGGGCCTTTCCTTGCTCTTGATTCAAGCTGGAATTTCAGCCATACGTCAGGTGTATTTTGGGACCATTAGGGTATGGCCACACTGGAAAGTGGTGGTCCTCTTCTTTATATGCTTCCCTTTGTCCTTCTCAAATTTCACCCCAGATTAGAAGAATCTCTCACTTAAAAAGGAGGAAGATCATGGCCATGAAAGGCTTACTTTTTAAGAGAAGAAGTGAGATTAGTTCTAGTTAGAAGAATGAGAGCCCTGACTCTGCAGCCTTGCCTCTGCAGTCAGCACAATGTTTCCATTGGCTTCAGGTAGAACATTTGTTTGCTCAGGTCATTTGTTACAAGTAGGAATGTACTTTTACACTGCTTAGTGTTCAGTGCCATAAATCCCAGCACATACCATGCCTCTTTTTTTTCACTGGGGGTTCTGGCCTGAGTTATTGAATCTCTTTCTGCCATGGAGCTTGCTTCGAGAAGGAGCAAACCTCTGGGGCAGACCCTGGTACTTGTATGTGAGCCAGCCTTAAGATAAAATGCTTCATGTTCCCTTTTGCTTATTCAGTGAGACTAACAGACTGTTGAATTCTGATTTTCGGTCCAGCTCATTAATGCAAACCAGGGCAAGCTGCAGTTTATGCTCCTATGCTAGAAGGTAAATAGCGTGGGGACAGGGGCACATCCCCTGCTGCCCCTGCTGTGTGTGAACAGGCCCCTGGAGCCGGCTGGGCAGCATGGAACGGCTTCGGCCACTCTTCCCAAAGCCTGTAAGCCCCTGGCATTGGGGCATCTCACCCTCCTTGTGCTCCTTGCATTGCCGCTCGAGCTCAGTGCTGTGCCAGGCTCTTACTTTACCTCTCACGGCTCTGGGGACCGTGCCTTCCCCAAAAGGCCAGTGGGTGCCCATCCCTACCCAAAGCTGCAGCATGAGTAAGCGGTGGGGTCGGTTTGGGGGGAAGGAAAGGAGAATGAAAGCCAGCTTTCGAGTCCAGGCATGAGCAGAGTAAAGCCTAGAAGGAACAGGTTTATTTTTAGGATGGTCTCTCAAGAATCTCTTAAGCAGCTGGCCAGGAATTTGGGCTACTAAAGCCCACCCACAGCACTGTTTAGCCCAGCCACCTACAAAATCCAGATAGCCAGCCTTAATATAACAGCATAGGCGCTGCTGTGGCACCCTTCTGCTCCCGGAATCACTCCTCTCCTCCTGCTCTCACCTGGGAAAGAAAACAGGAGCGACTGGGATGGGGATGCCAATGCGTGGCCCCTTCCCAGGCAGGGACACCCCACACCACCCGCTCGCCTGCCGTGTCGGCAGGGCAAGAGGCAGCACCTCGACTACTTGCTCCTTTATTTTCCTGGCCGAAGTTCAACCACCTACTGGTGGGGGGAAGAAACGGCAAACCAGGCAGCGTTCGTGAGGTCTCTTCACACCTGAGAGAGGTCACCGACCCACGCACGTCCCGCCGCAGAGATCAGAGGGCAGCTCCGGGGGCCGCATCCTGTCCTGCAGAAGTGGAGGGCTCCCAGTTCCTTCCCGCTGCCTGGGCCAGACTCTCCTGTCAGACCCCGGCTGCCAGCACTGCCATCTCTGCACTGAATTACTGCCCCAAAACACAGCAGAACAGCGTGAAGGAAACATGATACGGACTTCATTCAGCCTTATGGTGTTCAGGAGTGAAAAATGCTGCAAACAAATGAATATTGACAAGAAAACTAGAACAATTTCAGCAATTTTTAATGGTGACTGCTGTCAGTGTTTGTAAGTGTCACACACCTTGTATTGTATTTGTTTGTAAAAGTTTGTTTTTAAAAAAACCCAAAACACTCAGTTTTATCCATGGACTAACTCTTGTGCTTTTTTTTTTTTTACTATAGGATCAGAGGTAATTAAATACATTTATTTGCTTTAAGCATCTTTCCAGCTAGAACCACTTTAGGACAAAATGTTTGGAGATATGCAAAGTTTGACTCTTGCTTTAGCTCTTTCTTGGGCTTGGGCCAGGCTCCATTGAGGTCTCCATCTTTCATGGGCTGGACTGAGACTTTTTGGGACAGTGTGGTGGTAAGTAACGTAACACAGCCTAGCCCAATATAGCCCACAAATAATCCAGTGTGTGTATTTTCTCTTCTACTTCATGTATATCCACCCCCTTATTGGCAATATTTTAATGGTACAGTAAATCCAACATTAGAATTTGTACATTTGGATGAAAAAGACATCAGCCATGTGAGAGTGCTGCTCCAGGATAAATTTATTTGGCCAATTCAAATTTCACCATGAAATTTTGACACGCAAGCTTGAAGCTACAACAAATATTATCTGTTGTCTCACATCTGGCATAACCTTTCTGTGTTGTGATCTGGCTAATCTGACAGAAAGGCAATCACGTGCACACACTTCATCTAGGTCCGCTTTGTACGTGGGGCAATCTACCTCTGTGATCATGGAGCCACAGCATATGGAAAAACAGGGTATATGAAAAACAAGCCAATACAGTAATTAAAAATATTTATTTCTGAAGATATTTACCTTGATAGGCATAAAGCATTTCCCAATTTCATACAGAAATACATAAAACATGCATAGACCAATATGGCCTACTTCAATGTATATTCAACATGGTAAATATAATGAAGAACTTGTGTGAATATAAATACAAAACACAAAAAATAAGCACATAAGATTCAACCTGTCAGCAAATTCAACAATGTGAAGAAATTCACTGCTATAAACATTCACCCAATATTAGCCTTTTGACATAATTCAAAACAACCCTTTGTCTCGACAAATTTACACCAAACAAGGCACTGAATAAACCTCACAACGGCCTCCGGTACATCCCCACTTCAGTGCATTTGTGGTGGTATGTAAGACACAACAACCTCTATTATTAGAACTTCAGTTAGCCATATACCCTTGTTATGGGAAACGTAGTAGTGTCCTCTAACTTTTATTTTATGTTGAAGAGTCCTTCAGTATCCAAAACCAAAGGACTTTGACTATGCAAACAACCACAGTGTCTAACCCACATTCAGATAACTCTGGTTGTACAAGTAAACTAGACTTCTGAAAAAAGGCAAAGGGTTGCAGCTGATTAGTAAAGGCAACAATAAGGTGTAAAAATACTCTAGCAGGAGTGCAACAAACAGTACGCGAGGTAGACATGTATATATGCAATAAGTCCTGATTAAAGTAGCACTGTGGCTTTCATTTCTGCATTTTAATCAAAAGGTAGAGTTTTTTTGCTTTGAAGTTTGTCCACTCAGATCTTGCTTTCTGTCCTTTCTAAGCACATCTGTGAGGTCTTCTTTGCAAGATGCTTTTGATGTAGACCCTGAAAGCTGCTCAATTGATGGGTAACATTCCAGACACAATATTCAAATGTTTCTTCAGAAAGATGGCTTTTCATGTATGTTACTGCGGATTCCCCTTCACCCCCTCTACCCATCCGTCTGAATTCCCAAACGATGAAATACTTTGCTCTTATACCTCCAAATACGGGACTTCCTTAGTGTTCTGCTCTGCTGCACAAACACTTGGACAGAGAGGCCCTTCGCCATCGTGGAATGTTAGAAGACAAGAGAGAGTTTTGGTGACGCTTTGTCAGCAAGCGTGATGGAGAAAGATTCAGGTGATCTTCCCACTAGGATGCTTTCAGGCTTTCCCAGATGCTTTGCCTTTTGTTCGCCCTGTTATGTTTCAGCTTCCACCCTTTCTGGAGCTCAGCCTTCAGCTTTGCAATGCTGAAGGAAGCTTTGATACTGTTACCGATGGCTTCCAGCCTGCAAAAATAAGAAATACACATTTATTGTTATAATAACGAAGATGCATCTCCAGTGCGTAGACATTCAGTTTTTGATTAAATAAGCCTCCGTCTAGATTTCTGCCACGGAATCTTCAGTAACTGCTGATTGCTATAGCCCTGTCAGAATTATGCTAAGTTAAGCCACTTGAAATATTGGATTCAGAATTTAAATGCAAATATTAAAACGAGTTAAAATATTCATTCAAATATAGATGCCCTAGACTTCCTTAAATAGCACATATCCAATCAAGAGGTCTGCAGTGTTATTCTTTTTGGCTGTTTGGTTTCTTTTAGGTAAGCCTGATCCTGAATGGGGTGCGTTTTTCACGTAAGTAAGTAAGCCAGCCCCATTTTGAAAAACGATTTAAGACTTCCAGGGCCTAAGTCTCACTCAAAATCATCAGGCTGCCTGCTCCCATAAATCGTGTTCTGCTTTTGAAAGCAGCATTAAAAAGTCTTCCTTTGTATGGGCAAACTTCTGTATGCCATACTTTCACACAGGCATATGGCCGAACACTGAACATCAGAGCTGATATAGCTGCACTAACACTCAGCTTCAAAGCTGATTTCACCTCTGTGGGCTTCGTAGCTGCACCAAGTCCAATGCATGAGTCTCTGAACTGCACTGCAGAGAGATATTGCTGCCTACTGCCACTCAACTTATTATGCACGGACCTCAAAGGGCAGTCCTGAAATTTACTGCTAATTTCAAATATTAAATTGGGCTCAAATATTAATTTAGTCTTCATTCTTCCTTTCCTCAACCTTTTTGCAGTCATGTCCATCACTAACATCCTGTACTCATTTTACACAGGTTTATCGGGCAATGTTAGAGATAAGGCAGGTAGAAATCCACCTCCTGCATTCTAAAAAGCCAGCCGCACCAGCCAGAAGAAACAATATATTCAAAATCTGGATAGATCAATAATCTTCATTTTTCCCCTCCAGTAAAGCGAAGTATCTAAGAAAAGGCATTCTGATTCAATTTCATATTAGAATAGTTGGGACATAACATTTTTAAGCAGTTAAGATAGTGCACGAACACACTAAAATGACAGGCTCTATTTATTTCTGTCACTATTTCATGATTTCATACTCTTCTGAAGTTTGGTGTATCTTTAGGCCTACAACTAAGCCTGCTTCCTCTAAGCAAACAGAAGATGCTAGGCAGAGCTCAGCACTCGCGTCTTCACAAGCTAAAAACCCACTGCATGAAGACAAGCCCTCAAGGTATCTCCACTGCTTCCTCCGTAACTCTCAAGCTGAAATCACCAGCTAAGCCCACGCTGACCCGAAGGCAGGTGAACTGTGCTCTCTATTGCTGCTCCGGGGAACTACAACAGGATGAGAAGAAACTCACCGCTTCATTTTCTTGCTGTCAACAAGCTGTCGGTCCATGCATTTGGGTCCAATGCAATTGCCAGCTTTGTTGTGGTGACGCAAGGTTTTCTCCACTGTGGACTGAGCCCTGTTAAAAGTGAAAAAGCGCTGCTGTTAAAAAAAAACAAGTCTGCAGTCCACAAGGTGAGGCATCTCATCAACCACTTCTCAAGGCACGTAATAAGCGATCTTGCTGGGCCAAACCATAGTATGTATCATAGCAGCGTGAGCACTCAGGTAGGAGGCAAGGCTTTGGGGAGATTATTTGCCCAGCAAGTGCCAAAACGAGTAAGTCTACCACAATCCATCCTTTTTACATGCACTGACTTTTAAAGAGTAGCAACAATAGACACACCAGAGATCTTTTCCTGTCTGGCAGAAGTTCAGGCATTTCTTATCCTTCTGGTTGGCACATCGGCATCTGCTGCTAGGTTCAGTGAGCATCTCTGGCACCATGTCCTTCAGTGATCTTCTGGATCGAGAAGGGCCTCCGAGACCATATGGAACAGTCTTCCTGTGATCAAAGAGACAACACGAAAGTCATTCAAACAATTCTGTGGCTTCAAAACAGCAGGGTATTTTGGGCAATCTTATCAATGGGATTGATTGCATGAGTAAAGGTTGTGGGATTGGGAATGCCTCGTTGGTCATAGTTTCCATGCAAATGCTTCTAATGATCCTGCAACATATTCATTAGCATGGCTACTGACAAGGCTAATGACCTTTTAATTGTGATTTCATACGGCTGCTGTGCCTCCCTGTGTGATAGAAAGCAATAAAACCTCATCTCTTTGAACTTTGGTAACTGCCAGCACCGAAAGAAGCAATAAAAGTGAGGAACAGATCCTCTTCGCTCTGAGGAAACCCAGCAGCAGAACAAATCACCAAAGTCAGTGGTTGCAGCATTAGGTGAGGCTCTGGCTCGCTACTTTTTGGTGAGGAGGGCGTAGAAATGGGCATAACCCTATTAACATGTGGGATGCATTAATTTGCAGGAGAGAGCAGCAAGAGGCAGTGAGGAGCCACCTCGTGTCAAAGTAAGCCTTCTAGCCTCCTAACTTGTTGGAAAGAAAAACGGTCAGGCAAATTCAGGCTGGCAAAATCATACTTTTGGCATTTTGTCCGCTTCTGATTCATAGTGAAAAGTATCCCGCAGCCTTTGCTGAGCGGCACCCAGAGGAAATACTCCTGCACAGATTTGAGGAAGGCAGGTGTGTTAGGGCAACGAGGAGCTATCTGCTCCATCTGGGTGGCCAAATCCTGCTTGCTTTCTCCCAGTGAACAGTCCCGCTGCTAAACTCGGCAGAAAAGCAGAACGCAGGAAAGCCATAGGAGAGACAGCACAAATAACTATTCCTTCCTCCCTTTCCCACTTCTGCAGGGGAGGGTTGCGGTTCTTAATTTTTCCCTCCGCCCCCCCCCCCCCGGCTTTGTTCCAGCCAAAGCGGGACGCAGCGCTCGGCAACTGCGGCAGCCCCCCGGCCCCCTCACTCACTCGGGGGTGTTGATCCAGATGATGTCGAGGTGGCAGAAGTAGACGCACTCCTCGTCCAGCAGCGAGGAGCAGGAGCAGCGCCGGGC
Organism: Nipponia nippon; assembly: GCF_047370975.1. Taxonomy (NCBI): domain Eukaryota; kingdom Metazoa; phylum Chordata; class Aves; order Pelecaniformes; family Threskiornithidae; genus Nipponia; species Nipponia nippon. Next base: position 96,818,309 of record NW_028262290.1, on the reverse strand, counting down.
GCGGCGGTGCGCGGCGGCGGCAGCGGCGGGGGGCGGCGGCGGGGCCCCGGCCTCGGCTCCAGGGGCTGCGGGAGGGAGCGGCAGAGCTCAGCACCCGCGGCCACCACGCACCCCGCGCATCTCCGCCGACGGCCCCTCCCGCCGCATCCCTCTGCCTCCCCGGGCCGCCCTTCCCGGGCTGCCCTCCCGGCACGGAGCCCGGCTGCCCTCCCGGCACGGAGCCCTCGCTAGGGCCGGACCCAGGCGGCGGCGAGCGGCCGGGGACCGGCACCTACCTGCCGGCAGCAGCCCCGGGCAGAACACGACGAGCAGCGAGAGGATCATCTGGGAATAATCCATAGCAGGCAGCCGAGAGCGGACGGAAAAAAGACGGGGGAGGGAGGGAGGGAGGGAAGAAAAAAAAAAAAAAAAAAAAAAAAGGGGGAAAATTAATAAAAGAGAAAAAAGGGGGGAAAGTCTCTCCCGGCGTCGGGACGGAGAGCCGTGTCCCGTCCCCTGCGGGGCGCGGCGAGGGGGCAAGCGGCAGCTCGGTGCGCCCCGGCGCGTCTGGCTGGCGCGGCGGTCCCCGGCGCCCTTTTATAGCGAACCCCCATGGAGCGGGTAAACAGCCCCGGCGCTATTTTATCCCGAGACAATGTTATTCTGCTATTAGTCACCGCGCGGCAACGTGCGGGCCGAGATAAGGCCGGGCTGGAAAGGAAATCGCCTGCAAACTTCAGAGCGGCGGGCGGCGGCGGCGGCGGGCGGCCGGGGGCGGGGGGGCCAGGCCGGGGGGCGACCCGCGGGCGGGGCGCGGAGCGGCGCGGCGGGGGCGGGCCGCCAGGGGGCGCCCGCCCGCCCGGCGCCTTCGCACCTGAGGGCGGCCGGCGGCTTCAGCCTCCTGGCGGCGGCGCGCAGGGCCCGGCGGCGGCGGCCGGCGGGGAAGCATCGCCCTCGCCATAGCAGCAGTAATTATTGTGATTATCGTCAGCCCCGGTGGTGGTGGTGGTGTAACGGCGGGGCGGGCCGGGCCGGGCCGGGCGGCGGCGGCTGCCCGCGGTGGAGGTGTCGCGGCCGCCCCTCAGGCTGGCGGCGGCCGTTGGAGCGGTTCCGCCGCCCGGCGGGGGCTCTGCGCTCGGCCCGCTGCTCCCGCCGCTGCCGCCGTCCCGGGGAAGGGGTCTGGCGAGCTTCCCCTCCTGTCCTTCCCCGGCCCCCGGAGGGCCGGGGCCGCACGGGCAGCGCCGAGGGGGTGCCCGGGGGCGGCGGGGGTGAGGGCGGCCTGGTGCGGCCAACCTCCGCCCGCTCTTGGCGGGTCCAACCGAGAGGGCGCTGGGGGGGTCTCGAACGGTTGGGTTTGGCGGCAGCGGTGAGGCGTTAGGGTATAACCCCCCTTTTCTTCCGTGGCAAGGCAGGGTGCTGTGTCACAGCGCGTTATAGGGCCTGGGCCATGCGAGCAGCAGCAGGTGGGTAAAGCCAGGGATGCGTGGTCAGGGGGAGGAAAGACCCCTGCCCAGCCTTTGCCTCCTACCACTACCTCTGGCAAGGTCAGGGCCAGTTTTTTTTCCGTCACGTTTACATTTGCTGCCTTGTGCTGAGGCACGGTCGCTGTCAGCGTGGAAGCTGGGCACTTGAGAAGTGGCCGCGGCAATGCCGCTGTAAATACATACACATGTGAAATCCACTGAGCTCCCAGCTGAGCAAGCCAGCCTCTGAATATAAACTCAAATGAACTCGAATGCCTGTGATCCGACGTGGAGCCGTTGTGCTGCAAAGCGTGCCAATTTCACCTATGATAAAGAGATAAGACTCTCTTGGTATTTGTGGTATTTCCGTGCACTGTGCTGTAATAATAGAAATGACCTTGGATATCACAAAGACCAAGGCTGTTAACTGCGAGTTGCATTGTGATCTCTCAGGTGAATGGCTGTTTTTTTAAAGTATCAAATTATACTGTGCCACTGTATCATAGCGGACAGACTGTCTACAACCGTGCTGAGTCAGAATAAAGGTCCATTTAGCTGGTATCCTTTCTCCCACAATGGCTGTTAGCAGATGGTATGAGAAAGAGTATAAGAAAGGGATGCTAGTGGAGACTAATCCTTTCCTCGGTACAACCTCCCTGCTTCTAGCAGGATGAAGTTTAGGGGCTTTCCGAGCAATAGTGAGCATTTAGGCCATTATGCTGAATAAACACCAGTGGCCCCATCCTGAGATGGTCATACCTTTTTATTAAAGGTTCTCTAAAAACTGCCCTATAAAACATCTGTGAGTGGAGAAAGCTGGGTTATACAGGTTTTTTTTACACCTCTTCAGCGTGGGAGTTTATTTTTCAGAGCAGGGATTATATCTTCTTGGGTATTATGTCTTTCTGTGTATGTAGGGCAGCACTTACCAGAATACCAATGTATCTGTACGTGTGAATTATTCCAGTTATGATAAGAATCTACCAGCAGAGGTCACCTAGTTACATATAAAAGGTAATTGTAGCGCACTGAAGTAATAAACTATCAGTATCCAAAAGTTGGGAAAGAAATTAGGTGATTTTTTTTTTTTTTGCTTCTTAGTGTTTAAAAAAAAAAAAAGAAAGAAAAAAAACACAGAGCAGTTGTGTGGGTTGAAAGATAGCTATCGTTTCTGTATAGAATACAAATATGCATAGCCTTTCCAGGCCTGTCACTTAAAGACCATATTTCATGCCAGCAGTTACTTAAAAGAGATTTTTTCTGAGATTCCTTTTTCTAAGATGTGCACTTGAAGCCAAAATGACTCATATCAGTGAAAGATATTTTCAGCTTTGTCAAAATGCCTTGTTAGAAAGTATTTTGTTAGCTGGCAAAATTGGCATGCATGTTTCCTTTGAGTAACAAAGCACAAACATATCGCAGGGACCTCTGAAGGTGCTGCTTTTTTTTTTTTTTTTGAAAAAACAAAAACATCTTCAGCAATTTTTGGTAAGGATTCATAAATATTATTGTTGTCAGAGATCCATATCCTCTGATTCAGCGATTTCTGATAGCTCTGCTTTCAGATCTGGAGACTGACCAGAATCAAGCTATTCCTGTTGCTTGTTTGAGTAATGCGAAAACAAATTTATGTTCAGTTGCCAGTGGCCCAGATGAGTCATTTCAGGCCACGGGGATTGCCAAGCCAGGAGGTGGGTTTCCCCAGGAAGGGGTAACCCCCGACCATTCCTTGGACACTGGGAGATACGGGGCAGGTCTGTGCCACACAGAAATACCTTTCGGGAGTTTTGCCAAAGAAGGAAGGTTCGGTCACTCCGTAGCTGTTTATAGTAGGAGTCTGCAACAGTGTGGGTCACAGTAGGGGTCTTATAAGCAGAACAGGACTAACCTTTGGCTAGCAGTCAGCGTTTGCAGAATCAAAATACAAAGTCATGTGCGATCGTACAAAGTCATGTACTTAACAAGTCGTCCCGGTGCATGCCAAGCCAGCTTGCCCCAAGGTCCGGGAAGTTTGTGCTGTATTTGCACTGCTACCCGTTTGGGTGAGGGTGGAAGCAGGAGTTGAAGCCGACTGCTCCTGCAGCAGGCTTTTTCCCTTTCTGGCTGGAGTACCTTGGCCAGCCACAGCTGAGGCACTGTGTTATGGGGTGAAAACTTAGCTGGCCAGCCAGGCTCTGGTTTTAATGTTCCAGCTGGAAAAGGCCATGGCACTGACTGAGTTTTCTAAAGGACATTTTGTATAGTGTCAGAAATGTGAAATGCCTGCTTATCAGCAAAACAATAAAAGGAGATTGTAAAACTGTGCCTTTCTGTCTAGGGAACAAGGGGAGCAACATGCTGTTTTCTGCAGATTTGAAACACAATTCTCAATTAAGTGAAAGTTGCATAACTTGTCCCTTTACTTCATTCACTGCCCCTCGTGCACCTTACTTTCCTCTTAGGGGCCGTCCAGTCCCCCTGCACCCCTTCTTACACAAGAGGAGGGGGGAGGTTCCCCCTCCTCCCTTGCATAACATGCAAATTAAAGAGCTAACTAATTTAAGCTTCTTGGAAGTGACCTTATTCTCATCTGTCACTACCCAGCCTACAAGGTATCTAATTTCCTTTACAGATGTCAGGGTCCTTAGGCAGGAGCGTAATTTCTGGAAAACTAACTTTCTTCATTTCTCCCCATCTCCAGCCAATCAGGTTTATGAAAGGACATAGGTGCCTGTCTCACACTACACTTGTGGACCTCTTGAAGTGCTGAGGAGAGGAGCAGGGTCAGCACGTGGCCAGATCCTCTCCCACCTCAGTCCCATCAATGGTCGTTTTCCTTCCAAAATTCACTCCACATACCAAACCCTATTTAAATTAGGGAGGAAGGTGACAGCTACGTGACGCTTGGCACAGAAGAGCTGTCATCAGATGAGAAAAGCTCTTCCAGACCATGCATATCCTGGCACCAGGTGGCAGCGACTAGATACCGTTTAAAACACAGAAATCAAAAGTAGCTTAGAGCTCAAATAGAGGAGAAAATCAGCTTACTGAGCAAAGGTCACAGTTTCTCCCAGGGCTAAAATTGTTGTTACCAGAAACACAAGGAGGATGGTTTGCAAAGATACAGGTTTCAGAGGTACCGTAACCTCCTACCTTTTCAGAGGTAACCTTCCTCCCACTTGTATTTTCCACAACAAAGAACTGGAAGCGTCAGGGAAATGTTTTGCTGGAAGCCAAGCCAATATTTACATGAGGGGAAACATAAGGTGGGAAAAGGGAAAAGGTTTAAAAAATCTGGGAATAAAGAATCCACGTAACTTTTAGGTGAGAGTTAAGAGGAATTTCCCCCCTACTTTTACCACTTGTCTCTGGATGTCATGGGAGAAGGAGCGTGCACTTCCCATTGAAGCGAGCCACAGGGGTGCTGGAGGCACTTGGCCATCCCCCGTCCCAGCAAGCTGCAGCAGCTCCTCCTGTTTCCATCTTTTACTCTGCGTTTGCTCTTGTGCAGGAGCAGCAAGCAGAATATCGGGGGCAAGGCAAAAGGTTTAGCTCTGTGGGCATAACACGGGGTGAGCGACCTCTCTGCCAGGCCTTGCGTGGGTGACAGGGCTGACCTGTACTGCTGAGGGAGTGCCCCGCGTGGTGCCAGGACAGCACCCTCACATGCAGGTTCGGGTGGGTGGTTACTTCTGCCGTGGGAGCTCAGGATCCTGCATGCAGAGGCCCCAAAGGATTTCAGTCCCTGGCCCTTCGAGGTTATAAACAGTTTCTACTGTGGTGCTTAACTTGGATTTCATTTTTTAATTGACCTGAGTTTTTCTCATGTCACTGACAATATTAGTAGAAGTTACAAGGCAAAGACCTCATGGCTGAATCCTAGGGAAATATTCTGGGGAAGGAGCTCTATGTCTTATCCCTGTGCTTGCAGACACATCCACCATTGGCCATGTCAGACGCAAAATGCTGGGCTGAATAGTCTTATCCCATCGGACTGTGATAGATTCTCATAGCTATGCTTGGAGTCTAAGTTTCTTTTGGAAAAAAAAAAAAAAAAAGTATTTCTGCATGGTCTTCAGCTCCATTCCATCGGTGAAGTTCAAAATACACGCAGTACGAATTATGTCTTCTAGAAGTGCGAAAAGATGGTAAGAGGTGTGTCGGTAATCAGCCTCTTAACAATGGGTTACGCAAGCGAGAGTTTAACTATAATAAAGATTATCATCAATAAATACAAGAGATTAGTGCAAAGACTGCAGCAGAAGAGTTTAGCGAAGAAAAGGAAAATGCAGAACAGAAAAGTGTTATTTGTAGAAAACCAGATCTGGTTCCGTATACAAACTCTTTGATGAATCCAGCAGCATATGACAGAATACTTATTTGCAAATAACAGTTAGTAGAAAATGTGCTTTATCGAGTTTGTTTACTTATTTCTTGGCAAGTCTGGCTTGCGAGGAAGTCAAACCTAATGCATCCAATTAGGAAATCTTCCGAAGCAAATCACTAAGAGCAGTGCACAGCTCTCTGACTGATCGTCTTGCTCCTATCAATAGTACATTTCAGAGTTTCATGTTGTTTAATAAATGCCGCTTTCCCGGTAGTCTTGGCAAAGAATCAGTGATGCCATCCCGGTGTCCAGAGTTGGGAATTGAAGCAAGGAGGCCAGTACTCATCCTGTCTAACAGTAGATACTCTGCTACGGTTTCTAAATTAGATGAACATCTTAGCTCACCTGGTGTCTGAATTGCCCTCTAGACTATGGAGAGGGGCCTAAGGTGCTGACAATCCCAAACTGAGGCACCATCCTCCTCTTAACATCTAGAGTTAGCTGGGGATGAATCCAAGTCAGTGGCTTGCCCAGGGTCCCATGAGAAATTACTCAGGGGGTGGAGAAATGAGCTGAGTTCCTCAAACCTGCAGCCTGTATCCTCCCTGCTACATTATCAGCTCTCTCCAGTACACAGAGGTTTGCGTATCAAAACTGACTTTTTGACTGTTTTGATTTGTCCATCTTTTGGATTTTATGATGCTTTGCTCAGAAAAGATGCTTGCAAGATCTTAATTTCATGCAGCTCGCTCAGAGATGCTTCTTTGAATTAATGAATTTAATTGACTTTCCATGCCTAGTTTTTTCACCTATCACGTGGCTTGCTCCACCTTTGAATGAGACTGTCTCCAAAGACTCAAGTTAGTAGATTTCTGAGATGTAGCTGGCTCTACCCTTTCCCCAGTGCATAAAAGCCTTGCTGAAATGAAGGTAATCAGCAAGCACATTGTTCCAAGAATGGTGTTCAGCTTTCTTTACAGCACAGCCCTTTTGCTACCACATGGAGCTCCCCCGTGACTGTTTTGCCACCTCCGTTTTGAGCCTCGGGTTAGATGAGCGGGCTTGCCGGTTCCACTGTTTTCTTTGTGAGAGAAAGGAGTATGTGCTAGGTTTAGATGCAGCCTGAGTCATAGGTATGGGTTGGTTTTCCTTTGATTACTTGTTCTAGATACTTGCTTTGCTCCCAAAGCTGTTAACACTATGCTTCCGTGCATCATTGCGTGGAAGGTGGATAGGAAAGTAGCCTCGTATGAACCAGTGCTCCTAAGCATTAAACATCTACTCGTTGTCCATTTGGGCAGATGCTGCGTCTGTCATTTTTCTTGACCAGGACATACTTTGCCTGTAAAAGAAATGCTGACCGCTTCTCTTCAGCTGCGGTTCCTAGTCTTTATCTGCCCTCGTTTCCCCCAGGAGAAAGCAGCTTTGTGAGGAAACGTTGCATTAAACACGCTCCAGCTGTTTCTTGCACCCATTCTCAGCTTGAACAAGTTACGCCAAAAGCTGTGACTTTCCTATATGCTATGACATATAGCATATAGGAACGAGGCCAGCTTTTCTGGCTGCTTTCACTAAGCATCCTCGAGGCATATCTCTATTAGTAATTTTTTACCAGCCGTTTCCATTTTGGCTACTCAGCAGAACCCAAGTTGGTACCACTGGGAACCCCTCTGCAGGCTTGATGCCTGCAGCCAGACCCTTCTGTGTTGCTGTTCCACACAGATTTACTTGCTGTGAGAAAAAAAGCCAGTGCAAATTCCTCCTTTTCCTATAGGTGTTCAGCATTATAGCTGTAGGCATTCAGCTGGAGTGGCGGTGCCTTGGTAGGAAAGGTACCGCGCAGGGCCTTTGCTCTGATGGGCTGGCGTAGCACAGTGCAGAGCGAATGCAGGGCTGTGCTTTGACAAAAAGTGTTTGTGGATGATGAAGACTTTTTCCACCGTTACTACCAGTACTGTACATGCAGGAAACCACACATCGTCCTTTGACTAATCCTGTTCAGATTAGCTGACTGTGAGCTGTAATTACCCTTTTACCATTGGTGTAACTGTATGTGAGGAGCTATTGCCTTAAGAATTGCTCTCTAGTGTCATTTTCCCAACATTCATCATCTCTTCACAGTTTTTAATGACATCTTTTTCTTATTTAGAGACATACATATTCTACCTTTCCTAACAGGATTATGCTGTAGAACTGTAGTATTGGTTTCAATTTCAACAGACACAGCCAGGAACAGCTGTTTTTTACACTGGGTTTAGGATGAGTCTTGTGAAAATAGGAACTGTATATATCACACAAGTAGAGTTCTAGCCATCAGCTGAGATAGCAGACCAGCTTTTCTCAAATTCCTGCAGATATATTTCTTTTTTCCAGTAAAAAGACTTTTTCTGAAAAGCTAAGCTAGTTTCACACCAGCTGAAACAGAGCAGAAGCAGTTTCATTTTAGTTTAGGAGGGCAGAATAATAAGGAGGGTCCAAATTTGACGGAAACAAAGTTTAACGTGCTGTTTTCAGTACATTTCAGCAGTGAGTTCTCCATATAGTTTTGTTCCTAGTTTTTAAAATGGCTTTAAAGTCACACTTTTCTCTAGAATAGTGACACTTAAGGTCCAAGCCAAACACAAGGAACAGCAAAGGTATGATTCAAAGGCCTCATTTCTCATGGGGCGTTTCTCCCGACACCGCATTTTTTAACCTTTCTCCAGCCACCAGTGGCCAGAACTGTAACTTTTCCCAGAAAAGCTGGCACTAAATTTGAAAATGTTTTATGTTGCATAATGGGAAAAAGAAAGAAACTTCCTTGCTTCCTTTGCTGATACTTGCTCTTTGAATGGGGCCATATGACACAGCTTAAAGTTTTGTCTCTTTATTTGCAGCTTGCTTGCTTCCCTGGTAAAGTGGAAGTCAAAAGCAGCAAGGCAAAGTGACCCTCTCAAACCCCACTTATCTTCACAGGAAACAAGTTCGGGATTAGGCAAACCAGAAATCCCCACTTCCTTTTTCTAGAGAAATTACACTATCTGTTAATTAGCAGATGCCTGTTTCATTTTCTTCCACCGCCTTTCTTAGGAGAAATGGAGGAGGCAGGGCACTTAAGGGCTGCAGTTACTATTCAGTTTTTCCATTCTGTCATTTCTCTCCCCATAAATACCAGTTGTGAGGCTGGAATGAAAATAGCATCCTGTTTTCCTTGCAGTTTGTTTGGGATTGTGTAAGACGTTGCTTACAATGAGAAGGTGGGATTTCCAACACTGGTAGGAAAGAGAGGTTTTTACTGGAAGCGCTCATCTGCATTTAAGAGCTCACTTGCTACGCGTATGCCGCTGTAGGCACGTGTGCTGTACGGGGAATAAACCGGTGAAAACTCAGTAGGAGTAAATCGGCTGGCTTCTCGGACCTTGCAAATGGCACTGTGCTTCGAGAAATTCTGGGAAATAAGCAACGGGTGCCAGCATTGCCCATCTCCAAAGCTGCGTTACGGCGAAGGGCCGCAGTGCGAGGCCTCCCCAAAAGAGGGCAGCGGAGCAAGCCGTTTAGCGAAGCCCCGGGAGCCGGCGCTCCTCTCCCCGTCCTCCTCCTGAAGAACAGTTACTGTAAACTGCTGCTTTGAGATAGGGAACCTGCCGTACGTTTCCTCGTAGCAAAGTACACTGTAGCAATAGAAGGTGCTGATTAGTTGCATGCAATCTTAACTGCTGTTCCTTAAAATAAAAAGCCTTTTTTTTTTTTTTCTTTTCTTTGGTCTTATCACCAAGGGCATGGTTTTCTCAAAGGTTATTTGACAGCCCGGCGTCCTGAAGCAGTGTTGGCCTAGAAAATTTGCACGAGAAATACAGCTAAGCAATGAAGGAACTACAAACTGCTGCATCCTCTATGCAATGTAACATTGACATTTAACTTAGTCCCGGAGCAGCATGAACCATGAAAGAGGCATGAAAGATGAAAATCTGAGGGGATCAACCTAAAACAGGGCACGAGGAAGAAATATGCAATTTTGAGGGCCATTCAAAAGAGACAGTTCCAACAGAAGATCCATGCAGCTGCTGAAATTGCAAGGTCTCCGCTGCCAGGCTCATTTGAACACGTAACCTGCGCTCAGTGGTGTTAACTGCGTGACCAATTCCACTGACTTCAAGAATGTCTTTAAGCATATGCTCAAGTGTTTGCAGAATGAGGGTTGGATGTGTCTCCTTTTGTGGGGTGACAGTACATGCTAGAGTTCAGGTGACAGAAGTATTTCAAACATCTCTAGAGGTATTGCGTCCTTGTGAATACTAAGGAAGGAAATTCAGGTTTCTGGGCTCACAGGTGCATATGGTCACCCAGCTGTGGTCACCTACCTTGTGGCGTGTGCCCCTGGCATATAAAATCCAAAGCTCAGGAGCTTCATTCAGCAGAGGGCATTTCTCTGGTTTTTAGAAGGCTTAGTCTAAAGGGCTTCAGGGAATATTTATTTTTTCCCCATTCAGTTCTGTCAGAGGTGTGGTTCTCTCACCACAAGGATTTAGTGATGTTTTCCACATGTCTGGGGATATTAGAAATATTACACAGGCCGCTATTCTGGATCTTAAAAGTGGCTGTTGACATTTCTTCGAAAGTTTCTCCCTGGGCAGGGAGGCCAAATGTAGGAAAATATCAGCTTGGAGGCACAGATAGCTCCAGTTGTGATACACTTGCTATTATGAAGAGCTACTTCATTATCATAACAGACTTCAGTGATGCAATACACTTCATGATGCATACCCTATGGCATAAAACAAACAAAACCACCTCTGCCTTCATAGACCTAGCAATTATTTTTTAAGTTCCCACTTGGGAGAGGCCAGCGACAGGTTTATAGTGGAAAAAAGAGGTTGCAAAAAGGAAAAGGCTAACCTGGAAAGAAGAAAATGAGAAGGAGGTAGAAAGCTAAGGCGTGTGGATCTGTTTTCTGAAGGAACTTGTTCACCAGGTTCTGAAGAGTGGATCTGAATGCAAGGAGAGGAGCCCAGGTGGTTCAGAGCAGGGAATCGATATCTCAGCTCAGCATCAAGGTCCCAAAGGAAACGACTTGCATGAGGAGAAGAGAGAAATAGCTCTTTCCCTCAGTAGTGCTATAATCCTGGTCTGTTCTGGCCTGGAGAGGCTGCTCAGCCACTCAAGACTAAAAAGCTGTGATATCATAGATGATGGCAACAAGCAATTGCAAAAAGCTGCATTTGTTTAAGAGCTAAAAATTGAGTCTGGGACTTCCACCAAAAAAAAAAAAAAGCCTAAAACAAGTTACTAGTAAACGGAGCACATCTTGCCTGGATTATGGAGATACCCCGATTAAAACGTCCCGCTGGACTCTTTTTACTGTTGGCTGAATTTCCCCTCCCGGTCCATCTGACCGCAGCTTGCGAGGGCTTCCAGGTTTGCATTTATTTTTCAAACTAATCAACTTGTTTTGATAAAATAAGGACCAGGAAAAGGGGAACGCTGAGGCTTTTCGTTTCTGATAGGCGTCGTACTGCGTTGTTGTTGTCTCCGAAAAGAGCGGGAGCCTGGCCGTGCTGATCTCCTCCAGCCTTACTGCAGCCTGCACGCCTCTAGGTGGTGCCTCGCTCTAAAGTTTAATGCCAGGAGCTGGGGAGCAGCAGCCTCAGGCTGGGTTTTGCCCAGCAAGCGGTGCCAGCAGCCACATCACCCACCGTGCCCTTCCTGGGGTGGCCGAAGGGAGCAAAGCAGGCAGTCTGAAGTATTGCTAGAAAAGTGTGTTTGCTTCAGGCAAAGGAGCCACAGCTAGAACTAGAAGGATCCCCCCCAGCAACAGGCACATCGCAGTTTGTCCAGACCCCGCATACAGACTTCATCCAGAGCTGACTGAGACACCTTCATTTAAAGCTGCTGTGGGTCAGGCCCCTAAGCCCAAAGAAAACCATCAGTTGCTTTGCTCTGAGGCTGCTGAAAAGCCCTGTCGCCTAGAGAACTCGTGTCTGTGAGGAGATGCAACCAAGTTTATAGCCTTCAGGCTGCAGTGTTAGAAGAGAAAAATTAAACGGATGGGCTCATGGGTCATCAGTGGGAGCGGGTGCCTGTTTCCTTCCTGCTCTGCAGCCTATTTTGCTAAACTGGGCTGTGTTAAAAGTCTGTATGTGGGCAGGAGCAACTCCTGGAAACACATGTGGAGCAAAGGATGCACGTAGATGATACAGAACAGTTCCCTATCCTCAGCTGTGAGGAAAGGCAGTATCAGGGATTGGAAATGGAAGAGTACACTGAGTTTGTTAGGTGTGGAAAAAGCGGTTCTTGGTATTTCTCTTTATATCTTTGAGGTGAGGAACATCAACCAGGGAGGTTCACAGCCCATCCCTTCATCATGTCTCCTCCCTTTCCACTATGCGCCTAGGAAGCAGAACACACCCTCTGTTTGGAAGCAAACTATTTAGTACGCACAGCCATGCGCAGTCAAAATCGACCCTGACATGGCTGAGATAGATAGCCCCAACTCCCACCTACACACGGTGTGTTCATATGTGTCCCCCTCACACTGGAATAACACAGCTCCCTGACTCCTGCTTGGGAAGATGGGAGCGGTCTTGGAAGACTTGCTGTTTTCTTTCCCACTATACCCTCCTCTTGAGAGAAATGACAGTGCCCTGTATTTGGTATGGGGAGGAAGAATTTGCCCTTGGGCTTCCTCCTCGCCCCTACAGGTTTCCATGTGCTTACACCTAAGGGGGAAGTAAACCTGGCACAAAGGGGGAGGGGGTGTAACAGCTGGAGGGACATCTGAGGAGGAGGGTCATCAGGCCGGTTCATCCCTGATGCAGGACATGCCCAGGGGGAGGAGGGGGGACATCTTCTCTGACATGCAGTGCTCTCCTGAACAGGCTGAAGGATTAGCCCTTGGATTTGTTTTTCAGATGATCCTGTGCTAACAGCTTTGGGTGGATTTAGGCTGACTTCTCCACATCGAGTCCTTTGACCTTTTAATCCTTCTGAAATAACCTATTCCTTCTCCTTCCCCTAACTCCCAATCCCGCCAGATCACCTTTTGTTGTTTTTCTGCTTGGACATGTTTTGAGAGCTTGCAGCAGCTATTCTGGTGGGCTGGGTAATTAGCTGGCAGCTCTGCCTCCTTCCTCCCACTGGGCTGTACCTGGGGCTATGCGTAGTTCCAGGGTGCTGCTTGATGAGGATGTTAGACTTGCAATTTGAAAGTTTTTCAGTGCTAAATCCAAGCTTAGACTTCTGTGATAAATAATAAGGAACATCTCTGACTTCTTTCCCCTTATTTTAACTTCTTCATCCCTCACTGCAGCTAGCAGACCCAAAGGGTTATGCGGTTCTAAAAGAGGAAGAAAAGAAACCTGAAAAAAAGAAAATTACAGCTGGTAACTGAGGCCAGATATAGCTGTGGTGTGGATGGGATAGGGAGGAAAAGGAGAAAGCTGGAGAGGGCCCTGGGGAGGAGATGACTGCGGAGGTGGTCACGTAACTCAGATGTAATATCTTATCAACCTGCGGTGTGGGTGAGATGCAGAACCGCCACTGCAAGTATGGTCACTAAAAGCTGCGTGAAGATACCTTTTATAGGCCCTGATTCAGCTCACATCATTCTGAGGCTCTGAAGGGAGCAACCCAACTAATGTCCCATCCATAGGGAGGTTCAGTCGGCTTCAGCCAGAGGATGAGCACATGCTGCGTTTTCTCGCAAAGATGGGTAACAGGCTCTGTCTCCAGCCAGGTCCCACTGTCTCCTTGGCTTCCTCTGCCATCGGTGGCTGAAATAAGAGGATCGTAAGTGGCTCTTCAAAAGCATTTCACATACTTATTCTTCTGGGTTTAGGTCTTTATGCAGGGAGATCGATATGCTTCCTTCTGCAGTTCATCTTCAAACTTGTGTGTGGAGGAAATGCAGGGACTACTTGGAAAATTGTGCAGTGCCTTGCTTAAATCCATGCAAGGCTTATAGTTGTCTGAGGTCCTTGGGAGTTAATGTTGCCTTTAAAGTTAAGTATATACTCAAGTTTTTCTCTCAAGAAAGATGGCTTAAGCATATCTGAATTGGAAAAGTCCCATCTCTCACAATTGCTGTATATAAAACCGAGTGACTTCATGGTAGGCTGACTTCTAGATGGCAAAAGATACTGAGTGTTTCCTCAGCTCTAGATAAGAAATAGGTGGCACTCTGGCAGCATTTTGGGGACTGTCAGCTTTGTCTTTCCTCTAGGGAAAGTTTGTTGGAGAGGGAACACACAGAAAGGAGGTCGGAAAGCTGAGAATGGCAGCTCCGTATTCAGTGTGTGATGGTGCAAGAGAGCTGTATGCGGTGGAGGAGGAAGGCAATGCCTGATCCAACCCAAAACAGGGACATCCACCCAAGGGAACAGAGAGGAGCAGAGTTATCTCAGTAGCTCATCCCACACCCCTGCACAAGGACACAATTGCCCGACTTGAAAAGCCTAGAAAGTTTTTCACTTTCCTTCTACAAATAAAACACTGCCAGGGTCACAGTTTCTGAACAGATTACGCTCTTGCACAGTCGCTTTCTGTGTGAGCAAAGGCAGTAGCCAGTTCTCATGCTCCTTTGCATACCTGTGAAGGAAGATGGCACAGATCTATGGCAATTGTACTGTAGACCTGCTGTAAGACCAAGGTTTTGGGCTTAATCACTTGTGATAAATAGGGAAATAAATTCCATCTGAATGTACAATGTAAAGAAAACACCCTTTTCACATCTGTCATGCTGTCCAGTGGCTTGTCTAATTGAAAACAAAGTACAACATGGAAAAATCTTCACAAGAAGGTCCTAAGACAGGAGGCTTTTTGCTCTTTCCAGGCAGTAGGGGAAATAATAGCCTGATTAATTCTTGGGGATGTCTGTGTATTAAAAATATTTTCTACAGTCTGTGCACCAAATACAGTTAAATTAAGGATGGTAAGTATCATCCTGACACTGTTTGTATTTAAAAAAAAAAAAACCAAACCCAAACTGAAATTTTGGCAAGTGTTTGAAGCTTGTACATTGAAGTCAAAACCCAAGAAGGGCTGAACTGCCATGGAGGTCCTCAGTGGGGTCCTAGACGGTTTGTGTCAACCAGCAGTTGGGAAGCCAGAAAAACACATGAGATTTTGGGCCGACTCCTGCCCCAAAGGGTTGCCTCACCTTGCTCAGCCTCTCCCAGGGTCCAAGTGCTACACCGCATCCCCTTCAAATCCCTTGCGCATCCATTCAGATCCCTTGTGCATCCTGTTCTGGCCTGGATTTTTTGTTACGGGAAGGGTATCATGCTGCTATGCTCCCTTTCTGCATACAGGAACAGCTGTGCTGGGTCAGACCAAAAGCCTCCAACATCAGCCCAAGGCAAGTGCCTAAGGAAGCGTAAAAGAAAGAATAGGGAAAGTAATAGCTTGAGACACCCCCACCAGCCTGTGACTCGAAGGCCTCCTGAGCCAGAGGTGGTGTGGCCCTCCGTGCATCCCTGTTCCACTGAGTAATCTAGTTTTCTGAAAACAGATGAGCTTTAGTTTGCACACCATCTCACGCCCAATTTCTATGGCTCATTTGTATTTGGTGTGAAGAAAATATATCCTTTAGTTCATTTCAAATCTGCTGCTTGGTCGTTGCATTATGATCCTTAATTCCTGTCATGGAGGGCCCTTACGCACCTCTTTCCTGGCACGCAGGGCTTTATAGACTCCTGTCATAGTCCCGCAGTCATCCCTGCCGTACTGGGACCAGTTTCCCTTTCTTCTGTGCTGGACTAAGTTAGAAGTAACACGGTGAAGTCTACAGAGGCTGAACAGGAAGCACGGGAGAGAATATGTGCAGTTTCTTAATGCTAGCTTTGGCCTACCCCTGCAGTTTGGCCCTAACTCTAACACAAGAGATTTCCTTATGTTGTATCTAAAGCTATTTGGTGCCATTAGTAACAGAACAATAAACCAGTGATGTTTTCTGTCCTGTCCGGAGGGAAAAGAAAACAGGGACCTGAATGCTAAATTCAGTTTTCAACTTCATCGAGACAGTGTTTCTGTTTTGGATGTTTTCTGAGTTTCGGTTTTAGAAGTGTTCAAATTTATATCCCAAATGTCCATGCTCACCCAGAAATTCAATGAATTCAGGGGAAACAACTGGTCTCTGAACAGCTGTTAGTTTGGTTTTGAGTGCTTCAGAGGATCTTATTAAAATAATAAATTTCCATAGGAACTG
Source organism: Nipponia nippon (assembly GCF_047370975.1). NCBI lineage: Eukaryota > Metazoa > Chordata > Aves > Pelecaniformes > Threskiornithidae > Nipponia > Nipponia nippon. The sequence continues at coordinate 96,802,381 of NW_028262290.1, read as the reverse complement.
CTACTGCAGCACTTCTATTTTTTAATTTTTTTTTTTTCCAAGAGGGAAGTTATGCAAGGCCTGCTGGATGATATCAGCACATCTGGACAGCTCAGAGACTGGGGAGTTTTGAGGAAAGAGGAGGCAAACAGAAAAGAAATTTGAGGTTTTCTCAGCTTGGGGCAGGTAGTGGGATCCTGGAGAGAGAACTACAAACTCCGCCAGCCCCAGGAGGGCCCTGCCTTGCTCTCCGCTGTCCAAAAGGTCACTGAATTTGGCAGCCATCACAGACAGCAAATAGCTGCTGATTGCCGCAGTGGGAAGTGCAAGGCCAAACAAATTCATTCGTGACTCCAGCACTAAATGCTTACACCATAGCTACGGTTTGTATTTATGCTCTCGGGGATCTGCGGAGGGAGGGTTTGTTCCCCTTCTTGCCTAAGTAAGAAGTATTGCACAACAAGCAGGTGCTGGATGCCTTGGAGCAACTTCTGCTCAGTCCTGCTGATAGGAAAGCCGTGGGATGCAGCATGCAGGTGGAGTGGAGCCTGCTGTGGCTGTTGCACCTCACAGCTACCACTTTGCAACTGCATCCTTTCAGAGCCTCCAGATGCAAGCTAACTAACTACAACATCCCCATCAGGTTCATGAGCCCCTGGGACCTGAGTGATGGTACGTGTGTTAGCCCCTTTGGCCTTCTGGTAAAAGCAGATCTGCTCATTCTAGCAAAAGTTCCTGAAAGGGCTGCAGAGGAAAAAAAAAAAACAAAAACAAATTGCTTTGGTTTAAGCTTCTGCACACATCTTCATGATATAACTGTTTTTCAATAGAGCCACCTCTTAAAAACATAATTAGAGGCCACATATTAATGGACAATCCATGTCTTCAAATGTAATTAAAAGCACTGATACAAAACTGCTTCTGTCCAGAAAGTTCCTGTGCTTGGCTAACTTTCCGGGGCTGGTCATTACTCTCAGCCATAGAGTTTCTTAAATCATGTTGATTCATAATCCTCTGCAAGAGAAAAATCAATGCTGGAGTGCTTTGCTTGTGTAACAACGTACATTAGTGAGCCTGGAGTGCCTCTTCAATGAGATAATACCAAGCAGTCAAAATATGTAGAGAGAGCCTCCTGAATTCATTATGAATCGATTTTCATCCTTTTAATATTCTTGCTTACAAAGAAATTCCTATATAACACACTGGCCTTTTTCTCTGCCAGTTCACCTCCTTCTTAGTCTTTGGGCTTGTTCCTTGGTGCTCTCCCAGTGCAAGCTGGTGGAGGGAATTACAGCAGGAGCAGCCTGCCGGTCAGCTCTGCAGAAACTGAGTTGTATAAACTCAGCATTAAGGTGTCCACACTTTGAGAGAAGAAGCAAGCAGAAGGAAATGGCTAATATCCCTTGCAATGATGAAAATAAGAAGTTGTTAGCAGGAACAGCAGTGTGACAACAACCTGCCCCTTCTTTCTCTGGTGGCTTCAGCTGGCCCGGCCTGGGCAAACGGGAGCTGGCTTCTCCCCTGCCTGTAGGCATGCCTGTTACACTTCCTCCCTGGTTTTCCAGATGGCTTGCTGGGGATAAAGTGATTTGACAGGAGTTAGTAAAACAAATAATTTCACTCACTACCTTGTGAAAGATAAGGAGTTTCGGAGCGAACGATGGTGAGTTATGGTCTCTCTTTCAAGTTAACCGCTTAACTTGGGCCATGTCTGTTAGTTAGGTCTTCTCAGTCTGTACTATCTCTGAAAAAGACTTTTAGCAGAGGCGCAATTATTTTTTTGCCAGGGTAACTTATCTCAGCAGAATAACCTGTATCTGTAGGCTGTAGCCCATATTCTACAACTGTGTCTACTCCAGGTAATTTTTCTAGCGTACCTGCATTATTCACCAGCCGTATCTGCTCGCAAACTCTGTCCTTCACAACCCCATCAGGAAGTATATATGACACAGTCTTCATCTCCCGATCTGCTTTCCATAGGCCACTGTAACTGTACTCTGCCTCAGTCTGATTTCCTACTAACCAGGGCTTAGGAAGCTTATTCTGTGCAATTTTTTTGACAAATCAAGCATGTGCTGAAAATTAATACCTGATGTACACGGCTTGCATGTGTACTATGGGGCTGGGTCTTAGTTTGCTTATTTATAGATGACTAAATAAAAAAATAGACTAAAACATTTGTATGCAACAAAATATGTTTTGGATGGGACTGATAAACATCTTTTCATGTGTTACTTTAATAGCAGTAAATATCTAGGGATTGCAAAAAACAAGGGTTCCAGTGGAAAATCTTTGAACAACAAATGACGAATCCTGCTAAAACAGATTTTATGCTTAAAATCATAATTAAAATGATTTCAGGCAAAGCTGTTAATATACTGGCAAAGCCACTAGCCTTCTCCGAGACTGCCAGATGTTTTATTGTCACTTGAACCGCAACGTAGTGTGAAGACTGTTATTTTGATAAATAATTTGTTGTATTTTCTTCCATTCTCCCATCTCCCTCTTTACGTCCAGCCATATCCTCCTTCTCCTTGGCCTGGGCTGTCAGCTTGCAGCTTTACATTCATGGCTGCACGGAAACACCCCCTGCTCTGAGTGGTGTTGCTGGGAGTCCTACCAAAGGCTCTGCTTCTGCTCAGGAGGTGAACCGCTGCAGAGGCATGCATCCATCAACGTGCTTTAATAAGCAATGATGTTAGAGAAGGTTTCCAGCTGGAGGGAGAGGAACGCTGCTTTTCCCACCAGAAAATGCCTACCCACCCCAGGGGCTAAGTTGTGTCTAAGGTTCATTTCTACTGATATTTTCTAACATACCAGTGGTCTCCCAGGACACAAGCGGAGGAAGCATCTTGAGGCATGGAGCTCTCCTACACTCACAGGAAATTCTTGGAAGAGCCCCAAAATCTTGGAAATGATACATGTGTGCCTCAAAACATGAGGTCTGATCCGGCATCAGTTATTTGCACAGGAAACTGTGTCCTTCTCTGCAGTTACCAGTACGTGAAAGTTGTTAGTCCTGCAGACCTCTCCTTTTCTCAGTCAATTTAATGCAGCAGAAGTGATGACAACTTATGCAAGCAGTCTTCCTGGTACATGGGATTTTTTCTAAATAAGATATAGAGATGCATCATTTTGGGCCTCTGTTCTTCAGAAACTGCTCATGTACTCCATTCTTAATGAGCAGGCTAGGGAGTTTTTCCCCACCTCTATCTTAATATAAAGAAAGTGTTTAAGACAGCCTTTTCCTTTTCAGCGATCCATAAAGCACTGTATTTGCAAATTCATGCCCACGTCAGATTATTTTTATCATTACAATTGGTCTCCCCATGGAATTTGTTAACATGTTGCTGGCTATTTTCATCCTTCACATGAAAATGAATCTACTGGGTATCACAGAGCTCAGTTATTATGAGTTTTTTTGATGAAAGACTTAAATTGCATCTGAAAAATACAAATTACAGGGCCTAATATTCCCCCAGAGATTTTAATTTAATACACAAAAGGAGCTGCTCGCTCCCTACTGAGGTCATTACACGAAAATATTTTTTCTAGCAAACAGAGTAATTGGGACCACTGGAGCTTGTTTCCCCCACCCCCCTCAAGAAAAAGGATGGGTCAATTTTGGCTGCCTTGGAAGGTTTATAAATTTTGTGAGTGATCATGCCTAAGATGAATTTTGTTGTTGGTTCTATACAGAACAAAGAACTCGTGAGAGCCCCTGTTCATGCCACAGGCGTTGCTGGGCCTAGCAGCCTTTCCTTTCGCCTTTACAACACGGGACTGGGCGAAACCGCTGAGGTCCAGGTCCCCATAAACTCGAGTACCCAAACCACGGTGCCAGCCTCCATTCCCTGTACCACATAGCGCCCTCGGAAGGCAAAAAACCCCTCAGACAATGTCGTGGGTCAGTGAGAAAAAGGGTGCTGTCCCAGGAGGTTGCCCATGTCATAGGTCCCTCAAGGGGTTCATGGCCAAGGGAGCTGGCTGCCGTCGGGCAGAATCATGGAGCCAGTCCCACCCATCTGCTTCTCCCTGGTGACTGCTCTGAGGACATCTGAACTTTAGGGCCAGGCAGTCTAAGGCAGATCCAGCAAAAGGTCCCCATATACTCATTTAACTCCAGAATAAACAAACATATGCTGAGGTCACCCCCAAGTTATGGCAGCGTGGGAGTCAGAGGGATGTCTGCAGGTCAGGCCGCAGGGTCAGGGAGGATGGTCCCACCGCAGTCCCTGCTACAGTCCCATTAACCTCAGCGACTCAGCTCCTATGCGTGGTTAAAATTTAAGCACTTGCATAAATGGTTTTCTGAACCAGTGCCAGAAAGATCAGTGTCTTCCAGGACTGAGCCCATTAATTCTCGCTCTCTGAGAAGCAGCGGGGGAACAGACGAGCTAGAAAAATAAACAGCTTCGGGCTGTTTGATCCAATGAGAAGGGCAAATTCCAAAGTCGAGGAACCCTCACGCGCTTTCTAAGGGGAAAAAAAAAAGACAAAAGGAGTTCAGGGTTTCCATGCCGCAACTGTGCGTCGGGCTGTGGTAACCATAACTTTGCATGGATGCAGGATATTTTTGCACAGCAGAGTGAGCCAAGACATTATTCATCGTGCCGGTTTATAGGCACAGATTATGTGTATCACTAGTGTGAAATTCAGCCTCTTATTTCTAACTTGAGAAAAACTTTCCAAATACTCTTTTTTTTTTTTTTTCCCCCCTCAATCTCCTGTTGAAGCACAAAGCACTCAGGAGACGGGCAGGTAGGAGGCACGTTCGTCCCCTGAGTGCCACTAAACTTCTTTAACAGAAACAGATGATAACAAGTATACTAAAAACAAGAATAAAAATATGCCTCAAACAAAAGCAATATGCTTCCAAAAGAATGCTCTCAACCACACAGGTTTCTCCCAGTGGGGAGAGGCTGCGAGAACAAACAGACGACACTTGTTAGTCACGTCACTTAACTGCACGCCTGGAAAGCGCTCGGCTCTGACAGTGATGGTGATGACCCTGTAAGACCCTATGCAGAATATAAATGCTGCGCTGCAATAAAGGCTTTCACGATGGCATAGATGGAACCGTTATTTTTCCCCAGGGTTTTAGGCACTGAATTCTTTCAGGAGCCATTTAATTATTTTGTTTTATTTCTGCTCAATCTGTATAGGAAAGCTTAGTAAAAGGACTGTTCGTTTTGACAAGGTTCCTCAGGGAAACCTTGAGACAAAATAGCAGTAATTTCTTCCCCATATAACTCACCAAGAAAAATAGCAGAGGAAATAAAGGGGTAATAACAGAAAGGGGAAGATTATCTTTTAAAAGCAATTGCTTGATACGAATACACAGTGAATGTATTCAATGTCATAAACATAGGTTTGCTTAGGGAAGACACGAGGAAATGTCAGGAGCGAAGAGACTCTTATAGCTAAAATGAAATTAAGACCGGCAAGTGTAAGAGGAGAGGGGAGGGAGGGGGGGAGAGAATCCAATTAGGGGTGGTCTGATGGTCCTGGCGAAGATTTAATGTTTGGAGCCCAGCTGTATGTTTCTTGCAGACGTTGGGCTGCCAAAGCACTTGCTAATCTGGGGGCCTGACTGGCTTTCTTCCTCCTTAGAGGGAGACAGTTGAGGCAGAGACCCATTATATATAAATACACGTATGTCTCTGGTGTGACCTTGCTTACAGAGAGGAGACGGGTTATACCGTCCTGCTTCCCTGAAAACGCGAGGGCTTTATGTCCTTCACTCCGAAATGTCCAGCCTTGCTGACCCCTGAGCTCTTGACCCAAGCAGACCCACCTTTCTTCCCATCCTCTGGCCACACTCCTGGCTCTGATGACACCTTCCTTCTTCCAGGCACAAGGACGCCAGCATTTGAGGCCTCTGCCTGCTACCGGTGGTCCCCTCCTGGCAGGTCTGTCCCCATGCCCCAGCTGATAGCTTTGTGTTGCTGCCTGGAGGAACTTGACCAGGGCTCCTGCTGAGCCTGGGAGATGCTACCTTCTACTGGTGAAGAGGAAGCCCCATCCAGCAGTTATTGTATCTTTTCTCACAATAGATCTTCCTTTACGCCTCCAGCATCAAGGTATAATCTATGTTTTTAAACTGGTTAAGAGACTGTAGTACCCACAACTGCAAAACAGGGCTCAGTGGTATTTTCTCATCTATACTTGTTCTGATCCTTCTGCGCCCTGAAACTTCAAAGACTCGCTCATGTTGCTGAATTTTAGTCTCGGCAGCAATGAGTTGTCCCTTTGACTTGCTATACACCTGATTTTATGGTTTGCGATTGACTGAGTGACTGTTGCCCCAGTCTCTCAGTGGCACCACTTGTAGTGTGTCAAGCAGGTAAATCATGGGAGGTTTCAGACTTGGACTTTAAGATAGAAACTCTCTCCTAGCAAATGTGTTGAAAAATAGTTGGGTCCAGCTCACAGCTGAGGATACTGGTGACAGATTGAGTGCCTTGAGAGCAGTAACGGCTTGGTGTCCAACACATACACCTTCAGGTGATACGTCCCTCCTCCCAGCCAGGCAACCAGCCAGAGACTGGGATCTTAAAAGTAAACTCCAGTCCCATAAATTCATATGCTCATAAATTTTACAGCCACAGGGAGCACTATGACTCTCTACTCTATCTTTTGTTTAATACAGGCCAAAGAAAGAGTCTCATTCAAACAAATTCTGCATCAAGGTCAGAAGTTCTGATTGAGCCATGGAGAAAGTTATCCAAATATTGACATAAGACTGAAAGGAATGGGGAACATCCCATATTAAACTGTTCTCATATTGGCTGTGTATCCTCATTTGCCTTCTATCTTTGTAACAACGCACATGTCTCACTTAAGCTTCCAGCTTTTGCTTTTTGCTTCTTTGTTCTTTGCCAGATTGCTTTTCTTCCCCCCCCCCCCCCCACCCCAATTCCTCATTTGGGCTCTTCCTATAATAGTTTGCTTTTCCAAACTACCAACAGCTACACTTCTTTCTATACTCATCCTTGGGCAGGCTACTATTTTGTTGTGAAAAGCTTATTTATTTTCTGTTTCCTACTATTTTATTTTACTGTGAGAAGCCCCGGAGAGCTAAAAAAAGAGCCTCTCAATGGAGAGCCAACAGCCGTTTAGACTGTATGGGAATTTTTGTGATGGTTGTTCCTGTAGATGAGCCTGGCGCAACAGATATAGATAGATATACATATAGGTGCTTAGCTTGAACATTGATCTTCAGCTGAGGCTCTAGTGCTCAGCCCCACCTGCACTGGTTGCAGCCGTGCTCCTGCCTGGCCATGGACCATTTTGACCCTGACCCCAACCCATGGGCTGGTGTCTTGGTTTGAACTTGGACCTGTCTGGCTGCTGTGGACTTGCCCAGAGATCTGGGCTCTGGGCTGCCCCCCTGGGCCTGCCCTGTTCTCCGTGCTCGGGGCTGTGGGACAGCAGCTCCTGTTCATCTGTGAAGCCCCAACTCCGCTGGCCCCGATGTCACACTCACCTTGCTGTCCCGTGCTGCTCCATGGCACAGTTGAAAGAAAAATCTGTAGAGCAGGAGGCATCTGGTTTTATGTAGAGTGTATGTGTGGAGCAACAGAGAGAAACTCTAAGTGCATGATGGGCACAGCACTGAGGCTCTGCCACTGCTAAAAAAACCAAAGAAAAAACAACAAAAAAAAGCACAATTAACTCTCTAAATAGACATTCTGATCCCTAATTTTTCAATACGGAATAAATTTCTCTGCTTTGTTTATACTAATCCCAGTCGTCCATGCAGAATGGTACATGCACTCTGTTATTCACTGTCTGACGAGACAACAAAAAAATGGACTTCAGTGCTGTTGGCCATGAGCAACGAGGATTTGAACACAAAGGCAGAGTTTTTCCCTGGCACCTTCTTTTACCTTTATGAAGAAATGTATTTTAAAGTATGACAGGGCACATAAACCTTGATTAACAATGCCTTTTAGTCAACATTTATAGTCCAAAGAGGAAGAGAAAGAAGGTGGCAATGAAACTGTTAAAGCAATAGATGCCAGATTTCTCTCGGGTTGGTTACAGCTCATCCTGCGTGTTCTTGACATTCTGACAGCTCTGTTCAAAAGAGTAGAGGCACCCCAAAAATCAAGGCCAGGATTTTGCTATTGCAATTGCTGCCTTTGAAGAAGAAAAAGCCAGAGCTGGAATTACTTAGAGCAAATGCTGATCCCAGAGTTATACTGTACTGACTGGACTACAGTTTGGGCATTCGGGCCTGAGGTTCTCTCTCTTTGATATTAATTCTCTGCATAGGATTGTTCTCTCTAATATTTTGCAAGGCAGAACTCTTTGGGAAGGAGAAAGAGAAAGCAATTATGAGAGAGACATATACTATACAGAAAGGAACAGAAGAAAAGCCTGGGGCATGACTGCCTTTACAGCAGGCAGCTGCAGGATCCCACACATAGGCAATAGCAGTATGAAGCTCCCCTCCTTGGGATGCAGCAGGTGCGGCTAGCAAACACTTCGAGGAAGACTCAGCAGTCTGGTAGGTATCAAACAACCCTGGGGATGGTCTTTTACAATTGTTCTGACCATCGTCCTCAGGCTCACACTGGGCCAAGTACACACAAATTTCTGCTAGACAGAAGAGATACAAGCAGGAGGAAAGAGCGAAACCAAGTGGAGACTGCCCTTCTTCTTCAGCTCTCCTTGTACAAACACTGCATGTCCATTTCAGAAGGACAGGAAAAGGGACAGTGATAGGAAATGGGAACAAGGAGGTAGGAAACAGCACTCTCTTAGCAGGAGCAGTGCTCCGTGAGCTCTGGCTGAGCAGACGAAAGGCAGCAGGGAGTCCTCAGCTAACTAAATTCAAATCAGGCAACTGCCAGCTCCCGAGGCATCTGCAATCCTACACCTGCCTGTCATCGCTTTGCCCAAAATCTTCCCCCAGGCACGCACAACTTAGCTCTCCACGAACCCAGACTGCACTGGATTGATAGCTGCGCTTGTAGTGCTCAAATCACTAGAATAAGAATTAGAGATCTGACTTGACGTTAATAACCAATGGATCTTAAACATGAAACTGAGCGTAAAGCAAGCAGCTAAAGTCAGGCTGAGCACAAGAAGGACTCTCGCTACGTGTTGTGGCAGAAAATCTGCTCGTCTCTGTGAGCCTCTGTCCTGCCCCTTCCTCTGACAGGGTGCTGCGTGTATGAAAGGTTACTCCATCCAGAGCAGGCTGCCTTTTTGCTCCCCCCTCTCCCTGCCATACTCTGCCTCTCTGCTGAACAGCTCATCTCACAACCCACACAGTTCCTGGCCTCTAAGCCCAGTTTATATCTGATTTCCAGCCTATTGGCGTTTTCACGCTGATGGGCACCTGCTCCTGGCTTCTTGCCTTTCCCAGGCCCCCAGCCCATCAACCTCGGGGCGGTTCCTCACCACACTGTTCACACCTCCTACGAGTAACTGCAAGCTCCTCTCGGAAACCAGGTGCCAAGCGTGTCCTCCTTCCCCACCTCTTTATCCTCCCCCTCCCTTTGCTTTTTTCCTGACATAACTAACTCCACGTGGTGCTTCTCAAACTGCAAATCTGGTCTCTTCGGAGTCTGAGATTATCCCGAAAATGACTGGAGGAGAGGAAGGCTGTACAGACTCCTTTTGGCTTGCATAAACTGAAAGGACAGCCTTCTCCTTTTCCTCCTGCTGATTTTTTGAAATAGAGCTATCAGTTTTCCATATAGTCATCCTGCCCGACTTAATGAGCCATTCTCTTCAAAGACTTCACATTAACATGTTTATATATTTGTTTGCCTGGCTAGGTTCTTTAATAAGCGTGCCTTCGGTTCAGGTGCTCCCAGCAGACCACGCTCCGCCAGGCTGCAGGAAGCCCTCTGTTCGTTGCAGCTGCGTCCCCAAATTATGCTCTGCGACTGATTGCTTTTGGGGCAATTGCTCTATTGTAATAAGCCGGAACTTAGATAAATTGGACGTTTTTCTACAGAACCCATTAACACCGTGCCTCGGAGAGGCTGGAATTGGTCTCGTTCTTAGCAGGTTTGTTTTTGCCCTATTAGCTGAAGATCCCAGCAGGAGGATTATTTAAGTGTAGAGTCTAGACTAAGATATCCTGCTAACCTAGGGTGTGGCTAGGAAGGCTGATGTTAGAGATGCAGGGGGCACCGATAGGTTTGGGGGATAGCCCTAAAAGAAGGGGTGGATGGTAAGCTGATTTTATATGGGTTTCGTTTTAAACAAGGGCTCCTGGCAAACCAACCCCATCCCTGCCAGACAAGGGATGCCTGATCTGGCTTATTGACTCTTTGATGAAGCCTGTTTCCAATGTCAGGCTCATTTCTGTGACTGCTGCTAGAAGATCTGCGCCTGCAGGGCTTTTCTTCTCTCTTTTGCCCCTGTGCTGGGTAAACCTGGGTTTCGACTGAGGTACCAGCCACAAGTACGCAGGCAGGGAAAGTAAGCCTATCGATCTACTGTACCTACCTTGTCGAAAGCTTCCTGTGAAACTGGATTAGCACTTAAATGTTGTGTGACAAAGCTTTGCACTCCAGGTTTTGTAAATGCTCTCAAGGAAAAAAAAAAAAAACCACCAACACTTGTCAAACTCTTTCTGTATCGTTTGGGGACAATTATAGTATCGCCAGATTAATTACAGTGTTTCTACAATGCTCTCCTCTGATTCTACTATTAAAACACAGCAGAAATCAGAGTCTGTTTTGACCTTTATTCAGAGCCTCCTGTTAAAGTGACTTTCACAACAGAACCCAATTTGTCACATTTTATTTGTACTTTAATTTTATTATTAACAGATTAATGAAGCTGGTAATGGGTTTCCCGATGCTCTCTTTGGAAACGTGAACTGTGTCCCTTCCTTACGTCAATCTGCTGTCAGCAGATGAAGTGCCTTTGCAAAATACTATTAACTCTTACCAGAAGCAATTAGTCAGAATAGCAAGTCAGCTTCAAAAGGAGAGACTCCAGGTTCCCTCACTGCACTAGGAAAAGCGCATTAGTAGGATTTAGTCTTGCCAGCAGACACAAGCTTTAGGCCCTGCAGTAGGTGTCTGGGTTAATGACACGTAGAAATGCAAATGTATCAGACTGTAATTTGCTTGAAGGCGCAAGGCCAGGTTAAAAAACCAAACCAAACCAAAACCCCCCAACTTTCCGCTGTCATTACCGGCAATCCCCATTGTGCCAGAAATACCCATGCTCTGTTGTAAGATACTCGCCGTGCTCCAGCCTTAAAAATCAGTGAGTGAAATTCTGGCCCTCCTGAAGGCAATAGGAGACTGCTCTGACAACACTGAGGCCAGGCTTTGTCTTAATTTTCTAGCCCAATTATTTTAAAAGTATTCTCCCTCACCCTCCAAAGCATCAAAGTCCAACCCCTTCCCAGACAGCTCCCTTTTTTATGCTGGTGCCAGAAACTCACAAGATGATAGATAATTATTTCGAGAGGTACATGCGCAAACCTAGCTCGAGCTCGATTTTGCCCCCCCTGTTTGGCACCATCGTTATGCAGACAGCTTATCGTTTGGCCAGTACTCCAGCACGGGGCTGACAAAATTGCATTACTGTACACACACAAAACACAAAACGTGCTCAATAAATGGTCCCCAATAGGATGAAGTAGGAGCTTGAACTCTTTGGAGGCACTAGCTAGCACCTGCTTAAAAAGCCAGCAGTCCTCAGCTCGCTCACCACTGCCCTGGACGAACTGACAGGGAGGAATCGGGGGGAGGCGAAGGATCAGGTATCATACCCTACATGCCCAGCGAAGTTTCAAGTACATGCTCTGGCATGCCTACCCGGCACCTACAGACTGCTTTCCAGACCAACAATTGCCCCCTCCTTTTTCGCTCAAATGTTAGAAAACAGTGTTATCAGTTGTTATTTCCAGTGCATTGCTAATGACTGGCATGTGTGTTGCATACATGGGTCCAATTAAAGGGGGAAGGCCACAAAAACAACAGAAATACCATGGATTATGAAAAACAAAAAGATTATCCGTTTGTCCTCAGGACTGGACAATGAGGTTTCTCTCTCTATGCAGAAGGTGAATCTTTTTCATGTTATTTGGCCCTCGTTCCTTCAATCCCAGTCCCACCTCCCCCGGACGGTTGCGGTGGCCCTGACGGCTGCCCCAGCTGGGGCAGCTGCAGCGAGGGGCAAACTTTGGGCTCAGTTCACCTGCCTCTCACAACCGTCCCGCATGCTGATACTCCTACATCAGGGGCTTTTTGGAGGCAGAGAACAACTCAGCATCAGACCTTGCTGACATTTTTCCTCAAAGGAAACATAAACAGCTGAACCCCAACAGGGACTTGGACAAACTATAGGCTGGATTAAAAAAACCCCACCCTTAATTCTGCCAAATCCTCATTGATTAAGAATATGCAGAGCTAATGATTTTGCTGAGTACTTGCAGAGCATATTCCTGCTGGGTATTCTTTCCTCTATTGCCTTCAAGTGAGCGTTCACGGTGCGTAAGGTTAAAAGTGTTTCTTTTCCCCTCCAAGTGCAGGAGGCTAATAGAAGAGAGAGAGAAGTCTAGGACTAAAAGCCCAATACAGTCCGCTCTAAGATGTAAGAAAGAGCAGCACATTTTTATCTTCCTTTTATATGAGCTTAAGGACAGAAAAAGGACAGTGCTTTAGTCCTTCATTCAGCTATTTCCACTGATGGGAGGAACAACTTCTTGAAAAAACACGATATAGTGTTCAAACACTCCCATAAAAATGGTCTCTCTGACTATCCAAACACATTGTCCGTTGTCTTAGATCAAACACGGCTCTCAAACATAAGGATTAAAAGGCATCCATTAAAAGGAGAGTTTAAAATTCTATTTTAAAAGAAAGTTCAGAATCTTAAAAGACTATTCGTACAATCTTCAAGATCAACCGCTGCTGAAATGAAGACTTTAACTGCTTTATCAGATAAAGCCTGTGTTCAAAGATTGCAAGGGGAGAAGAGACTACCAAGATAATCTAGTTTGACCTCCTGACCTTAGGTTTTGGCATTTCACTGGTACAGAATCTTTTCAGTTGTTCCTGTAGCTAAATGGAAAATTGAATAAAACCATCAAGAACACAACAGACTGCATAAACTTGAAAAAACAGACCACATGTTTTCATGTTCCTTTAATTTGTGTGTTTGTAGGCAAGGCTCAATACTGAAACGGATAGTACCGAGTCCTCTGCTGATGCAGTTAGCACAGCTCTTGCTGAAGCTTACAGATGTCATTTTCCATCGGATGAGGACCTCGCCTGAAGAGTTTCCAACTGCAAGGGAGAACTGAGTAAGTACAAAAGTGCAAATACTTCAAAAGGGTAATTTGTAGAAGACTCTGGGTAAACTAAATTTCCGAAGTCTGTCTCTTCCCCCCCCGCCTCTTGCTCTGTCTGCTGTGTCTTTTATAACAAGTGCTTAGGATTGTGTTCACCATGCCAATTTTCAGCAGGACAGCTGGGATGCGTTTCTTTGTGTGTGTCTTTTCTAATCTGTTTGAGCTGTCTGATGTCTTCATATCTATTACGTTCTGGATCTTTGATCTGAGTTGGAGGATGTCTCAAGGAGGAACGATGATTCACAGGAAAACAGGATATCCACAGGGGAGCCAGTTACCCAGTCCAGCAGAATTAATCAGCATTAGGTGTGTGAGCTCTTGCTCTGAAACACTGTAAATAAGAAAGAGTCACAGATGATTATAGGTATGGGAATAAACAAAGAAAGAGAGAAACACAATTTAAACCTCTATGTATCAAAAATGGTTTCTGAACCACCCACTTGATTTGTTGGTGGAGCAAAACTGTGTGGTGTCCAGATGAAACCATGACTTCTGTTTTGCAAAGAGGCACTATTTCAACATTTGCTTCTGTTCTGGCTCCCAGACTGTTTTTGCAAACCAGGGACACACCTAACGCTGGGTAACAGGGCTGAAATACAGGAGGCTGCCTTCCTGTGCCCAAACAAGCTAACAGCCTGGTTACGGCACGGTGCTCTCCCTGGCTTGCTCTGTCTTGCAGCCTGGTTTCTCTCTCTCGTTCTTGTATTGTGGCCTCGTTTCTGTCAGCGAGTGCCTGCGGCCGGCCTCTGCTAGAGCACAGGACCTTGGAGCAGCCTCCTGGGAAAGAGGCATAACTAATGAAGGTGCCTGCTTACCAGGGGAGCTGAGGGGCATCACCTCCCTTGCTACATAGTCCCTGGCCGATGAGGAGAGAGCTGGTGCAGCACTGGTGTGCTTCAGCCTCCCACCAGAGGATGGTGACGGCATCCTTCCTTGCACCCCTTCGGCTGAGTGGCAGAGGGTGCCACCACTGCAGTATTGGTGGCCGAGTGTATAAGTAGTGGACATCACCATCTCCTTTTCCTCACACTCACATTTTCAGAATTAAGCCCTTGTGATTGCATCGTATAAAGGCTATGATCTGTCTGCACACAGTGTGCCCGAGGCATGGAGAGCCTCACGGAAGCAAACCACCTTGTTGCTAGATCCTGTGAGGTGCCAGAAGTTTTTGAGTATTAGCAGGAACAGAGCTGTAGCAATTTTCTGTTCAGACAGGGAATTTTGGCTTCATGTCAAAATTCCTTCCGATTTGTCAATAATTTCTGTCAAAAGGTGCCTTTTAATCCTTCATTTTGACTTGATATGCCTTGGTCATAAGGGATGGGAAGGGGGAAGTCTCAAGATGGTGGCTTTCCACTTAGCCGCTTCAGGGCTGGGTACGTCCTGTTGATGGTGCCTAACTCCTTTTTCAAAATCTGCACCTGCACGAGGCCTGGCGCTGAGCAAAATCCCTGCTGGCGCGCCGTGGCCCTGTGCTCCCGGGACGCGGGTGGATGTTTGCGGTGATGCTCCCTCCGTGCTGGTCCCTCACGGCATGTGCGTGTCCAACGATCACTCCTGCCTCGCACAGGCATCCCGGGGAAAGCCCCTCATGAAAACGGGACCGCTGCTGCTGCGATGGGGACAAGTCCTGTGCAAACGAGAGGGCTGCGAACTCACTTCCATGGCTGCTCCTGGAGCATTCTGGAGCAGCGTTCTGGGTGGGGAAGGACTCTTAATGGTCCGTGATTTTATTAGAGAGCTGCTGTATCTGAGATGCCACTGTCACCTATGTCAAGTGTTTTGTTTCTCAGAAGGAGGAATCCAACAGTAAGGTATTTAGGTACCAACACCAAAGCACCTTAGACCTGAATGACCTGCAAATGGAACTTCTGAAGCCCAAAGGGATTTTGTAACCACGTTAACTTAACAAAAAGAGGAAATGCTAGGGGTATTTGACTTTGCAAACAGCCTTCAGTTGGCCTGTTTCCAGCACAAATGCCTCATGCATGGTAACGGATTTCAAATACGCTAAAGAGTACAGCCGCAAAACCAAACAGGCCTTAACATTTGACCTTATTGGGGAAAACAAGCCTACTATTACCAAAGAAAACCAAGCATGCCTAGCTAATTGACTCATCTTAGGACAAGTTTTCTTTCCATGACTGAACCTTCGGAATGTAAAGCCTTGCCATCTTTCAGCCAGCATGGTTTCCTTAGATCTCACATTGAATATCTGAAAATCACCAGCCACCTCCTAACATTTTGAGCAGTCTGGCCAGTATAGAGAGGAGAAGTGGAGGGACAAATATAACACTAGCAACACCTTTGCCGTAGGGATTTTTTTTTTTTTTTTGATTCAGCATTTCTGGAACAAAACATGAACATCAAATCAATTAATTACATACTGTTACATCCTTGTTGCTGTTTGCTCATCCACCCACAGACATTCCACATAAAATTACCTAATAAACAATTTGAAGTATTTTAAAGTAGCTTGTTTTTATCCTAAGCCAGCAACAGAGTTAGCAATTCAGTGTCTAGACCTAAGACAGTGGTCTCATCCTCAAAGATATAAGCCATAAATGGTTTCTATGTGGTGTAAGTCTCTGGTATATCTGGTATCATTAAAAATGGCCATTGCTAGGTGCTGAGACCCCTTACGAGCAAAGGAAAGTTCCTTAAGACACGGAAAGACAATTCTAGACACGTTTTTTAAGACATTCATAATTTGACATTCACAACTAGAGACTGACCGCAACAGTCACCTAAGATGGATGACACCTATTGTTCGTATTATAAACCATGAAAGCAAGGTAAGGATTCCCTGCTATGCGATGCAACTGGTCTCAGAGGATCTTTCAAAAGCAACAGGAGCAGTGGCCTGTCAGATAAATCAGCCGAAGGCTATCTTGAGCAAGCACTCTTACTTGTAGATTGTTTGGTTTCCCTGGCTTTTGGCAAGTCAGTCACGCTAAAACTGAGCATTTTTTATTCTGTTTTGATTAAACCATCCTCATGCTAAACACGTTTGAAAGGCAGTTTACAGGTTTAAACTAAAGTGTTTATAAAACCTTAGTGAGGATTATCTTGCAAAGAATCAGGACTTCTGGAGTAAGCTGTATAGCGACAAATTCATTTTATATTCTGTTTAACATACATGTCAGTAAAGTCAAGGCGAGATAAATCTGTTTATTAAGAACCCATACAGAATGTTTAGCTAAGCGTAAAGCACGGTATGTCTTTGGTTTATGGTATATCTTTGTTTTTGGGGTGGGCCAGACTGTGTTCAGCCTAAGTACGTTGCTTGAGATGAAACGCATGTGATGTGCATTTGAATTTGCTTGTATGCAAAACACTGCTGTCAGACTTTCTGGCAGGGACTGGCTGATACCGACCAACTGTGGGCTGCTCTAGCCTCAGGGCATAATTTAACAGCAACCT
The DNA here is from genome assembly GCF_047370975.1 of Nipponia nippon. Lineage (NCBI taxonomy): Eukaryota > Metazoa > Chordata > Aves > Pelecaniformes > Threskiornithidae > Nipponia > Nipponia nippon. The sequence goes on along the minus strand of NW_028262290.1, from coordinate 96,785,640 downwards.
GAAGCTACAGCAAGGTACTGGAGAAGCGAAAGGAGCAAAAGCGTGAGCAGCAGCAGTAATCAATGCAGGGCAGGGCATCCCTGAACCTACTGAGTTTTATTTCAGCTATGGCCCAGAAGCTGCGAGTTGCATCTGGGGATGTAACGCTACAGATCAAGAGATCTGTGGCCAGTTACAGCAAAAGTAGCTGTCTCTGGTTTAGGTCTTGTCCTAAGAAGTAACAGGTAGGTCATGCTGTAGCTTATTAAAGCCTGAACGCAGACACATGTTGATAGAGTCCACACTCCAAATCCAATAGTGTTATATGGACAGCAGGGGAACATGCCGCCTTCAAATTCAGATACCCACATCACCAGCAAACATCACGTATTGCAATGAGAAATCAGTCGAGGTCTGTGTTGAAAGAGAAGAGCTACAAGCTTCTGGTTGATTCTTTTTCTAGTGAGGGCTTTTGGCAGGTAACGGGGAAGCATCTGCACGCGTCTCACAGAAGCTGGCCATGCCGCGTCCTTGCTGTAGCTGTATTTGTACCCAGCCTTTAGCGAGCACCTGCTTGCACCCTCTTGATGAGAATAGGTTGTGTGAAGATGCCGGACTGTGCCTGGGTGCACCGAGGAGCAACACTTGCCCCGGCCTTTTCATGTTTAAACAGCTGTGCTGGATTTGCCAGAGAGTGTCTGACAGAGTCGTTAAAAATTGATCCCTGAGTAAACAGCCCCAGTGCTATTTACTCCAATTCAGCTGCGATAATTTACACCATCTGGAGAGCAGCCTAATCCTGCGCTGGCAAATCTCTGAGATATTTGCTACTGACTGGAACAGAAGGATCCTTGCGGCAAGGGGAATGCAATTTCCCCATCGCTAATGACTCTGGACAAGAGAATACAGATACAACACAATTTAAAATAAAAGGAATTAATTCAGAATGAATACGTAATTGCTAACACAGTGGTCACAGGCTTGTGCTGATGCAGGACACCCATGTATGTTGATGTAGAGACGTTGGGTATGTGCACGATTAAAATGAAACTTCTAGACACCAACAGAGGAGAGGTATGGAGTTTAACCTTCTCTCAGGTTGGTCCTGCTCCTACGTTTTTTTTTTTTTTTTTTCCTGTTGCACAAGTTGTAGAGGCACCTCAAGGAATATCCATTTGGAAACATGCTAGCGGGAAGGGAAACAGTATGATGTTCAGGACCACAAAAATCTATCTTTTGGAAAAGTGTGATTTCCTCCCAACTCCATTTGAACAGGTTAGACATATCTGCAACTACTCGCTAATCTTTTCATTGTGAGTAGAGATCCTGCTTCAAATATGGCTCATCTCCTTTGCCTGCCAAAGTGTCATGATTGCTCGCTATCCATCAGTGTCCATTCTCTTTCTCTCCATTGTCCTGCTGTTAACTTACCAAATGACACACGTCTTAACGTTCCTCTTTATGACATATCTGTTGTCTTGTCATTCTTATTCTTCAAGATACCGCTTCAGTCTCTTGACCTGGATGTCTTCAAAACACCTAGAATAGAAGAGAGGCACATGTAGATCACCCGAATCACTAGGCTGAATTTTCTGTTATGTTAGTGACTTCCTGGAGTTAACCCTTAGAACATGAGCACACCACAAATTACTATTTAAGATGTGGGTACAGTAAATCTCTGGAGTTTCTAAATGGTTAGTAAAATGAGGACTTCGAGGCATGGGGAACAGCAATTTCTTACCTACTGCTTCCTTATAAAACTCAGAGAAATACTTGTGGCGGCATTCAAAACTTTGGAGATAGTTTTACTTCGCTGTAAACCTATTTAATCCAGTCATCTTTTTTTTGTCATGCTGTAGACAAATATGCTCAAATTAATTAGCATAGTTCTAGTTTACTGGTAAGGGTAAGCGTCCATTTTAAAGAAGTTAAAACTGATGCAAAGTTTCTTGAGTTCATTAACTACAAACCTTCATCTGATTCTACTAGCAAAGTTTCGGGCTCTCAAAGCGTATATAATGCAGTAATGTTCTTCTTTCAACTTTGGCCAGTTCAGGTACTATCAGGTTTGGTATAAATGATAATGATATAAGACATGTTGACATCACTACGTGTTTATAAAAAGAACATACAAACGCACAGTGACATTTTACACAGTGGTTGCACGTAAGACACTCACAAATTTGAAGTCCGACGCTGTGGGGTGCCGAGTACTCTTAACTCTCATTAAGTGCAATGCGAGTTGAGAGTGCTTAGTGGGTCAGGTGCTCAGGTGCTCAGGCCATCAGCGAGGCTCTGCGCAGTAAGGAATCGCACCGACAGTCACGCCTGAGCCGGGAGTAATTTCTCCTTTCTAGTACGGGCGTTTCTAATTGCTGGATCAGTACAACTGGCTGATAATCACAGTAATATAAATGATTTTCTGGTACTGAAGTGCTCTTTCTGAAAGTTAATAAAGCTCACTCAACATCGCCTACAGTTTTACAACACACTGTAACGGGATAATGTAATGAGTACAATGCGAGTATAGTACAAAAGCCGATGTAAAGTTAAAAATGGATCTAGGATAGTGCTGTTCTTGAATAGGAGCAGCGCAAGGTATGAATTACTTCTTTGAGCTGGGTACAGGAGTTAATCTGTGAACAACGCAGCCCAGCTCACATTCGGGTTCACTCCCGGTTTTTTTTTTCAAGATTTGCTTCCCACCCTTTTCTTCTAGTTGCTTTATATGTGCTGGTCCTTGTTGTTTCCATAAAGGTGATCGTGCTTTTAATTTACACCTTCCAGTTTTCTACTGGAATTTGGTTGTTAAAATGGTTTTAATAAACTTCTGTAAAAATGTGATATAAGGACGCAGCAGAAAACCAACTCTTTAAAAGTACAGCACAAATCCCAGGTCAATTTGAAACTTTCAGGAATGTGTAGCCCTGTAACATCTGAGACTTGTCTCCTGCAGTAGTTGAACACCTTAAAAATTTATTGGTAACTTTAAATTGTTTTCACTATGTGCAAACAGAATTTTATTATATTTCATTATTCTGGGATCCATCCATGTCCTGTACCCCCATAATGACGAGTTTGTTGATATAAGGGCACATCAATTGCACGTGTAAGACCTCTAGTCCCCTTTTTCCCCTGCATGAATAAAACAAAGCCATATTTAGGGAGAAATTGGCTTTGTCTACCTGTAAATGAAGATGACCTGAAATGCAGTCTCCTAAGAAGCTGATGGTAATTGGTAATGCCAAATCCTCATTACAGCAATGGCATTTTCACCAACTGTATGGCAGATTTTGCAACTAAGAACACACAAAGAATTACTCCTTTCTTGCGTAACAACATTTTAATGTCAATAAAAAGTGGTTTTATAGTTCAAGATTACAAATAAAAAAATATTTCGTCTTGACCCTTTTACTATTTTCCCTCAGGGAAGTCTTCAAATTTTAGGTAGGAAGTGTTAAAAACACAAGGTGGATGGATGCTCGCTCTACAAAAAGCTGACGGACTCCCTCCCCACTTTGCCACCGCTGGACGTTTTGAATTGGAAGGTTTTGCTGCAGGTAAGCCTGACGAGCGTACTCTCTCTCTCTCGTGGCAGGTGGAATCCACGGGGGCACACACCACCACCGGATCCTTTCAAGCTGAACGCAGCTGGAAGGGTACTAAAAGGAATGCGTCAAGCGCCTCTCCAACTACCGGGCTGCATCAAGAAGGCACAACATAAGCAATGGTAAAGTCAGTAAACAAAATTTTACTGTAATATTTCATAACACAGATACTGTATTTCTCTTTTAAGTGTAAAGCTACCGTCTTACACAAGAAAAGATGGACAGACCCTTTTCCAAGACTAATATGGATACAATAAATATGGAGTTTTACATACTAGATCTGTACACAGAAACTTTGTCCCACAGCCATAAAAATTTACATTTAACAGTGCAACATATAATTTAATCCTTTATTTATCTGACATAGGATGTTTACTTACTAAACACAAGCAACTACCTGGTTTTAATATACATATTTTATATATATATATTTTATATATATATATTCAACAATCTGTACAGGTTTCTAAACATAAAACTCCAAAAAGGCACAATTGTCTATACAACATGTACAAAAATGGCTGGAGCTGACAAGAAACAACAATTATTGGTCAAGAGTTCATGATTGCACGAAGATTAGTAATGGGTTTGTGTCAGAAAAATGTGCTTTAAGGAAAGGAAGGTTTGCAAAGAAACCTGTAAGTGTTATAAAAAAAACCAAAAACAACCCAAAAAATAAAAACACAATGAAAAACAAAAACTAGGTTGCTATTACAAGTCTATCCTCATCGTCACTGCTGCCATCACTAAACTGCACCGTGTTTTGCCGCCGGGGCAAGGCGGCTGGCCTGTGTACCTGTCTGTCCGGGGAGACAGTTCGGTGGACCGGGGACTTGGTTAACGCATCGGGATTCGCCTTGGAGCGGGGCTCTGCTGGGGCAGCCCTCTTCACCTGGAGGGAAGGGACGTCGCGCTTTGGCTTGGCGGGGTTTGCGAGGTCAGTCTTTTCGGGATCCCCTTTCCCCGGACCGTCGGGTCGCTCGTAGTCGGTCAGTGGGGTAGGCTCGGCATGGCTCTTCCCGCCGTACCGCTGGCCGCCGGCCGCTGCCTGAGGAGAAGCGGCCCTGCTGGCCTGGCCGACCTCGGCCGCAGGGAAGCCGACAGGAGCCGGCTCCGGCTGGGCCTCGCAGGCTTTGCTGCCTGAGGCGGGCGCCTCGGAGGCTCCTTGCCCCTCGGTGCCGACAGGGCTGACAGAGGGGATGAGGGTTGGCAGGGCGATGTTCAGTATCTGCAAGCCGGGAATGTGAGCCTGAGGGCTGGGGTTGCCCTGAGGGGCTGCGCCGGCAGTCAAAACCTGGAGGCCCACAGTGTTCAGGGTAATTCCCGACGGGCGCATCTGCGGGGCGATGTTTGTGTTTGCCAGGCCCAAGATGTTCACTGTCTCCATGCCCAGCGGTGGCAGAGGCTGCAGGCTGGGTGTGCTGAGACCCTGGATGCCCGGCACGCTCACCTGCCCTATGGGAATGCACGGCACGACGCTGTTCATCTCGGCGACTCCCATGGGATTCGCAGCGGCGGCGGTGGCCGCGCTGCCCGTCTCGCCAAGGGCGCTGGTAGTTCTGTGAATCACACTAACGGCAGGGATAGTGAGCTGCACCGGCCCCGCCTGGATGGGAACGAAGGTGGAGTAGGTGGCCAGGCCGGCGGGGACCACCTGAATCCCCCCGACCGGTACCGTGCCGTAGGGCGCCTTGGCTTGCCGCTGCGAGTGCAGGGGGAGGTGGCTGAAGAGGTGAGTCTGGGGAGCCCTCGGCTCGGCGGCGTGCTGCGGGCACCCGGCCAGCTTCTCCTCTGGGATTTCAGCGTAGGGCGACGGCGCTGTCGTCTGCATGCTGCGGTCCATCGGTGAGGAGGGAGAGCTGACGGAGGGCGTGCTCTGGGAGAGAACAACACAGGCGTGTTAATGTGGTGGCCACCGCTATCCTCGAGTGAAATGAAAACGCAAGGTAGCTGGGAATGCTTCCCACACTCGCTTTTAAGAAAAAACAACAACAAACTGGTTCACAGTATATACTGCCCGGCTTAAACAATGAACTAATTTCCTTCCTTTCTTTTTCTACCTCCTTCCTCGCCCACTAATTGAATTCTCCTCTCCTAATTACCCTGGCTAATTTCTCTTGAACACTAGTACTTGAAAACATTACTGAATATCCTTTGTATGTGTTTTTTAAGGAGCGAGGTGGCTTTGGAGAAATCACCTCAGGCAAGAAGGTTAAATAAGCATAAGCTGGCATTTTTGATGCACTGGGTTCCTCTCCTGGAGGCATTACAGCCTCTGGCAGGCAGAGGCAGCATCGTGGATCATCTGCCTGTAGGTGCCTCTAAAGTGGAAGACAGGCAATGTGCAATGACAAGAGATGGATGACAACTACAGTGCCCGCAGGTGGCGGGCAGATACTGGAGTGAGATGAGATGTGGGATCCCCATCTCACTGCTGCCTGAGCTCCCCGTGATTTGGTGCACACACCTGGACTGATAACTGTATTTATATGCTCCCTTTTCTTCTCATATAGCCTGTGTTACCGACCAAGGCTGGCAACTTCTTTCCTAAAAACACCTAAAATGACAAGTCTTAAACTGCAATTGCAATCTTGCCGTATCTGAGTTTTAGGCACATACATAACACACAAAGAGTGCTGCAACCTTATTTAGTTTATATAGGCCTAAACCGGAATTCTGTGGCTTTGATGAAACTCTAAAGAAATCTCTAGAGCAGGCACTAAACCGAAACACTAACAGAAATGCTTTTTGAAAACTGCTGGTAGAAAATGTATTGGTTAAAGGAGAATATGAGTTACTGACTGTACAGTGCCGACCAGTCTAAATGGGAAGATGAGCGCGAGAAGGAAGCCAACACCTTTTTGAGTGGATCGAGTGCACCCTCAGTAACTTTGCAGATGACACTAAGTTGGGCGGGAGCGTTGATCTGCTGGAGAGTAGGAAGGCCCTGCAGAGGGACCTGGACAGGCTGGGTCGATGGGCCGGGGCCAACTGTACGAGGTTCAACAGAGCTCAGTGCCGGGTCCTGCCCTTGGGTCACAACAACCCCATGCAACGCTACAGGCTGGGGGAGGAGTGGCTGGAGAGCTGCCCAGCAGAAAAGGACCTGGGGCTGCTGGTCGACAGCCGGCTGAACGTGAGCCAGCAGTGTGCTCAGGTGGCCAAGAGGGCCAATGGCATCCTGGCTTGTATCAGGAATAGTGTGGCCAGCAGGACCAGGGAGGTGATAGTGCCCCTGTACTCGGCACTGGTGAGGCCGCACCTCGAGTACTGTGTTCAGTTTTGGGCCCCTCACTACACGAAGGACATCGAGGTGCTGGAGCATGTCCAGAGAAGAGCAACGAAGCTGGTGAAGGGTCTGGAGCACAAATCTTATGGGGAGCACCTGAGGGAGCTGGGGTTGTTTAGTCTGGAGAAGAGGAGGCTGAGGGGAGACCTTATTGCTCTCTACAACGACCTGAAAGGAGGCTGTAGCGAGGTGGGGGTCAGTCTCTTCTCCCAAGTCACAAGCAACAGGACAAAAGGAAACAGCCTCAAGTTGTGCCAGGGAAGGTTTAGATTGGATATTAGGAAACATTTCTTCACCGAAAGGGTGGTCAGGCACTGGAACAGGCTGCCCAGGGAAGTGGTTGAGTCCCCGTCCCTGGAGGTATTTAAAAGACGAGTAGATGAGGTGCTTAGGGACATGGTTTAGTGGTGGACTTGGCAGTGCTAGGTTAGCGGTTGTACTTGATGATCTTAAAGGTCTTTTCCAACTTAAGCAATTCTATGATTCTATCTTTCTCAGAATTAAGTCCTGTCTGACATCTCACAAGAAATCCTGATAAAATGGTAAGGATGCTGTCAAAAATTTCACAATTTGAAAATTTCCTGCTGCTTATTTTCTATAACTGCACACATACACTATTTGTAAATACTGCATTCATCACAGAGAAGGCAGTAATTACTCCTTTATTTAAACTACATTTCGCGTCACATTTTTCTGAGCGTTGTTCTGGAAAGCTCTAATGCCTTCACGGTCTGCAGTAAGAATGCAAAACTTGCAGGAGATATCCTTAGGATCAATCAGGTATGTGACTTGTACTGTCCCCATTACAGTCCATTAAAATATTGCTGAATTGTGAAAGGCTTAACACCTGCCAGTGCCCCTCTGTGATTTCCTCAGCAGAGTTTTAAAGACAACAGTCGCCGAAACTACTGAACGCTCCTGCAGCCTTGCACACAGACTGACCTCGTCTTTCTGCACGCTGCTCTCAAGAGCCGTGCGTCTAGAATAGGCATGGGCAAAATTGATCCTTTTCTGATTAAAACATTCTTTCAGCTTGGAGGAAAACTGAGAGCACTGGGAACTGAGGTCTCAGTTCTGCGCTCATCTCTCCTTTTGTTATTGTGCAAGGGCAATCTCCTCGTTTCCTTGAACATCTGGTGCTCTTTCTAATTCTACGACTAAGCATATTTGGAGGAGAGAGAAGCAATTGCACATTTTTTTTATAGTGATAAGGCAAAAACGTTTGGGACTGGATTAATTTCCCTTGGGAATTACCAGTGATTCTATCGTCATATTTCAGAATGAAAAGACTTCTGAATTCTATCACTTTCCTCTGGAAACTTCATAACCGCCACCATATGTTCATTCTACATATCTGTTATATCCCTTCTTATTTGTAATACAATCTACCAGCTCCAAACTTCAGCTGAGATGACCATATTACAATTAGTCCTTTCAGGGAGAATACAATCAAAACTAAGAATTTGAAAAGCAGCGCTCCTACAACATCGTTGTCTCTAGAGTCCTACACATCTGTGCTTTGATTACGTTCAACTCTTCTTAAAGACTCATCCGCCAACAACTCTAAGAATGAAGGGAAAGGCAAACACTTTGGTCTTTGAAAAATCTCCAAAAAGATCTTTAAGAGGAGGATTTAAAATCCCGCTCTCTCTCCCCCGGAGTCAGACACTCCTACCTTTGTAAGAGCTGCAGTTGATATTAAGGAGTGGCCCAAGGCTGTTTCTGGATCGGGGTAATCCACAGACATCTGACGACCTGGAGACGTAGGAGCGATGTCCGCCAGGGCTGCATCAGCACTGTGGGGTCCTGCTCCTCTCTCCTGGGCTTTATCCTCATGTGCTTCCTGATGGGTGAATTCTGCTGGTGACCTGGAGGTCCTGCTAACCGACTGCACCGCGCTGAGGATTGTCATCTTCGTCAGCAGCGCTTTTGGGAGACCATCCATAGAGTCCGTGTGAACCCCAGCAAAACAGTCTGGAAGTCTGACGTCTTCATCAGTGCTGGTGGCATCCTGCAGGCTGTGTCGAGAGGGGTGATGCTGGGGGCTGGCTGTCACCGAGGGGGTTGTGGATAGGACTGACTCAGCCTGGCTGTCGTCATCATCATCTTCATTGTCATTTTCATCTTCATCCACACCATCAGACTCCTCCACATCATACCCTGACCGGTCATAGCCAAATCTTTGCTTCTCACCTGCAAAAGTGGGAATTAGAAGGTAAGCCAATGAAGGTCCTGGACTGACTGGGGAGGAGTTGGGAGGGAGTAATTACAAACACCAAAACAACACATGGCATGCCTGTTTTTCAGTCACATCCCATTGCATCAAAGCAACAGGGAAAATTTACATTTTTGTTTTTATTTTCCAACGTACATATTTAATTATACAGCTCCATAATCTTTCATCTTCCGCTTCTGTGTTGTTTTTAACCTTTGGTATTTGGCTGTTTTCTTTTAAGCCATTTATAGCCATTTGCTCAAAGTCACCCTTCACTCTTTCGCCTGGGGAGAAGCGAGCAGATTCCCGGTTCACTGAGTTCCCAGTGACGACATAGGAAGCTGGTCTGCCAACCTTAGCGGTGGGATAGTCTCTAGCTGGTTCTGACTCATAAGTGGGTGTCCTTGTACCTAATATGAATCACTGCTGCAAAGGTTTTTGAAGGATGCAAACAGAAAGACTGGAGGCTGTTAGTCAGGAATCTGTCTCGTTAACAAGCAAGAGAGACCAAAATTAGACCTTACCAGATTTCTTCACTTTGCTAATGTTTTGAAAGGTTTATTAACAAATCACCCAAGATGTCCTAGGCGGCAAGAAAGTCCTAATCCTATCAAAACTTACCTATGCATGAAACTTTCCTCACATGAAGAAGCCCTCCTGACTTCAAGTCTTAAACCCAAACTGCTGTCTAGTGGTAAATTTCTCTACAAAATACAGCTCCACTGCAGCTTTTCACCTTCTTTTATATCATAACTTGGAAAGAAAGAATCGTCTTTAGTAAAGAGACAGAAAATCCCATCTGCTGTATCTGATTCCAAGCCAGACTGTCTGGGACCATATTTTATAAAAGACAAAACGCTTTGAATGCACTAATATTTTATATGCGATTAAAGGTCTGTCTGCTGAGCTGTCCAAAAAAAATATCAGCATAAAAATCATTTGGCTTTGCAAAAGCAATGATGGCTGGTTAGTTAAAATCTCAGAGACCCTGTTCTAGGGAAATCTACACAGCAACTTACCATCAAAATGAATGATTCTGAAAAAAATCAGACCCTTAAAAGCATTTGAATGTACTACCAATTCTTTAGGCTGCTACGTTACCAAAACCAAAATAAGCATCTTGAACTCCAGGTAAAATAAATGGGTTTAATTGAGCTACCTCTCAATAAGTTACCCACCATTATAAGCCTTTATGGTTTCAAATGAGCAATGCAATTAAGAACGAGACTAATAGCTTCTTTGAAAAAACCCCTCTATAATGACTTTGCCCCTCTTTGCCTACACAGTAATTTGTACATTAACTAAATACGGAAACTATGGATTTTCTACATTTACTACAGCAGGCATGAAACGGAAATGTTAGTAAAAATACCCCAAATCCTCCAGGTCATTGGAACCATGCTAACAGAAATATTTTTTAGACTTTTAAATAGTCTTCATTTATAATTCTAATCTACAGACAAAGCTGTTCAAAAAAGAAAATACATTTTAGTGGAAAAATTAATTCAGTAAGGTCCATTCCAAAAACATGGCAAGCAGGACTGTTAAAAATACTAATAACAAAACCACATGGAGTTACTCAAAATTTTTTTCTCTATACTTCTGTCATTTCTCCTCTTAACACAGTGTTTCTTCATCATTAATTTGCAAAGCAAACACATCTAAAATGTCAGAACCTCTACATATGTTTGATTTCTGAATGGAAATAACTTCCCTCAATGCCTCCGTAACAGGTCTCAAAGGCTTCTCCATGTGTTACACCTGAAGGGTGACCCGTGCATTTCCTGCAACTCTAAATAATGCACGGGGCATTGCAAAGTCCTGGATTTCAGTCCGGACTCCCTCTTAACTTTGGTCTTTTTACCAACATCACATAACTATTCTCTGGGAAACCCTACTGTTTCCTTTCTTTTTTCTCCCTCTCTCCACATGAATCACATTTTCTGTGAAAGCTGATGTCAATCACGAATGACTGTCTCCATTAGCAAGAGAAACTACCTGAAGTGATTAGACTGACTCGTCACATTTGTAAAGCAAGGAAAACATGTGCTCAAACAATGCCCTGGTTTAGAATAAGAAACTATCTTTTTTCAAATCAACATTTAAAAATGCTACAGGATTTACTAGCAAATGCTGCTTATATAGAAATTTTCTGCGTATGTCTCGGCTTTCTAGAATGAAACCACGGAAAAGGGAACCGTGTGTGGGACACAGATTCCTTACATGCAGGACTCTGTGGGATATCATTTCCCTCTATTGTTTCCCTGTTTACCTCCGCCCTTGGTGCATTTGCCAGCTTCTATTTAAGTGTGGTTACCTGGAGCCAGAGCCTGCAGTGTAGGCGAGGTGACAGCAACGAATGTGATTCCCTTACTCCCACACCGCTTCCAAACGTCAGATGGAAAAAAAAAACCAAAAAACCAACTATTCCTTACTTGCTTGCTCTGGCAACGCACAAAGCAACGCTCTGCTCTGGCTTTTATACCTGCGTGCATGTTTGCTGATACAAGAGGTGCCCAAGTTTTTGTCATCAGTGATCCCGCTGAGCATTGCTGTAAATCAGTGGAGTTGCGAGAGGACCCGATGCTGGAGTTTTAAGCGGTGGAAGACCCCGGCAGGTTATGGGTCTTCTCCGAATGAGGCATCGAGCTGAGGCTGTGACCACTCCTTGTGGTGAAAGACTCTTTTCCAAGCACTATCTTGTTAACCAAGTAGTATTGGCTCCGATCCATTTTAGTAATCGTACACTGCCTACTAAAGTTCCCTTGCAGTTTTAATTGGGGAAAAATTAATTCTTTGCTTCCTATGTTAAACTATGCACAATTATAACCATATGGTTATGTAGCTGATATATATAACTATAGAACTGACTCAATTTCCAAAGGGAACAAAATGACTTCTGTGTTTAACTTTGTATGAGGTTGTAAAGCACCGTGGGATATTTTAGAATGAAGGATGTATCATAAATTTAAAGGCCACTCGCATATGGGGAAATGGCTTTTGGCATGAAAGTTCACAGGTTTTAAAAAAAAAAGAAAACAGGAAAAAAAGTTTCACACTATTAAATGAAGCCTTTATGAAAGCTACTTCTCTTTCAAATTTGTAACTCTCACCATTTTAACAGCAAGACTGTTCAAGACTGCCTCTATTTTTTATAAAGAGTGTTTTTGGAAGAGTACGGAATGTCCCTCATCCTCTGTCAACCGCTGCAATCTTTTCTTTTAAACCCTTAATGAGAGTCTGTCTTCCTCCCAGACTTCACAGGAGAAAGTGGAACTTGTGGCTACAGACATGAACTCTGCAAAAATTATGAACAGCTGGAAATAAAGGTATAATAGAAATGCGGACACAACTTTTCATTGGGGGGATTTTGCTCACATGCCAGCTATAATCGTATTTGATAAAATGGAGGTTTTAATCCTAGGTATTTAAGTAAGTGTATACAAATCATGGGCAGAAATCGTCCTCGTCCTTCATTGATTTTGTTGTCAGTCCTCCATTTGTTAATCAGCTCTGTATTGTGTGTGTGGTGTTGACGAGCTTGCTGGCTAAGGCTCTGTTATACTGACATTTTACCTCAAAGCGGGGAAAGAAAAAGCTTCAAGTTCTTCAGCACAATAGCATTAGCTGGACTTATCAGCATCCTAATATGTCCATTAGTGAAGCGCCTGGGGCTGGTAAGTCCATGAAGTGCTTTTTCCAGTTGTGATGCTATGAATTAGGTAACTGAAATAGGTCTCTCTATGTACTTCAAAGTTCTTTATTTTAAAAGTTTTTCCTACAGAAATCCAGGTATATGGTTTTAACAACGGCCATCTAATTATCATCATACTGTGAAGTACTAAAAGCAAGGTTCTTCAGAATCTCAACTTACAGCTTTTAATTTTAATTGTGATATTATCACCAATTAGTCCATTGCATGACCTGACTTACCAGGCCCTGCTACAGACTTAGCAATTTCTCCACCAAATCAAATGATAAAGTTCAATGGCTTATAACTTAGTCGTATTTGGTTATAAAAATCAAATTTAGGTAGATTTTCACACAAAGAGCAAAATGTTCATTTTTGTTCTTTCACTGGCAGGAAGACAAGACCTGAAACTGTAAGTCCAGACTGCTGAAGTTCTACACGTTCCTAAGCAGATGGACAGTTATGTAGATAACTATAGGATTGCTATTAGCTCTACTTATACAGATTAAGGACATAGCTTACTAAGTATCTATTGGCCTGTTCACTATCTATTCCCATCTAAATTTAAATTTACTAAATTTATTGGCTTTTAGCACCTGAGTAATACAAAGCAGTGTTTATCGCCTCAAATTGTGTAAGTATCTTCAGTTATGGAATAATACCTACATGAAAGCATTGAAAAATAAAGCATCCGTTCTGTATTATATATTCTCCATCAAACTTAAGAAAAAAATATATGGCAATAAAGGCAGAAATATTTTTTAGTATGTCATCATATTATCATAAACTTGAAAGTAAGGTCTGTATGTCATGAATGCACCCGCTATTTTTCTAAACAATTACAAGCTTAGACTTGCCTTTCACCTGTTGTATTAGTCTTGTAATAGACTGTTCCACAACCATTCAAACAAATTTTAGAAAGGGTAAAACAAAGTGCTGTGAAATAACGCTAGCATCTATACCCAAACCTGCTGTTTCCTTGTCTTTCTAAGTCTGTTCATAGGCTTCACTTGACTGATTTCAGTCTTGCTTCAGCTACTGTCCACTGCTCATCACCATCAAACAGGACTTACAGTGACATCTACTGGGTTAAATTCAGACTGGTAATAGCCAGTGCTCCTCAGAGATGAGAAAAAAATACTGTGGGCTTTTGACTTTCATTCCTAAAAGTATGGAAAGTAACAAAGTAAAACTAACTAAAAAATTAAGAGTAACCTCTTTTTAAAGAGATTACTTACACCTAAGCCTTCCTGAGTAACCTGTATATTGTAAATCAACCCTAGCATTAGGTAGTCTATTCCCAGGCTGTAGGTGTAGGGCTCCAGCATACTTAATGTACCTCTAGTTGAAGATTAGACACTAATAATTAAAAAAAAAAAAATTAAAAAAGATTTCTTGTAAGCTATACAGAATCAGCCTTCCATTCTATTTGGAAAGGAGGATATTATTGCAAGGATTTTCATTTATTTTCACTCCTTAAATGCAGGTGCAGTGAAAACACAGACTGAGTCATGATTAAGCTAATGAAGAGCCATGGAAACTCACTTAAGATCTACTATAGGTAATATAGAGCTAATTAACTTAGAACCATTGTAGCTTTAGAAGGGTTTATTTAATGCTGCAGAAAATGAAAGTGTTTTTTTTATATATATGTGTCTGTGTGTATATATATATATAAATACATATCTGAAACTTACAATTAGGTCTTTTCACTGGTATAGTAATGAATATTTTGGGATGAAATTTCTCCGTAGAGACCATTTAAGTAAGTTTTGCCCATCTACTTATTTCATTATTAAATAACTATCTTGTGCAAGTTTACTCAGGCGTACTATACCACTCATACATTAGCTTACATATGAAATGTTACAGGTTTAAAGTTCATAACTGCTTTAATTTGAAGACAAATTATTGTTGTTTTTAAGACTGCAGAGCAAAATATTGGGTCGACATGGCCAAAGAGGATATCCCCAGTTGCAGTCTGTCACACTAAACAGTTCACCTCATCTGACAATTTAATTCAGATATTAACATTCCTTACATTGTAACCCTGTATTTTGGTGACAAGAACATTCCACAGAGCAGAAGATGAAAGATAAATGGATGAGGGAATGGTTTTGAACACAAAAAGCCAGGCCAGAAAGTACTTACTAATACCCAAATGATGGCAAGTCCAAATACAAAGAATGCTATGTTAAAAGCTCGGATCATGTAGTCTTGGACGAGCAGCTAGAGAGCATCTCTTTCTTTTTTCCCTAGATGCTACAGCACAACAAAATTTCAGCTTCTCAAATTACTGAAAAAACAGGCTCTGTGTGTGCGCGTGCCTGCGTTCAGGATTGTGCACAATTTTGCTCTCCTTATGCAATCTGCAGGTACTATTAATCTGTACTGCTATCAGGTCAAAGCTGACTTCTCATATGAATCTAAAAAATGATATATTCAAATAATTGCAATTGCCTATGCTTAAAAAAAAAACTACACAAAAATAGAACCAGCAAATTCCTTAGTAAATAAAAGGTTGGTGGCTTTGTTAAGTTTCTGGCTAATTCTCTAATTCGAAGTCTGGTGGAAAACATACAGCTTAGTTATTTTGAGCAAAGGCATAGACATTTTTATTGTTGTAAGAATAATCGGTATTCCAAATGTTCGGATAAAAAATTAGTTAGACAGACAGACAGACAGACATTCTCTGGGTCAGGAAACAGGCCAATCTCACACGGCCTACGGGAAGAAGAAATTTTTTTTTCTGAGGTCATAATTATTCCTTATCAGATTTTCTGCACCTTCCTCTACATCATCTCACATTGCCTTCCAACTGAGGAAAGAGATGGGACCGGGCAGACCGCTGGCTCGAAGAGAAAGCTCATTTTTAACCACCACGCAACTCCTGAAGTAAAAAATGCATGCATGCGAAGACGTCGTTTTTTAAAGCACCAAAAGGACACGCGACACAAACCCGCCACCGCCGCACGCCAGAGGCAGGAGGGGCGCAAGGGCCAAAGACGAGACGCCGCGAGTGCAGCTCAATACCCAAGGCCCGTCGCGTTTTCCTTTGTGGGTGACGTACTGCTGGCAGGGCTGTCCCTCGCGCCCAGACCTGGCACGAGGGGTGCCGGCCCCGAATGCGAGCTCTGCTGCACTGCCCTGGGGAAAGGGCAGCCAAAGAGCCACTTTGGTAACTGAGACTGCCTAGACAGACACCTCAAAAAACCAAATATATTCAATCACATTCAAACGTAGCCAGAAAGTCAGCCTGTACAGGCTTTCAGAGAGGGCAGCAGAACCACCTACATTTAAACAAGCACGTATGCAAATACTTCACACTTTTTTTTCCCTCCTGACTCTTTGCCTTAAAAATGGGCCAACAAGCAAGTTTCTGAATTATCACGAGAAATACCTTCAAGTGTGGCTAGGTGAGCTGAGAGATGGAATCACATTTTTGAAGCGTACAGTTACTCACTGACTTTACAGGGATAATTGTAAATGCCCTGTGTTAGGCAGCAACTGGAGAGGCTGGACTGGTTTGGCTGCAGCAAACGCCTGTTTATCATGGGCTTAATTACCCTGCTTTTTGGATAGGACTTTTGTGCTGAGCTTTGTGCTGCACAGCTGGTTTTGCTATGGGTACGTGAGCCAGATCGTTCAGAGAAGGTAAGGATTTTATCACCACGTTGTTTCTTGGTTTGGGATTCTTCGTTAAAGAAAAAAAAAGTTACCTGCTCTATTTTGGGGAAAAAAAAGAAAAAAAGGCACTGCAGTCTCAAAATTAAATTTCTGGAAGAATTTCAAGGATTATGTAGCAAATCCTGTTGAATGTTTGTCTTGCCTTTTTTTCAAAATAGAATATTTAGTTTATTAAGTAATTACTGTGCTGAAGCAAAGAACATATTTCAGGGAATATATAATATATTTATACTACGGTTACACACACCTGTACATGATATGTAAAAAGAGGGAGTCTCTCTCTCTCTCTCAGATAGTCTTAAAGCCAAAGGAAAGCAATTTTTCAACAAGTGTTTGAAATGGCTCACTTCTATTGGGTGTTACTGATAATTCTCTTAACATTTGAAACATTTCCCATTACATTATAACCACAAATGCAATTTTTAATGTACACAAGTGGGAATATCAATTTATCAATCAATAAAATGTTTTCAGTTCCTGGTAAATGGAAATACCTGTTCAGCTGTAGTTTACAAAACTAAATAAAATGTCGAAAGCTACGAAACATTGCTTAAAAAAGTGATGATTTTTCTGTCATGTGAAGGCTAAAAACGTTAATGAAAACTGTTCCTCTGTGAGAAAAGGACAGTAATTGGTACTGCTGCTTATCTTCTGTGTTATTTATTCGGTACCTCAAATTGCAAAGGGGGAAATGTTTTTAGCTTACTAAAAAGGAATCTATCGAAGAATACCAAAAAAGGGAAAATGCAGGTTTCTTTGTACCTAGCGCGCTACTGAATCACACCAGCTGAGTCATATTCCCAGCATTATTTAGAATTAGATTCAAGCTGATTCGCTTATTCTGCTAGCGGCTGTCATATGGGAGCAAGTGCATTCGTCTTTCTCACCCTTTCCTGTTTAAATAAAGATCTCCACTGCTTTCTTTTCTCAAAACCTCATCCGCCATCTAATAAACTATTCCACTGAAGGAAAAAAAACACAGCAAGGCAAGGCAACAGGACTCATCTCCCTGCTGAGAAACGGGAGGGAGGGGAAAATGCCACCGCTGCACTGAGAGATGCCGAGATCTGAAACAGAGCCCTACTGCACAATCCTGTTCGCCATCTCACTGCGTCTGGTGGTGCAGCTGCATCTTTCTCATCGTGCTGAGCAAAACCTGCGCGTACCCGGTTTGGCCCTCTGTGACTGCTCTCGATCTCACCTCCCCTTCAGCGGAGCCATCTCAGGATGTGGGAAGTGCAGAATTCCAATTATTAGGAAACACATTCATTTTGGTAACACAGTCATCACTAATGGGGAAGCAGAAGAGGTCAAGATGAAAAATGTTCATAATTTCTAAATGAGCTCTACCTGCTGATTTACGCCCAATTATTTGTGAAGGAGGACAGAACTCTGCACTGGAAGATGATTAGCCTCCTTGCAAAGCACTCAGCAACATATCTGTGATTCTGGGTGGCATGTTAGTGATACAATTTTTATGAAAATGTGTATCTCAAAACTTTGACAATTTCATGCACGACTATTTTCAAAGAAACGCTACATTTGACTACATTTTTTTCTAGGCAAACAGCTGTTTTTCTGGTATTTTCAGTCTTGTCATATTGTATCTGTGAAACTGATAAAGTTAAACTGCATAACACTTTGCGAAAAATTCAGCAGCAATTTTTCTTTAGCATATGCTTGTCATTTCTTTTGGTGAAGGTTTTTCCAGTATTTCTTATTCCCTTGGACTAGGCTTGTAAGATTTTTATCTCTGTATCTTTTCCCTGTAGAAGAATTTAAAAGCTTTGGAAAAGAAAGGGTAAGAAACTGGGATGACAAAATAAATACAAAAATGCAGTAAAGAAAGAAGATTTCAATTTCTTACCAAATTCTTCTTCTCCATCCTGGTCATCTATTAAGCCTACTGAGACTCCCAAATCCATGCATTTCTTGCTATGTGCCTTTGACTTCATATGTTTTGTTAAATTTCCTGAAGAAAAAATGAAAAAAATTAACTGCTCTGTGACTATACAAACGTATACAAATATATGCTCAACATGTCTGTATCTTATTCAGCTACATTTATAACCACCTGTATAATCTGATTTCACACTTGGTAGAACCTTGCCCGCCAAGGCAAGCTGTCAAGGGCTGTGGCAGATTCACCATCCTGAATGCTACTAGCTCTCTGGCTACATTTCATGAAGGTGTTTATTGAGATAAAATAGAATAGGATGGAAATCCTAGATGATGACGTATTTTGCATTGGTGTAAAAGTTCCCTCATTTGTTTATGGCAGAGTATAAAAAAAGGCTGATTCAGTCTTCAAAGTCACGTTGACAGAAAACTACTGTGTGAAACTAAAGTTAATATCTTGCAGCTCTCTTAGTATTTGACGGATTCCATTTTTAGTGTAAACATTTTTATTGCCAACCTAAACAAACAGATTAATTTTATTCAACATCAGAGCATGAACTTATTTGATCTGAATCTCAAAAGTGAATGCATAACTGCTGAGAGGCCCCGCAGGCTGCTCTCCCCTTCTCCTTCGAAAAGAAAATATGGCAAGTATCATCAAGAAAAGGTTAAAAGTAGATCAGAGAACTGTAAATGATGACATTTGTGTATGTTATTACAAGTAACTGCTCACTTTATACTTAAACTTCCTATTGTCTCTCAAGAACTGTTTCTCTGAGGTATTTCAATGGGAGAAATTACAGTGGGTGAAACAGTGACTCTTCTGTGGTTATGGCGTACTTCATTCCTGCTTCAAAATGAAGCTAGGAATTCACCCCAAATTTTGAAATAATTGTTATGAAGCTATATGACTGTATTGACTCACAAAGAGCAAATTTCCCAGCTTTACATACTGCACAAAGTTACTGGCTATAGTGTCCCGTCGTGAAGGGTGGTTTACCAAACATCAAGCACCCAACTACTGCGTGACTGACTGCCAGCAGTAATGGCAACACCCAGGCATAGCAACTGCAGGAGGGGAAGCGAATACAAATATCTGCTACAACTGAAACCAGGGGGAATTTCAAATGGGCAGAACTTAATTACTTGAACTTGGCCAGCAGGCCTACCCTGCAAAAACCATCATCAGAATTTATTGGGTTCACACTCCGGCATTTCATCTTAAAGGCGACATGATGACCCAGTGTGTCAGGATGCAGCGACAGGTTTTGACACATCTAAAGACTATCCATCCCACTTTCTGCAGCACTGGGTTATTTCTTGGAAGTTTTCCACCCAACTGCTGAGTAGCCTTGAACCCACTAAAAATACAAATGATTCTGAGGTTACAGCTGGGGGGGGGGGGGAATTATTGCTAAATGAGGTTCAAAGCCAAGAAAAATTTCGCTGCTTGGAATTTTTTCGCTGAAAGTATTTTGGCTGTGAATGTCTCCTGTCTGTTTCACTTATTTTGAGTCCTGGATCTACCACTGTTTAATATACTGCCTGCTTAAACTAGGATGCATTTAAGTATCTGGTGTAAACAGGCTTTAAAAAGTAGGGGTCCATCTTTGGGTCTTAGAAAGTCAAGTGGAAAGTGAACCTTGCCCTTCAAGGGTACAAAACATTTTAATATAGTAATTTAATAAAGGCCAATTTCTTTCCCAGAGCAATTAGTTGAGTGCCAACAGGAGTACAATAGATGTCAATGTCATACCTCCAGAAGATCACCGCTAAGGACTTAAAATTCTGTGTTCCTATCCCCACCTAGGATGAGCAGCTAACCAGCTCACTTATCTTCACCTAACTTTCATCATACTCCCATATGATTTCCCTCTTCCACACCAATTTCTCACCTACCATGGCATGCCACACAGTTCATTCATATAAAGAAGTGATTACCTGAATAAACGTACAGAAGACGAAGGAAAAGAAGGAAATTGGAAACTACAAATATTTGAAGCATTAGACAATAAAACTCCACAGAGAGGCAACTTCTTTAGCTTATGAACAGCCAAATGTGAGAAGAAAAGAATTATACTTTAAAGTAGAAAGAAGGGGAAAAATGTACACAGAAAAGCACCCCTACCTTTAGTTTTGAAGGAAAAATTGCAGTAATTGCAGTGGTACGGACGGACATCCGTATGTGTGCGAATATGCTTCTTCAGCATGCTGGGTTTCTTGCAACGTATTCCACATTCCTCACAGATATACTTCCCTCTCCCTCTCCCCCGAACATACACATAGTCTTCATTTGACTTGTACCTAGTAACAGTACCGTAAGAGTAAGGCAATTAGTTGTAATGGGAAAATGATTCTAGTTACAAACCGTAATCTACCAGAATTTAAAAAATAATAGATGAAAATGAATAACTGACAAAACCAATCATGCTCTTTCTCTGCTCAACTTCTGCATTAATTTGCTAAACTCATATCTAGATTTTTCACTAGGTAATCACGGACTTCTTTAGGAATAATGGCATATCTTTTTTAATAAAGGTACCGTTTGATACTAAGCCTTTAAAGACTTCAAATTTCCTTTCGCAACACAGGAACATACTTTTAAAAAGTGTCAGTTCTTGGAAGCCAGTTTGGGCACCACGAGGAAGCTTTAAAAGAGCATCTTTGAGGCTCTGCATTGGATGCAGAAAAGGAAGAACATTAGTTACGACAATGGGAAAGTCTTTAAAATTCCCTATCAATGTGCTCTGGACTGAGCCTACTGGGACTGCCTCTAGATGGAAAAAGTCATTCAGATTCAATTACACCCTTCGTATCTCCGCTCAAGGACGCCAAAGGCTGTGCTTAGTTTTTGTGACCTGGTTGGTCCCTGCAACGTTTGGATCTGAGCAGAGACACGTAGCAATGTTTTACCTGAGCAGCTGGTAATGGCTTAACTGCTGGCCTAGACTGGATTCAAACTGGGAATCAACAAATGGAAAGCCCTAGAGCCCGCCTGCCAATTACGAGAATAATAAAACACGCACCATTTGTGCTCAAAATTTTTAGAAGTGTCCCTGGCACTTTTCTGCTAAAAAAATCTGGTTTATAAGATGATGTACATGGCACAACACTGTGGCTAAAGCAACTGCTATTCATATCAGGCAACCAATTTAAAGTATTACAGTGCATAGACTAGGACTCTCAGTAAATATTTCCACGGCACTTTTCAAATCAGGGCTTCTCCAGCCTGCGTATACCACAGCGAACTGCCAGACGGAGACTGTACCACAGCCTGCTGCTTAGCCCCTGGACTACACCCTCTCTGGCTACAGTTATGCAACCTCACTGCAGAACAGGTATTATTTATCACGTAAGAGAAATATAGGAAAAGAATTTACATCTATGGCTGTATCTAGCTGCCTTTACTGCTGATTAATGGTCGTCCTTTGGAAAAAAAAAAAATGAATCGCACTGCCTACTGTTCTTTATTTCATTACCCCTCCTCATAACTCTCATGGCTCTGCGCTTCTGATGACTTTCCATTTTTCTTGGAAACATAAACCAACATCCAAAGACCACAGTATGGGAACTGTTGTTTAAAATAAATCAAACGGGAAGCAACATCTCTGCAAAGCCTAGAATCAAGGAAAAAACATCTTCCCAACAATATCTAGTATACAAAGTACAATACTTGCCCTCCATCAAATATTTTAACTCTTCTTGGTTCAGTTTTGATAAAGGAGTTTTCTTTATCGTGCTCAGTGCTTGATTCAGAGTTTTCCTTATTGCTGAATTCAGTTGCAGCCAATTTTTTTCTATTTAATGCTCGCTGAAAGAAAATTATATGCATATCATTAGAATTAGTATCTTTCATATGCCATTCAAACCTGTAAGTTATGATGAATAAAAGCATCATAAAAGCCACAATTTATAGTAACTGATTTTTTTACAATGTTAAGACACATGAAACAAAAAATATCTTTTGCTAAACTTCTCTACTATGTATTAACTATTTGCGGACTGGCGAATCCAGATGGAGACTATGGCACTGTAGGAAACCGGGAATGCTTTGAATCTACAGTAGGAGATGCCTCTTCCTTCTTCAGGGAAGGTGAAGGTGATGTTTTTTAGCTCACAGATAGCCTCCTACAGAGCAAAGACGCTTACAACGAAACCCAGTTGCTTCCTGAACAACTTCGCTCCTCTGCCCTTGAGGCGGCCACTGGACCGTACAGACGGGGCTCCGCAGCTGCACGATACACTGCCCCCCCCCCCCCCCCCAATGTGACAAAAAGGGGGAAACTTTAGTGCACAACCATTTACCTGTGCTTCCCCCCCGGCACTGCTCAAGTCCCGCAATGTTTCAGTAGCACATCCCCAGCTCTGGCTGCCTGGTGTCCACCACAGCAGGGCAGGGGCCGGGGGAGGGAAGAGCTTCCTTGGCGTGTACCAAGGGAAGATAATAACAGGTAACATTGCTGACTGCTAATATTTTTCAACAAATATACCTGTTTTGGTGTGGGAATTGACTGTTCCCAATTTGGTGAGGTTATTAACAGGGGCTCCGGAACCCTTCCAAAGCAGGACTCCACACTTGCTTCCCGCTGCCACACCAAATTACAAGAAAAAGCGTACCAGTGGTCTAGCAGAACAAAAATACGTTTCTTCGTTTCCCCTGATTATTAATTAAGGAACTTTTTTTTTTTTAAAGGAGGATGAGTTCCCCCACCATTTGCCAATTAAAATCTACTCCATCCAAGTCTAGGATATTTATAAAATGGGCAACAATGAACGAATGATCTAATTAGCCAGCAATTATTACTGCTGTATTTATAAACTGTTCTACCCACGTAGCTGGCACACTTACCACATTTGCTCATATTGATAAGTGAATAAAATGATGAGAGAAAAAAAAAGTCTGGCCTTCTGTTTTCTACTCGTTATAAAATTTAGTGCTGTAAGCTTGCGAATTCTTGGCAAGAGGAATGACTTCACTGGCTGACTTAAAATGACTGATGAATTACACTGGCTGTTACATATATTGAAGGGTGACATCATTCTGGCACCCGGTCCTTGCCCATAGTCCTCCACGCAGTCTCAGCCACTGCCTTTACTTCCCACCTGATGAGGAATGAACACAGAGCAGAGGAAAAGCACCTCCCTGTTCAATTCAAAGCCCTGGGAATCCACACAGGCTGCAAGCACTACTCCAATCCGTACGCCTTCATGCAGCCCTCCGATTGATTTGGGCTGGATTTTCAAATATCTGAGCAGTTCTACCACAGCATACATGACAACTCTGCCTGTGTGTAGGAAGAAGGAAATTTCGCCCTGCATGTTTTAACAGCATTCACACGAGGTGAAAGGAGATGATGTTCTGGATGAGAAATACCAGAAGCGGAGCCTACTCCAGTAATTGCAACTCGGCCATGTTGTAGTTCCTATACACTACCTGGCACACGAAATGCTTTTGTTTCCACTGCAAACAAAGAGCAACAAGGGGACATTTGTAATTTAACAAGAACAGAGCAGTGGAAAATACAGAATACATACAGTAAGCCCAATACCACATAAATATTCCCAGCAGCTGGAATAATGCAATCTTTAAGTGCCTGATCTTTCAATCCTAAATACTAAGTATTCTTTCCAGATTTAATTTTCAAGCATGAAAAGACAAAGGAAAAAGAAAGACTCCAGAAGTATTTGACCCACGCTGTTATCCAAACTATGATGAAACAGCGTTATAATAAATTGTATATTCACAAAAGCACCTTGAGTGCGGAAACTAACACAAGTCCAAAAACCTCCCCATTCTCCCCCCACCCCTTCTTTTTTTTAATACCTGTGTTTATGAACAGACATAAGATAGCCTAACATAACTGTTCAAATTATTATTTACTTCCCACCGATGTACTTCAATTTACTGGTAACATGCTATTTTAGCAGTTGTTTCAGTGTCTTAAACATGCAAAATGCTGCTGTCACAGAGATGCTCTAACAGAAACACCGACTTTCTGTCACAGAAATCTACAGGAATGCTCACTGACAACGAGAAAAGTCTTTTTAGCTTTTATGAAAAATTCCAAATTGATGCTGAAGAGGACTCGGGTCATCTGTAAATTTTAAAGAGCAGCCAGTCTCTAAGGACCACGGGTTTCTTCTGTGGAAATCCTTTAACGTATCTCACCTAAAATCCCCCAAACCCCCACACGTACTGGTGGAAAGGGGAGAAAAAGGGCAGCGCTGTAAAATGCTCCTCTCCACGATTACTTATGCCTTCCGTTTCTAACACAGTCTTCTCTCTCTTTTCCCATAGAGACAAGGACCATGATTCATTTCGACTTTACTCGTTTTGCTCCAATTTAACTCCACTGTCTTCAATTACTGGTATAAAACTGGAAAAAACCTGCTCTTAGGGCTGCCCAGAGACCAGAGCTCAACAGATACTTCTGGTACTTTACAACATCCCTTGGAAAAAAACCATGCTCGCAGCCTGAATCATCAAAGTTATAAATTTCAGATTAGAATATTCATTAAACATTTTTCCCATTGGCACATAGCCACTTGAGGAAAATGTTTTTAATATCTTTAAACTTTTACTAGTTTACACATAAAAATCTTCTGCATTTAACTACTTTCCAGTGGTGAGCTGGACTGTTGTGGCGCATCATCCAAGAAAGGAAAGCTTTCCAGTTAGGAGAAACTTTCCATTCTTCAGCCTATTCTTGCCCGAAAATCTCTGCCCTGGAATACTGCACACGTTACTGATTCGCTTCAGAGAGGGGAGCCAAGATCAACGCGGAGGCTTGAGAAAGGGCTCCTGACACAACACCAGTGACTTCAGGTGAGGAAAACTGGTGAAAAATAATAATAAATAAAACAATAAAATAAAAAGAGCAGGGAGATAAAATAAGCCTTTTCCGTGCAGGTGAACCTCCCGTTACATTTGAACGTGCTGTACTCATTCCAGGAGCGTCTTTCACAATAACGTTTTGTGGTTTGTTCTCTGAATCACTGGAACGTGGCAGCTTCACCCATTGCCTCTGAGCAGCGAATTGTGAAGAGCAAACAAAGTCCCGGGGTTCCTTATTGTTTGCATTTTGTTCACATGTCTCTTCATTTCCCATGGCATCTATTGTTGAAAGAATTGCCTTTTTTGTGACAGTGATTAGTAGCGGTTATGAGGCAGCATGAGATCTCTGTAAACATGACTTAACTTCTGGGGGCAAACCTGGGGACAGTTCAGAAAGTCGCTTTATCTTGGCAAGAAGATCAGCAGTTAAAGCCCCACGAGCAGAATACGCCAAATCACTCTGGAAAGGGCTACGACTGTGAGAGAAGAGGTGAGGCATAACAGTGCTGCTTTTTTATTACTATTCATAAATTGGATTATAGCAGCACTTAAAGCTCTCCATCAGGTCAGGGTTAAAATGTGCAAACCACTTAAGCAAATACAGAGACTTGCAATCTAGACTGTGGTTCCCAAAGGAACTTAGGACCCCTCTCCAAGCTTTTAAGCAGGAAATCAACCACCCTTTTTTTTTTTTTTTTGAGCATTATTTGCTAATCTGTTTGTTGGCTTTGTTGGTTTGTTTTTGTTTTTTTTTCCAATGGAACATTAATTTCGAAAAGGACCTCCAATGTTCTCCATCCTCAGTCTCAAGCAGAAAAAATGGTAAATGGTAGGAGAATCACATGAACCGAATGTTCGTGGGCATGAACCGAATGAGGAACTTCAGTTTTTGCGTTCTTTAAACACGGCTTCTGTGAGGAAGTTTCCAAGTTGGCATCGGCTATTCCATTACCAGGTCTAACTGGAGACTGGTAATACAGAGGTACATTGTAACAGCATCATCACCGTCCTGGAAAGCGGCTGAAATCTCGCTGCCTGAGTCATTAAAAGGGAAAGCAGACAAACTCTGGAGGTGTTAGGTCATACCAGGTCTTTGAAATTTTTAATTTCTGCCATCCTATACCTTGCTCGTACAATCTGAGATGCCAATTAAACTTTAATAGGTGCTTTCTCGCTGCACTTTCTTCCTTCGTAATTGCTGTGAGTAAAACCTGTAAATCAGCCGCAAGCAGAGCTTAAGAACTCTTCATTTTCACCATGCTCATGCACTTCATTCAAAACATCAGCAAGAAAGACTGAAGAAAGATTAGTAACTGTGGTTCTTTTGTGGCAGAAGCACTGTAAATGTACCTGACAGCTGCCTATTACAGCATTTAAGTACTCCTAGAGTGTTTAAAAGGGTGCTGTCAAAATATTTTTCAAAAGATTATTATCCATTATTTATATTCTAAACAGAATTTGTTTGTAGACAAAATTTGTTCTTCAAGAGGCATGCAGCGGCTTTGTTATCAGAGAATTTCTTCTGATACACTGTTCTTTAAAAATAAAACAAACATGACTCAATGACACAACTGATGTGAGACTTGCCTTAGAAAGAATCGCTCAACTCTGTACAGTGAACAAAGCTAAATCTTCAAATCCTGATTTCTTTTTTTTTTTTTTTTAATTTAGCGCTATCTAAGTACAACATCTCACCAAGTGTATGAGGGAGCAGGCTGAAAAAGGTAATACGAGTTTAAACAAAGGCAGCACGCTAATGTGGAACCAACAATTCAATTCAGTTACAGCACTAACGCAAACTCAGCAGCCTGTATGTATTTTCTGCCCGAAACCTTACAGATACAGTTTTGCTCTCCAATATAAACATTAGCAAAGTTTCCCACTGATTTCAGGAGGGCCAGGTTTAACTCTAGTGACCTGAGTGGTTTCAGCATATCTTCTCGACTCCCCATGTAATTCTGAAACGGTTTCTTCCTCTTACACAGAGTTTCTCATCCTATTGCTCTTTTCCCCACTGACGACTTTGTATCTTAGCAAAACATTTAGCGAACACAGAAACATCCCAGGGTGACCTCTGACAGCAACAGCCTCTGTCACTCGGCATCCACAGAAATACGCGTCTTTTCCCAAGGCTGTGGTATGTCTCCTCCAAAGCGACCGCTGGCCCTGTGGACCCCAATTCCCAGCCTGATGCCCGGGAAGTTTTGCTGATGGCAGACTGCAGGATTACAGCAAGTTATGATTGCTTTTAACCCCCCCAGAAAAAGGTTTCTATGTCGTAGACAGCTGAAGGACTCTGGAGGGAGGCCGGCCCATGGCTAATGCCCCATTTTTGCCTGCTCTGAGGAGACGTTTGGCATCAAAGACACGGTGTACACAGCAAAGGGGTGAAAAAGAGTGCGAAACTGTGCTGTACGCCAAGGCTCTCTTCGGAGAGCTTTATGGCTTCACTAGATGGGACAATAAAAGCCAGTACTGAATCCATTAAATACACACAGCCACCTCTTGCCATACTATAGGGCAGAGAGCCACCTTTCTTTACCCATTCACAGAGGCAGTTCAATTACTAAGGAACACCAAATCCAGTGCAAACCAGCACAGCTTTGGTCCTGTACATAAGAAAACTGTGAGTGAAATCCTCATCACACGTGTGCAGCCCCGAGACAGCTAAGGAAATGACAAGTGACTACTTTGCTCTGCCACATCTGACTCTGGAATGACGCAGGGTTTTAAGTGGGTCACAAACATTGCCCGGAGTATATTCCACTGCACAAGATTAAACATCGTCTTTGGAGCCGTATCGATCCAAGAAGTTGTCAGTGTTTTTACGGCAGCCGTAATTTTATTTTAAACTTTGTTATTTTTGTCATTATTTCACAGCACTGATTAATCTAGGTGGGAGAAAGGGAAACGGTGCAGTGCTCTTCTCATGGTTAGATGATCACCGATGGTGAAAAATATTTTCCTGGTGTATCCATGGCCACCTGCTCAGGCTGAGCACTCTTTTATAACACAAAATACCAGCTGACTTTTCAGGCAAAAGATGCAATTTAAAATCTTAAATTAACCTGTTTTAAGTTAAAAGTGTTTAACAAATACTTATATCAGAACTATTTTTGTTCTACCCTTTGCATTTAAAAAATAGCCAAACACATTCCTGCCACAATAAACACTTCATATACAGATTTAAATCCGAGAACTAATTTCCATGAAAAGCGATAAATCCTTATGAACAGGTTTCTTAATGGAATTACTTAAGGTCTTTTTAGCAGTGTGATCCAGCATAACTAAAATTAATAGGCACATATATTATACATGTCAGGCATATTACATTCTCTAAAATATGAACAAGCATGATTTCCAAAGCAAATCCTCTGTAAAGGATCAGTATACATCAAGCATAGCTTAAGTACCTTGGTTAAGCTGTTCTTCCACTTGCTTGAATAGACCAATACATCAGATCTGGGATGAGTAGTTCTTGCCTGAGTGTACAGTGGTTTTTCAACTTTTTGTTTTGAATTGAGGAGGGAGAGAGCTACCTTTGTCGACAAACCAAGTGGATTGGGATTGTTGGGACTAATGGTCCAGGTAGAATAGGCTGAGATTTTCTGATCGTTTTGCAGTAGATGCAATGGTTTTCTCTTCAGGAGATAACACCAGGTAAAACTCGTTGAGGTCTTGAGGCTTGGAAATGACAACCTCTGCATTTCTCCCGTGTTCACTGCAGCCAGTGTAGTTACAGGCTTTGCTTGACCCTGGCTATTGATTTGCTTGGTCTCATTACTGTTACTTGGGGACCGTCTTTCTTGACTGCTGCTTACAGCCTTGAGAAGAGAATTCTGATTCTTCACTGGAGACAATTCAGACGGTTTTCTAACTACAAACACGGGCGATGCTGAAGACTTAAGGTCTTCAGATTCTGGTGGCTCCTTTGGGGTTTCTGAAACCCCAGTGTCAGATGAATGACAGTCAGGCAACAGCAGGTCTGAAGTACTAGCTTGGCTGCTTTTTTCATGCTGTGCAACACCATCAGGATCTAAGAGGTGATTTTCAAGAGGCTCTGTGGTGCAAACCTGTCTTACCAAAACTGGTTTCTTCTGCTTACTAGTAAGGTCATTAGATCTAGCGTTCAGTGAATGCAACGGTCTAGCATCTGTCATGCAGGCAGCTCCACTCTCATCCTTAACACGTTTTTGCTGTTTTTCCATGGCAATATCTAAACTGTTGGCTGGGGAAAGCATTCGCTTACTTGAAGCTGTAGCTTCTTGTTGAGGGAAGAGTCCGCTAACTGGCACTTTCTGAATAATATTCAAAGAGCTTGACAAAGGTGAATTTCTGGTTCCACTTTCTGATAGTAAATTTTCAAATTCAAAGGAATTTGGCAAAGTCCTCTGATGATCTTTGTGAGATTTTGGCAGCTGAGTTTTGCCTTCAAGCGTTGGCACTGTCGCAACATTTGTTTTGCAAACAGATTGATTTACCTGATCCTGGGTCACCAAAATGTGAGGAAGGGGTGTAACAGTTGCAAAGCCATAGGATGGCACACTGCTGTGAATACGGACGGGAACCACAAAAGGAGGAATCTGATGTATTTGACTGCTGCAGTTATTAGGGACGATTTGCTTTAGAGGAGGCACAGAGTACGGATTAGACATGTCAGACAGTTTAGTCTGCAGTTCAAAGGAGGATGCATTCTGGTCCACCCCAACTTGACTTGGAACTGTCTGAGTTGATAAAGTATTTTTCAGCAATTTAGAAGAGTATGGTTGACCTATATGTAATGTTTTAACTTGAAGTTGATACTTTGGAGCAAAGCAATCCTTTTTTTCATCGGAATGACAAGAAAGCGCGTATGTGTTCACTTGCTCCCCTTGGGCTGATGTTTTAGTAGAGGTCTGGGAAGGCTGATGAGTTGAGGATGGCTGTCCTTGATTATTCAACACATGATCTAGAGGCTGCTGAACCGAAGACAGGCTAACAGGGTTACAATTTTGAATTGCCAAGTGAGGCCTGGAGTGAGTCTGTGAATGCTGAGTACTTGAAGGAAACTCCACAGAAGATTTGCCGGAGGTCTGCAGCCTGTGCAATGGCACTGTGGGCCTATCCGTAGCGTGAGCTGTCTGAAATGAAGTCGTCGATTTAACTTGAGGCTGATGATTTTCTGGAGCAATATTTAAAGATATTTGTCTTACAAATGGTCCCCTCCTCCGCTCTAGCAGAGGCACATGTCCAGTAACTCCATTTGCAGATGACACTTTCGGAGCGGCTATCTCTACAAGCGAGGCAGATTTTGACAGAGACATGCTTCCACAGTCAAAAGACTTACTCCTGTAGTCCACGACCTCCATTGATGGTTGTGTGCAGCTGATTTGCTCCGAGGCGGCACGTCTCATTTCCCGGTAATGAGGGCCAGGCACAGCCAGTGCGTGCGAGCCAGCGGGAA
Organism: Nipponia nippon; assembly: GCF_047370975.1. Taxonomy (NCBI): domain Eukaryota; kingdom Metazoa; phylum Chordata; class Aves; order Pelecaniformes; family Threskiornithidae; genus Nipponia; species Nipponia nippon. The sequence goes on along the minus strand of NW_028262290.1, from coordinate 96,754,994 downwards.
TCATGAGGAACTCTGATGACTTACTAACAGGCTCTGCTTTGGAAGGGTTCTCAGCCTTTGAAGTTTCATCTTTATCGAGTGAAGCTGAGAAACTGGAGGCGTGAGACAAGCTACTCTCCCGACTTAGGCTTCTGGAAAGCGTGGAGTCAACACTTGATTCGGCAGATGAATGCTCCATTTCAGCCAAGCGAATTCTTTTCTTCTTCGGTGGAAGCTTTTCTGTTGGCAATTTTGACAGTGTTTCGCTGCGCTGTGGCCAATTAAACCTTTCTGTCTTTTCCTGATCACTGCATTGGTTTTCTTGGTCCCTGTCTGGTTCTTCTGTGACCAGTATTTCAGGAACCTGGATGTTATGTTGGCGAACAAGTCTCGACGGCTGAAGTGGTGCGCTTCTCTCATTAGAAACTATTTGGCTTCCCTGAACTTCCCCTCTAGGTGCTTCTGACGACAGGGGTTGATGATGCTGGGGAGTATTCAGATGAGAGTGTCTATCCTCTTGGATTACAACTGTACTCAAAGAGCGGTGCTTCGCAACCTTGTTGGGCTCTTGAGAAGAAACTGGTGATACTCTTTCAAACGACTCCGATTTCTCAAATGAGCTATTTCTGCTCAGTGAATTGGTGTGCTGTATTACTGAAATGCCGGTCCCTTGTCTTTTCAACTCCACCTTTTCTTGCACAACTGAACTTGTGTGCTTTTCAATGAGCGGAGACATCTTTGGCTCAGTAGTCTGATCTGTGCCTCGAGCCACAAGCTGAATTTGCGAACTCTGCAGTAGAAGGTTGCTTGGCTGTTGTGATCCTACCACTGTTGTTGCCACACTGTGTTTTGACAGACTGGAAGAATTTGCTGGCTTGCTTTGGCCTTCTGCGTTCTTTGATGGTACGCTCGTATCATTTTGCTGCGGGTCATCGTCATCGCCAACACTTTTCATTTTTCTTCTTTTCCTTATCTGGGGTGTCTGCTCCCAGACGCCAGTTGAAGTAGTAACTCTGTAGTGTAGAATCTGAGGTTGTGTACTGTTTGGAACAGTTTTATGCTCAGGCTCTCGGATTGCTGCTTTAGTTTTAGGTCCATGCAACTCTGAACAATAAAATTTCTTGTGGTTTTCAAAGTTTTCCAGTTTTCTGTACCTGTTTCTGCAGGTTTCACACTCAAACATTGTTCCTCGCACCTGAGGGGACTTCTTTGTTTTTTCTAAATTTGACCCCTGTGCAAGGGACTTGCTCCTTTGCAATAAAGATTCATTTGATAAATTACACCCCATATAACTTTCTTCTACAGATCGCCCTGGTCCAAGAACTTGGCTTTCACCAGTAGAAGAATCTTCTATTGCTGCCTGTCTAACAAGGGTCCGAGGATGTCCACCTTGGTTCAGTGGAGTAGCAGGTCCTGATACAAACACATCATCATATAAAGAGCCAATTTTATCATCAAATGACTGACTGCCTCGAAGAGGATGAGAGGGAGGTATTACATTTGGAGGTACTGCCGAGTAACTGGTAGTAGGCATGGAATTACTTCGTGTTATAGGTAAACAGTCAAGGGATGGTACAGAAAGAAGAAAAACTTGCTTTGATTTCTCAGTGGGTGTAAAAGGAGACTTTGGTATATCAGAGCTTGAGCTAGTTCTTCTTCCCATGGGCTTTAAATCAAACTGGAAAGAATCCTTAAATATGTAGGATTTTGGTGAATCTATGCTTCCTCTTCTTGAAAGAGATGTTCTTCTTGGTTTCACACTATCTAACTGTTTGTCATCCACAACAGCTTCATTATCAGAAATTAACTTGGAGATACGCTCCTCAAGGGTTTTTGTTGCCATGGGAGGTCGCATCTGGCCAGAGAGAATCAGATTTTTTTCAGCACAAACAGTTTGTACCACTGATGCTACCACACCACTTGCTCGCGGCACACAGGGCAGGTTTTTATTTGGATCTTTCTCAGAGGTTAGCAGTCCTCTTACGAAAGGAGCTGGTGGGCTCATTGTTTGATCAGCACTTTCAGAACGAGAGAAATAACCAGAATCAGTACTACCCAAACTTCTAGGGCTCAAAAGACATTTTCCTTGCTGATCTTGGGAACCATCCGTTGCCTGTTGTCTCTGGAGCTGAGCATGCCCTGCTCCTACTGCAGATCCCAGCTGTTCCTCTAATAGGCCCATTTCTACTTTCTGATGTTGCTTGACGTCATGCTCCTTGAATGAGGCTGTATGTGTTAAATTTGACTGAAGAGCTGTCACTTTGGAATCTCCTTTTCTCTGTGCTGCAGCAAGCTTGGGTGCTGGTTCTGTTACTTTTGGGCTATCGGCCCTTAATGGAGAAACATTTACAGGATGAACTACGACTTTTGGTAAAGCTGCCCTTACTTGAGGTTCTGTATCGTGTAAAGAAGAGTCACCCGGTATACAATCTGGGTTGCTTAATGGAATAGGGCTTCCTTTCCGTAATTTTTCTGCACTCGAAATGACTTTCACTATTTGTGCAGGTTCCAGTTCTTGATCATCTTGTCTTTCATCAGCAGTGCCTTCATCTTCACTTTCACCGCTTTCTTCCACATCTGAATGAATGCTAAGTGCTTTGTCTGAGTCATGAGACAAGAAGAGGCCACCTGAATCTGGTTGTAGGACAAGTCCAAGTTTGATAGCATGTGCATGAGATTTTTTGTGCTTGTACAGATTGCTTTTGGTTTTAAATGAAAACCCACATGTCACACAAGGATACGGTCGCTCTCCAGTATGGGATCGGATGTGCTTTTGGAGAACACTGGGCTTGGCACAGGCCCGATTGCAATACTCACAGACGTATTTCCCGAGCTTTTTAGGCTTCTGGTCTTTCAAGAGGTTACATATTTGTTCTACACCATGGTTTACAACTGATGCTATCTGGGCTGAATTACACATGGGACCTATAGACAAGTGTGTTGAACTTGATGTGCTAATTGACAAAGGCGAAGATGAACTAGCTACTAACTGGTTTTGAGGAAAAACCTGAGTTACAGTGGAAGATGAGCTGTGAACGACAGATGAAGTTACTGCTATGCTGTATATCTGCTGGAGCTTGGGGTTTTCTTGACTCTGCTGTTGCACCAGCGATCTAGTGAAACTTGGACACATAACAACCTGGTGATTTTGTTGACTGGTTTTAGTAATAAGGTCTTGTGAATGAGAAACCGATTGGCCTTGTGCTTGTCCAGTCTTGGTTGTTGTTGCTACATGCACATTGTTTAACGTACACGGGTAATAGTGAGGTCCAGCTGCAAACTCACGCTGTGACAAAGCAGGCTGATTTTGGACGCTCATTGTATTGGACGTGAGACTGGAAGAGGTGCTTACAGTTTTATTTGGTCTGAGTTTCTCTATCTGCATCCCGTAAGGGGGGCACTCTTGTGCTAAGGTGTTCAGTTCAGGCTCCATAGCTTTTAATAAGACATCGAATGCAGTGCGTGTACATGGGGATGACGTACTGCAATCAACAAAATTAATACATTCATTACTGTCAGTCTTTGTTTTACTTGATGAGGAGTTTGAGAGGGACTTCTTTTCTGGTGAGTTCAGTTGGTTTGCATCAGCATCCTGCACTGCCTGTTTCCCCAAATCCAAGGACTGATGCGTCAACGAAAGCTTTGTCTGCATTAATGTCTCAGATTTGCTTGTTTCAACACTTATGTCACTACAAAGTGCTCCCCCGTTTTGTTTGGTACATTGATTCCCATTTTGCACGGGTAGGTGATCCTGCGCCGTGGAGTGTTCGGAGGCATCTGGAAGAGCTTTTAGTGGTGAAGGGTCTACATTTTGCTTAACCTTGGCTTCGGCGGGGCTTCTCAAAGGCGATTTCGGGATTTTTTTTAGATGGTTTTCAGTCACGATCTTTTTTCTTTTCACACCCTTAATTGTATCTTGGGTTCCTCTAGTACCAGCATCGGTGATTTCTGTTAAAACACAAAGAATATTAAAACTGGATAAATGCAGTATATTTTTATTTATACCATTTTATCATCTCTAAGTTTCCACAGTAAGCCCTGGGGCAACAGGACTGTCCATTTTTCCAGCCTCCAATATTTTTTTTTAACAGTAAATGCATCTTAGTGAAGATCCATTCTGTTTTCATCTAAAAAGAGCAATGCTTTCTAACTAATGCTGTAAGACATTACAAAAGTAATTCACCATAGGAAAAACTTCAAAGGAAATGTAAGAAAAGCAAGGCTACTGAAAGAATATTTTAGCATTTATAGCAACTCCTTTACAGAGAAAGTACAAAGAAACCTCTCTCTTGCACTTGTTTAAAAATTCAAATTATTATAGCAGGAAAATGAAGAACCAAGACACAAATCCGTTTTCACGTCGTGTTTGTCACTTTTTCCATCTATATGTTGCAGTAGTCAAGGAACGAAGACAACTTCCTCATGGTTGTATTTGTAAGTAGATTTATCGTGGAAATGGCACAACCACCCACACCATCTGTCAAGTACTGTATTTCAGAGCTCCAGTTACTGAACTTCAATAGCATTTCAGATGAGCAACTACTGCAGATGAATAAAATCAGTCACACTTAAATGATTTTCTATTTGTGCATCATGAAAGAAATAAACTAAATTTGAATTATTTCATTACTAGCTACACTTGCTGATTTTAAGCAGGTATGCACGCACAGTTTCAGAGGTGTAGTGAAGAGCAAATGAACTGGAATATTATTCAGCAGAATAATTTTGTAGCAAGTACTTACATTTGTACAAAGTCCAACTTCTATAACAAAAAATACATATAGATAGACTGAATTTCAGTGTTGATATGTACACGCTTATTTTTTTTTATAGATACCTGATGTTGCAGACCTTTGTTTACCTCAACAGTGTGATATTTAATCTGTTAGTTAATTATTTTATTTTTTTTTACTTCTTTCCTAACATGCACTCAGTCATAGCCACCGCCTCAGCTTCCCTCACTGGTAGTGCAGAGGAAGCCAAATATTAAATGGATGTAAATCAATTTTCTTAAGCTTTTACAACTCATTCCTTAGGCTATTAGCCAAAGCCATATATGTCTGATTGCCAATATTCAAAGCAAAGGAAGAATCTGATGTGACTAGAGGGCTGATGCCTCTGAAAAGGTTCAGCTGCATACACTTTTTGGGAAGCAGTACTGAGTAACTACATGTAGTATGTTTACCTGCGCAGAGTCACTCAGGAACAGAGGTTTGTGCGCACTTCTAGGTAAAGGAAAGCCTCAAGACAACGTGTAAAGGGACAAAATTCTCGGTCGACTTCATGGGGAGGTAAGTGGAGAAAGCTCAGACTTCCCAGTACCCATCAACCCTACGGCCCCCCTCTGAGTGGCACGAAGACTACCCTCTTGCAGAAACACCAGCTGGCTTCTATACTGCAGTGGGAGGGAAGCCAAGGCATAGTGTGCATCTGACGAGATAGTGGAGCTGATGAATCCAGGGTGAAATTCCTGCTCCATGTAAAGGAAATCCAGGCAACGCCTAAAGCTTCTCCAGCAGAAGAGAATGCAAAGTGACCAGTAGGAAAAGAAAGGCAAGAAGATGTTACGTGTTCTCCATGACAGAGCATAACCCAACTGGGATGTGTGCTAATGCCAGATACTTGGAAGTTCAAAATCCCATTTCCAACTCAATGCCAACATAAGGTACACATATATTCATTTAGGGTGAATGGATATTCAGGAGATTTCCTCGCAAACGGAAAGACTAAAGACTACACATGACACATAATATATGGCAAACGTGGAAGATCTGCAGAACCTGACCTATTCCTCTCTCAGCCCTACTAGGGGAAGTTTAACCATGAAGAGTAAGAGGCTGTTTTGTCACGTTCAGTAGACCCACGAAAGAGACGCTAGAATTCCTTGTCAGAACTACTGGCTCTGAACCCTAGTTATGGGGACTTAATGCTCCTCTTGTGCATCCAGAAAGAAATTTCTGCAGTAAGCGTTCACTTAACCTTTAAATGAACTTTGCCTTTATCGCTTTATCACCAAAACCTATTAGTATTAGGCTGGATTTAACATATTCAAAGCAGAGCTGTCTTCCATCATGATGTTTTGTACTTTCCATTGCTTCACAATTAAATGAGTGGCTTACACTAATAAGTTATCATCAATAATATTAATGGTGATTTCTTTAAAATTCATAGTCTACTGCAACGATTTTTTCTTCAATAACAACAAAAAACAATTTTACACGAACCAAAGAGAAAATAACAAGGTAATTATATAAAAGGGTGCTTTTAGCCATGGTTTGGTGATCTTTCAGAAGCGTGGCCATGTTAATTGAGCGTAAGTAATTTGGTTCCTTTTATGCACACACCACACCTTTTATCCCATCACAATCACGCCTCCACACCGATCACACTGCCGGTGTTTGTACCGGAGCGCTACGGGAAGAGCTGAGCAGATTACACAGAGCTAGGAAGATAAGAGTGCCAGGAACTGTGAACATCCAAGCAGACAAACGTACACAAAAAGACTAAGGTGTTTTATACTGCAGTAATTGAACAATCAAATGATGTGCTGCTTCCTGATGCCTCAGAATATTAAATAACGAATATTCCTGGCTTTCAACCATATAGGGCAGAGAAACAAGCGTACTCAACCTGCACCATGCTAGTGAACTGGAAACCAACGCAGCTGAAAGATGTAACGTGGCTTACCGAAGCCTTAAAGAAAGTAAAAATGTATCTCTAATCTACCAATCAAGCAATCAAAAATATGAAGTCATTATGAATACAAGATCAGAATTTTCCATAATCTATTTACTGCTTTACTTTTTAAAAATGTTGTTCGACACATGCCAAACCATAAAAATTGTTTGGGAAACTGAAAAGGAAAGAAAAAAAGAATAAACAAAGGCAAGTTATGCATTGCATTACATACAGAAACAGTAATTTTCTTTAGTCTTCACAACCACTAATTGTGCTGCCTCTATACCAATAAAATTCTAGTCTACAGAAATCGTGAGAGCTAGTTTCTTATTTCTATTTCTGACTCTACATCTTTTGTGATTCCAGAGATGGAGTCGCAGGTCTGCTTCAGTGTACCTGTTTATTAAATCTTACAAAATGTACTTTCTTGACAATGGCTTTACAAGGCTTAACAATAGTTTGTGTCCTGTGCTCTACTTTATTCCTAGACAATTTAGAAATCCTTATTATTAATGGAAATCACCTCGTGTTTGCTGACAACCAAATTTCTAGCACATTTGGGGAAAAAAGGAACCCCTGACAACCTTGCTTCACTTCTTTTTAGCTTTTCGTTCCTTTCGTCTAAGTCTTCTTTTTGTATTCCCAGTTTATGCTGAAGATATTCCATTCCACATTTGATAATCTACAGCTACACGCTTGCACAAAGATCAACTGCATCAATATTTCCAGAGGCAAAAACCAAACTGGCGGAAAGCATCAGCCCCAGAATGCTAAACACTCCTCTGCCTTTCAGAGCTACAAACTTTCAGGAGCGTGATAACTTGCTAGGGCCGCGTACCTGCATCAACAAGCTGACACTGAACAAAAAGAACGTAAAAACATCCTCATGTGGAGAAAAAAAAAAAAAAAAAAGAAGCTGATCTGCCTTTCTTTCTCTCCCTGCCACTCCACGCGCTCTGCTCACCTCCCTCTGCAATCATAAAGCCCTTCTCATCGTTCGGCGGTAATTCCCCTTTTTTTCAGGTGGTGAAGTGGTGTTGTTGAGAAGTGCTGTCACCTCAATCAGATTGTCTAAAAAGTATCTTTTTCATAAGCTGTATGACATCAAATAGCATTAAGTTACCCAGCCCGAGAGGAGAGGTAACAATGCCATCGTGCTCAGCACCTCAGTTTTCACATCCCAGGGACACCGGTGCATGCTTTGCCTGGTTGGCTTTGTTCTGCTTTGCCATCAGGACTCTCCGTTTAATTCTTTTGCTTCGGTATGAATTCTGCACTCGAAACATGACAAGAAAAAACGATGTTTCTAAACATGACTTTGTTCACCTATAATTTCCCTGCTGCACTTTGCACAGGAAACAGAGCAAGAGAACACAAGTGTGATGGTGTAGATAGCAATCTGGCAGAGTAACTCATGCAGCAAATAAAGGAAAGGTATAAGTGATCTGATTTTTTTCTTCTGTAGCGTTCACTGGTGAACTAGACAGTGTCTTGACAAAATAAGCTCAATGGCTTTGTTTAAGTAACTTTCAGAACTGCCTGTCGCAAAGCCTACGTGTTATTGTAACACCCACTCTCTTCCTCTCCCTTCTAATAGAGCTACGTGCTTGTACTTAAAAAAAGGGAAGAGAATAAGAGGCAACCGAGGCAAGGCAGCAAGCTCCCTTCTCCCTTAGCGCTACCCTGTGAAACATAGAGAAAGCAACCACTACCTGCCCCTACAGTCCGACGAACGGCACAATTTTCATCTCATGTCCTCACTTTATGTTGCAGAATTAAAAAAAAAAAAAAAGAAAAAAAAAAATCACTGTAGGCTTACACACAGAGACCAGATTTTCAAATCCAAGTGCCTAAACTTTAGCTCCTAAATCTGTACTTTGCTCCGAGGGCACTGCAAATAAGATTAAGCCTCTTCTGAAAGTGTTCAAATACTAATCGACGTCTTAAACCTACAGCTAAAAGGTAACTCTGACACCTAACAACGGTTCAAGGTGGATTCAAAGGTGGAAGGCTTTTCAAAAGAGAAAGACGATTGCTAAGGATCTTATTCCGACTAAAGCTAAACTTCCCAGTGTCTTTAGATATTCAAAATATTCTTATTCTTGACATCTGATACTTATTTAATTTTGATTTCACTGAAACTTATCGAAAGCACTCATGAATCACCCCACTGGGTCTGTTTCCATGAATAAGTGAAGAACATGATTACGAAATAAAGAAATAAGTCCTGCCAGCAAATATAAGGCCACCAGAACTTACATTAAGCACAGCAGGGAATAACTAAACTTTCATTTTTTTATTAAATTACCTCTTTAGCGTCGTACTGCCTCCTACATGTTAAGTACAGCCATAAGTATTTTTCCTAAAATTATTGTTTTTCCAAAGCATAAAAAAATGAACAAAAAAACCTTGATTACATAAACCACACATACAACTACGAAAATGTTCACAGTCAGCATGTCAACAGAAAGATTTGAACAAGATTAACCTAAGTGCTGTGCTTAATTTTAAGCACAAATAGAGAGGACTTTAAAGTCAATCACCAACAATTTTAACAGTCTTATTTCAGGTGCCTAACTTCAGACTTCTCGAGATGGCCACGTGGTGGTGGCTCCCTGTTTCAGAGGTCAGGAGGCAAGTCAAAGAACTTGGGGCACTCCAAGTCAGCAGCGATATTTGAAAACCTCTGTCATTAGGCTTAATCTATGCTTAAGAGCTTTTATCGCTGAGAACACCAGTCCAAACATATACACATTAAAAACCACTTGATCTGTACGTAAAGCACAATTTAACATTAATTAATTAAAAAAGGGGGGGAGCTTTGACATTCAAAGGCAGTCTGATAGGGATTGGATCAAGGGTTGATCTATGTCAACATCTGTCCTTTTGCTCATATCAGCAAATTCTGGAACATTCCATAAGGCATGGATAAGGCAAGTATGGTTTCATGATTTCACACTGCCTGTAAACACATGATTATTTTGCTTGGTGTTTTTAGCAGACAACACTAAGCTCTGGGTTGATATGTGACCCACCAAAGGTATTGGCTGTCAGCAAGAGAGAGGTTACCCAGTCCTCTTTTAAAGGTCATTTCACACCAGGTTTTTGTATTGGAATGACTATTTTATTAGCATAATTTCTCATGATTAACCAAACCAGCAAAAGTCCTACTAACACAAGCTTCAGGAAAGGTGCACCTGTGTTAATATGTGGTACCAGCACTCATTTAAGTACTGCCATTAACCTCAATGACAGCATACATTTTTGTAAAGTCAAATTAAATTTTCATGCTCTCCACCATTGTAACCTGGCAAGCCCATAAAATCTATGTATTTCACGTTCATATATTAAAGGCAATTGTAGAGAAAATGTATATTGATATATACACCAAGAAATCATACCCAGTACCTCTACCACTAAGTAAGTTTCCCAAATTTAAAAATTAGTATCTCATAACATCACAAGATAATTCAGGTGGGAAGGGACCTCAGCAAATCTCCAGTCGAACCTCCTGCTCAAATCAGGGCCAACTATGGGATCAGACCAGGGCCCTTAGGGCTTCGTCCAGCAGGGTCTTGGAAACCTTCAGGGAGAGAGAGTCTATGCAGCCTGCGAGCAACATCTTCCGCTGCTTGACTGTCCTCATGGGGGACAAGCCGGTCCATGCCTCTGTTTTTTTCAACTTATTCCTATCGCCTCTCATCCTCCTACTGTGTTCCACTGCGAAGAGCCTGACTCCCCTTCATCTCACTGATGGTAAAACTAACAGGCACCTCAACAGAAGCAATGCAATCTAAAAATGTTCCGTTTGTTCCACTGGATGCTTTAGCATAACTACAGAGGTGGCCGGCATTGCTTTATATCTAAGTCTATTCGCATGCAATTTATACGTTTTCAAATAAATACATTCCAAGAAATACCCATATTGTTGGCTACCAAAAGTAAGCAATAGTTAAGAACAGGCAAACATTTTTTAATCAAGTTTAGTACAAAATGTAAAGTTTAAACTATGCAATCTACTGTTTCCACTAATTCTACATTACCAGGAGCAAATTGTCACTTTGAAGATAACCCTGTGAAAATAAGAAGTATTTCTTGCCTTTGAGTAACATTTTCCTGAAATAACAGGCCTGCCTATATTGCAAACCAGCCTGAAAGAGACAAGAGCTGGCGTGGGAGTGAGGAAGAGGCTACTCAGACCCCACGTCTCAGCACCTCTCTCACCAGTACTTGAGCTGAAGCTGAAAGGGCAGAATAACTTTCTGGACTGACCGAAGCTAGCGTAAATAGATACAGAAATATTGCACTCATTAATTCAAAACATAAAAGCTTCTTCCCTGAGAATCAAGAATATATACAACCTAGTAAATGAAATAAAGCAAATAATAGGTGCAGCCACAGAGACAGGCGCACTCTGGGCTACTCCTCATGCGCTAGAAGAAATACCGTAGCACCATTAGAGAGGGCAGAGCGGATTAGAGTTATAAATTGTGTAATAACATTTCAGCATATGGTGAGCGAGACACCTTCGCCCCGAGGCACACGGCTTGGACTTATCGGGAAGCTCCCCTGTGATACAGTTTCATCCCAGACGCGAGAGCCTGCCAACTCCTCTTTGGCCTTGGGACAGGTAAGGAGTAAATGACAAGTTGCAGTCTGGAGCTGTCTTTCTGATAGCATCTTTTCAAATCATGGCTACTCACATCAAGACGACCTTGGCGGTGAGACTCCTGGTGGGGTGTAAGGACATAACTACCCTACACTAACGAGACCAATAAAGATCTTTGTAAGAGTTTGGTCTCATTTTCTGTATTTAGCTTCTTGGCTTGAGCGAAGAAAGTACCAACCAACAGATTTTTAGCTATAAAACCAGTGTGCTTGATGAGGAAGACCACAAAGATCAAACAGTAATAAACATCTGACCACTGAGGTAACGCCTCAGCAGAGAAATGCCAACTTATGAACATTCATCAAGGGCAAATATTACAGTATTTTAAACATGCTGAAAAAAATTAAAAACATTTACTATATTAAGTAGCCTCATGGAGTTTACGTACTGGCTCTGCATTACGGCCCTTTAATAACCATATATTCCTTATCTACACAGAAGCCTTAATACTAAACTAAGAAAAGTAATCACCACTTAAGCGCTGTTCAGATAAAGCATGTTGACTATGAGCAGGTGGAGAGACAATGTTATGACACCTAACATCACCAGCAGTCCTAGCCTGAGAAGTTCTTCCTCGCTGGGCACTCCAAAGACACGAAAAAAGACAAGATGCCTCCCCAAAAGCAAATGAACGAGCTCCCAGTCAAAGCCTAATCTGAAACCAGTTCCACCCAGTTATCTATGTAAGAATAAAGCTGGTTAAATATAACCAGCTAGAGAAAGTACGTTGCCAGATACTAACTAAAATACCTCAGGGACATCTGGAAATCTTCCTAGACCGTCAGGCAATGCTGTGAACAGTTTCACGACTAAATTATCTGTTTGCAAGTTAAGGATTATCAGTTATTACTTGAAAGTTAGGATTTGGCTAATAAATCATTAGAACTTCTACCCCTAGCACACAGAAGAAGAAAGGCCATTAAAACAGAATTATAGAATGGCTCATGAAACAGCAACCAGTTTAAGGGTTATCAGCAACAAGCAACTGCTATCTGGTCAGATGAGATACTGAATATAAAATCCCCAAACATGAGTCTCAGGAAAAAACACAGAAATGAAAGGAAGAAGATGTTAACTAAACCCTCTTTGCACAAAACGATGTTCAAACAAGAACACGCTCTTTAGTCATATTCTCTGCATTTCTTTAATATAATCTTCCATTTGAAAAGCAGGGATCAAATGGAGCAATTTCCATACTGCCTGTAGCAACTGAAGAGAGCAGCAAAGAGCTCAGACCTAACAACCATACTATTTAACAACAGAGAAAGGAATAGGAGCCCTGGCAAAGCGTGTAGGAAAAGCCTCACATAGCAGGTCTTTGAGGACTAAATGGCGCTGTGAACATGACAAAAGCAGAAGTTGATTTGATGGAAATCTAGACACAAGGAACGTCCTAACCGTGGACGTCCTAACCATGGAAGCTCGGTCTGGTGTGCTAGAGGTGGGAAGGGTGATCTCCCCCAGGTTAGGTTTGCTTCAGCATCGGTGGGAGGCCCTCAATGCCGAGACCTCTGAGCTTTTCAGAGCTCTTTCCTTTCCCCAGCCTCTCTTGTCCTTTTCCACAGACGTGCACAGTCTCTCTTTTCTCTCTCTCAAACATACACCCGTGCACCTTTTTAGGAGATTCCTGTGAAAGTCTCCATCCAGGTCTGCCAGTAGCACACAACTACCAGCGAGTGGTACACTGTACCTAACTCACCATCCATTTACATATAGTATTTTCCCTTCAGAAGGAGGCCAAAGGAAATTAACAGCTGAAAGGAGCTAAAGGATTATCTGGAAAGTATGAAAAACACACTCATTTACTCATATGAAGGCAGACTACAAGGAAGCTAACAAGTGAAAAATCCTGTATTTCCACAACTGGCTTGCTCCCAGCTCACATCAGCTAAAACTAGCAACCTATTGCATTTACTACACGCGCGTAGGTATGCCTCTCAAATTAGCTAGTTCGTTAGCTCAGCATCTTCCCACCACAAAAATAAGCTTGTTCTGGCCTCAGATTTTAGAAACTCACAAGAAATGCTTCTGTGCATTAAAGCAGGGTCAAGCTCAAAATGCTACTGCATCTGAAGACATAGCCACTGATTTAACAACGCACTGTACCGTGATTTGGAATAGCCACTTCCCATTTACTATCAGAAAGATGCTTTTTCAACAATTGTTTTACAAAGTTAATTTGTATAATGTCCCTTTGAAAATGATACTTGCAGGCTGGAATCTCTTTTGCTGAACTGTCACTCAAAAAAATTTGCTATACTTGTCAGAAAAAGTCAAAATACTATTACTTTAACATCCCATTAATGCTTTAACCAAGTTCTCATAATAGCTCCAAAGGATGAAATGTTCAATTTAAAACTGTAAATCTGTTTGTCTGCCTGTCAAAACAATACCAGTTCTTGCTGTGTCTAGCACCAGCAGTGGATTTACCGAGCAGATTTTCAGCTGCTAGTAGTCTAAACTAAATGTACTAACCAAAGAAAATTAAAATAGAAATAACAGATACAGACATTGACTCACAACCCAGGAGGTTTACAGGAGCCAGAAAACTTCCCTGGGTTAAGCCCATATTCTAACGTCGTTTCTCAGAGCAAAGAACACGTAAACATCTCCACTTTTATCAGTTTGCCCCCACTGGTAAAATGAGGACATTAAAATGTACTTAACTATTGAAAACGAAAGCAATGAAAAATGAGGTTAAATGACATCAGAGACTATTCCTGCTCCCACAGAAGTCAGGAGAGTTTTCTCACTGTCCTTTGTGGGCACAAAACCCTGCACTGAATGTGCCTGAAGACAGAAAGAACCTTTCAAGTCGTCATTGTTGTTATTAGCAGCATGCAACATTCCCTCAATGTGAAAACACCAGAGATTTTAAGAATAGATGGGACTTCATGAAAATGTGAGCTCTTGCGTGACATGAGCTACAGACACGAATAGTTCCCGCATTAAGCCAATCATGGCTGTCTGAGCTGTATAAATATTTTAGGAAGATAATTCAGTCTTGATTTAAAGCCTTATAGTTTGACGTACACAGAACAATTTAAATAAATTACCTCTCAGACACATGTATTGACATATTTTAATGTAGATACAAACACTTTATGAAATCAGACATCAAGGAAATGCAAACTGAAATGCATGAAATATCACTGCTAGCTTGTAGTTTTGAACATTTAGAAAGTAAAAGGTAGGGAGCTCTCGTGTACGTCAACAGAAAAATAAAAAGGCAAGCTAATCCTCTCAACAGCATTAAGTAGCAAACAGGACACTACTGTAACTTGCAACTTTTGAAGATCTGATACTTCCATTTAGAGCAACTGTATTGCTAGCCCATATGGTTGCTGAAGATAAGGACGGAAAGATGAAAAGAATCAAATGAAACTTTGGATCTTGGTTGCATGTATTGCCTCAAACGTAAGGCATAGTTTCCTACAAACACAAAATGGAAAGAAAATGTTTTGGATGAATGGTAGTACGTGGGTACCACAGCAGCAAAGAATCCAGAAAGCTCACATGCTTGCAAACCTACAGGAAAAATTCAGGGAAACATCTGTGGAAGATGAGGTCACTCCAAGCCAGTGAATCAAAATGCTTAAATAGTTTAGTACCACATTTCCAGATTTTTGCTTGATCTCTTCCCTTCTCATTCAATTTCCTAGTTCCCTTGAACACTGGGACGAAAGAATCCAGTATCGAGCACAGCTGACGACCTAGGGAGCAGGGTACGTCACCAGCACGCAGTGCTCCCACCTGCTTTTTGGCAGGGAGAGGTGCAGGGGCCGAGAGTGGGATGGGGAGTGCCTGCGGGGAGGGGAGGGGAGAGGAGGGAAGGGGCCTGGCCGCTCCTTTGAGGCCAGATGGTGGGCCGATGAGAGTCATCTGTAAGCTGGGACATGGCAACATAAAAAGGGAATCAATCTGTAAGACGAGACATATGCAACGTCTTGTTTATCTAGGGAAAATGCTGGTATATTTATAATAATGCATTTGAAACTCCCTCTATAATTTTGTCAAATAACGTGCGTTCATTTAACAAGAGGGATGATGAGGTAAGGAGGGTTTGGAAGGACTCAGAAGATAGAAAATATGTCTACCACGAATCTGCAGCAGAACCTACGTTTTTGAACTAAAGTCTCATGCTTCCATTTATAATGACAAACTTCCTCACCTAAATCTCAGTGCTGTTCAATTTACTAGAAAAATAATATTCCAGTTAAAAAAACAGCAGATGGGCAAACAAGGTAAAGGGCATTTAATTTCAGTTGCCTCTCCTCCATGCCAACGCACTACTTCAAAGGGACTGCAAGTGTGGGAGGGGAACATATGTGCATGTGGATTGTGCATCTCAGAGAATATTTGCTGCTGGAATGTAATCTCTCCTTTTTTACTCTTTCTTTCCACAATAGCTCAAATGTACATTCACACAATGGGTGGCTCCACATGGTTATATGTGGATGTAAGGCAAGCTGCCCTTGGGAGGCAGTCCTGAAGGGCAAAGGAGTCCAGGAAGGCTGGATGTTATTCAAGAAGGAAGTCTCAAAGGCACAGGAGCAGGCCGTCCCCATGTGCTGTAAGTCGAGCAGGCGGGGGAGAAGACCGGCCTGGCTGGACGGAGAGCTTTGGCTGGAACTCAAGAAAAAAAGGAGAGCCTACCACCTTTGGAAGAAGGGGCAGGTCACTCAGGAGGACTACAAGGATGTTGTGAGGTTATGCAGGGAGAAGATTAGAAAGGCGAAGGCCCAGCTACAACTTAAACTGGCACCGTCGTTAAAGATAACAAAGAATGTTTTTATAAATATATCAGTAACTAAAGGAGGGCCAGGGAGAATCTCCCTCCTTTGTTGGATGCAGAAGGTAACTGTGCCACGAAGGATGAGGAGAAGGCTGAGGTACTTAATGCCTTCTTTGCCTCAGTCTTTAATAGTCAGACTGGCCATCCTCGGGGTTTTCAGGCCCCTGAGCTGGGAGATGGAGATTGGATGCAGAATGAAGCCCCAGCTGTTGAAGAGGTAGCAGTCACCGACCTGCTCCTTCACCTCAATGCTCACAAGTCCATGGGGCCCGACGGGATCCACCCGAGGATACTGAGGGAGCTGGCAGAGGAGCTTGCCAAGCCACTCTCCATCATTTATCAGCAGTCCTGGTCAACTGGGGAGGTCCCAGATGACTGGAAGTTAGCAAATGTGACACCCCTCTACAAGAAGGGTCGGAAGGAGGATCCCAGGAACTACAGGCCTGTCAGCCTGACCTCGGTGCCGGGAAAGGTCATGGAGCAGATCATCTTGAGTGCCATTACACGGCACGTGCGGGACAGACAGTGGATCAGGCTCCGCCAGCATGGGTTTATGAAAGGGAGGTCCTGCTTCACTAACCTGGTCTCCTTCTATGACAAGGTGACCCGCTTAGTGGATGAGGGGAAGGCTGTGGATGTTGTCTACTTGGACTTTTGTAAGGCCTTTGACACTGTCTCCCACAGCGTTCTGCTGGAGAAGCTGGCTGCACACGGCTTGGATGGATGCACTCTGCACTGGGTTAAAAACTGGCTGGACGGCCGAGACAAGAGAGTGGTGGTAAATGGAGTCAAATCCAGTTGGCGGCAGGTCAGGAGTGGTGTTCCCCAGGGCTCAGTGTTGGGGCCGGTCCTGTTCAGTATCTTCACTGATGATCTGGATGAGAGGATCGAGTGCACCCTCAGGAAGTTTGCACACGACACCAAGTTGGGTGGAAGTGTCGATCTGCTGGAGGGTAGGAAGGCCCTGCAGAGGGACCTGGACAGGCTGGGTCGATGGGCCGGGGCCAACTGTATGAGGTTCAACAAGGCTCAGTGCCGGGTCCTGCCCTTGGGTCACAACAACCCCATGCAACGCTACAGGCTGGGGGAGGAGTGGCTGGAGAGCTGCCCAGCAGAAAAGGACCTGGGGGCGTTGGTTGACAGCCACCTGAATATGAGCCAGCAGTGTGCTCAGGTGGCCAAGAAGGTCAATGGCACCCTGGCTTGTACCAGAAACAATGTGGCCAGCAGGACCAGGGAGGTGACAGTGCCCCTGTACTTGGCACTGGTGAGGCCACACCTCGAGTACTGCATTCAGTTTTGGGCCCCTCACTACACGAAGGACATCGAGGTGCTGGAGCGTGTCCAGAGAAGGGCAACGAAGTTGGTGAAGGGTCTGGAGCACAAATCTTAAGAGGAGCGGCTGAGGGAAGTGGGGTTGTTTAGTCTGGAGAAGAGGAGGCTGAGGGGAGACCTTATTGCTCTCTACAACAACCTGAAAGCAGGCTGTAGCGAGGTGAGGGTCTGTCTCTTCTCTCAAGTAACAAGTGATAGGACGAGAGGAAACGGCCTCAAGCTGCACCAGGGGAAGTTCAGGTTGGATATTAGGAAAAACTTCTTCATCGAAAGGGTGGTCAGGCACTGGAACAGGCTGCCCAGGGAAGCGGTTGAGTCACCATCCCTGGAGGTATTTAAAAGACTGGTAAACGTGGTGCTCAAGGACATGGTTTAGTGGTGGACTTGGCAGTGCTAGGTTAACGGTTGGACTCGATGGTCTTAAGGGTCTTTTTGAACCTTAATGATTCTATGAATGGAGAATCTCAGTCCTGCATGCAAACAGTGACTATAGAGCCACTCCACCAAATGCCATGTCAACCTTAAGGCTTCGGAGACACATTAGCACCCACTGAAAGTGCAGACAGAAGCTTTAATAGGCCCATGACAGAGGCTGGAAATAAAGGTATTTTTCAACAGCACCCCAGAAGTCGCTTGGACCTTGCTGGAGTTTAAACCAGGGCTTTGAATGGTTCTGTCTTGGTGGTTTCTCAGCAAATACTGACAGAGCCTGCTGCCATTTAAACAACCACTGATCAAGTCAGACAAAACTCTTAGACCTGCCAACAATGCTTCTGTATCTAAGAATGCAAATGAAGAGGGCACTACTAATATCGAAGCATGAGATGCTGGAAAGAGAACTGATCTAGGTGAAATTCTGATGCTGTCTCAGGGAGAAACTTGTGGTACATCTGGAAGGGAGCTCTATCATCAAGAGGTGAGAGCAACCTAGAAATCCACCTTCACAGACCAAGAAGTTAACAGCTATGTTGAGGATCTGAAATGGCAGATGCAGGAGAACACATAGCATAGTCTTCCAATTCCACGTGCAGCATCTCCAGCAGCAGGCAAGAAACTGAAAATACTCTTTAAGGAATGTGAAAATGATGGAGTGAGAAAGTATAGTGATTTGGTTGATAGGCAAATGACAGACTCAAACAGGTGCTACATAGACTTCAACATAGTTTAAGGACAGACCTGATCCCTTCAGCTCAAGTGGGCACTCCAAAATGAGTACTCACTCTATCAGAATTGATAAACTGGAGGGGACCAACATAACACATTGATCTGAAACTTAACTGCCAGCTTATTCCTTTCTGCTATCTAAGACATCGTCTTTTCTGGGTGTGAGACCAGGAGTGCTATAACAAAGAGAGCCACCAGAACATGGATCCTGGTCCGTGCTATGGAGCGTCGACCTTGCAGGAAAGGTGCTGTACAACAGGTAAATCTTCCCATGCTTTGTCTGAGTAAAGTCAGCTGCAGTTGTTGAGGCAGCAGGATAATACAAAGCCTCTGACCCCTAATAAGATAGATAGGTTGAAAACACGCTTCTCCTTGAAGCTAGACAAAGAGATACCTGCCAGTCCTGGGAAGAGATCAGGAGAGGAGACTGGCGTATGCCTGTGTGCCATTAGGAGGACTGGAAGTCTGAGTTCAGGATGGATTTGTTATATTGCATACAGGTTGCAGTGACAATCGGTAAACTGTTTAAAATTTTACCTACTGAAGAAATAGGTACAGACAGTCTACCCATCTCCCCATCTCCTGCATGTGCTGGTTTTGGCTGGGATAGAGTGAATTTTCTTCATAGCAGCTAGTATGGGGCTATGTTTTGGGTTTGTGCTGGCAACAGTGTTGATAACACAGGGGTGTTTTAGTTACTGCTGCGCAGTGCTTACACAGAGTCAAGGCCTTTTCTGCTTCTCACCCCACTCCACCAGCGAGTAGGCTGGGGGTGCACAAGAAGCTGGGACAGGACACAAGCCGGGACAGCTGACCCCAGCTGACCAAAGGGATATTCCATACTGTATGACGTCATGCTCAGCATATACAGCTGGGGGAAGAAGGAGGAAGGGGGGGATGTTCAGAGTGACGGCGTTTGTCTTCCCAAGTCACCGTTACACATGATGGAGCCCTGCTTTCCTGGAGATGGCTGAAAGCCTGCCTGCCAGTGGGAAGTAGTGAATGAATTCCTTGTTTTGGTTTGCTTGTGTGCGCGGCTTTTGCTTTACCTGTTAAACTGTCTTTATCTCAACCCATGAGTTTTCTAATTGCCATGACTGAGAAGCAGAAGGAGGAAATCCATCTTCCATCTGATCTAGCCACTTATCATTGATCCTTTTGGCTATGACATGGCAAGAAGCGGTTATCTGAAATGATGTAGTTGAGTCCAGGATAGTACTCATAACAGCCAGAGAGGCCCCAGGATTGGTGGGCAATGCAGGGTATAAATCAGTTCATGAGATGGTTCTTTTGGGGATCTGCCATCCACTTTGTGGCAAATCTCAGTGTTGCTGGAGTTTGTCACCAACTTTAGTTCCCTGAACAGTTTCAGAAGCTGAGATAGAGATTTAGGCGGCAGTCTTAGCATTGCCTGTGCCAAGTAAGGAGGTAACCAAGTTAGTTCCACTAGTCCTAAAGAATGCAATGACAGTGTTTGTGGAGCTGAAGTACCTAGGACCCAGACTGCTGTGACAGGCAGAGAACTGCTGCAACAGATAAAGAAGAAAACAAATGCTTACAGCGCTTCATATTGGCCTTCAGTGGCTGAACTGGTTCTGGGGATGACCAAATCAGAAGCCTCTGTGGTAATCACAAGGATCTGAGAGGACTTGACTTTACCAGTCTGGAAGGGAGAAGACAGAGAGACTTTCTTGGGATGGCTTTCTTAAGAGGATGGCCAGCGGTAGATCAAAGACAAAGCCGTCAGATTCAGCTGACTGCCTTCCAGCCCATGATACCCACTGGGTCCCATATCAGAGAAAGCTTTCACTGCCTTCTCAAGGAGAAATTTTCTGTAGTTCAAGCTCACCATCCCTTCCAGGTTTTAAAGAACACCATGTGAGCACTCACTGGGAGCAAGACCTTCTCTGTCACATTAATGAAACCCTGTACGTGTCAGAAGATGAAATTCAACCCCAAAGCAGGGGTACACCCAAGGTGTAAATCAGCCTTGGGAGATATCATCAAAGCTAAAGAGAAGCACAGCTAATTCATAGCAGCAATCGGGCAGTTGAAAGAAAACTAAATGACACAAGAATTATCCACTTTAGATACTCACAGAGTGGGAAGGTGAGCACGGCCCCTAACGAATATGTTACTGGTCTCAAGCAGCAGGCCATGTGAATATCCATAATCTGAATGTATTTGTGGAATATCACTCCAAAAAATAAAAAAGTAGGTGTTCCAGTTGCAGCTCTATACTAAAGTCCGCAAACTTGAAAACTACATCTGCTCATTTACTGTCTCCTCTGTGCTTAATAGAGACCTATTCCAATTTGCACTTAATTGGATTACTACAGCTAATGGCAAAATGAGGTGTTAAATACATATCTTTTTGTAGTCAATTAAATTTAACTTAAATCTCACACACGTATAAAGTTATGACTGATCAGTGCACAACGCTAGTCAGCAGAAACCCAGCATGATTAAACTTAGGAAAAATTCCTCCCTGCAAATATGCTGTGCTACTGACAGCTCCACTACTGATGGAGCAGTAGTTAACTTACGAAAACTCCACAAAATTACGGTCCTTATTCATTTCAGATAGGAGATAAACAAATCTAAAGCAATCTAGATGAACTGAAAGACAAAATAAATGAACAAAGAAGAAAAATATATAACCATACTTCACGTGAATCTGTAGACACTGGACTGTCATTTAAAATAACTTATGTGAGTATGTGCACATTTTTGTTTAATTGTTTAGCTCAAAACATGTATTTTCTTTTTTCAGTGGCCTTCAGATTCTAAAGCTTCAAATAAATAATTTCATTTACTTCATAGTACCAAGAAATCTATCTATTCAGACATTTAAGAAAAACAAAAAAAAAAAGGTAGAGGACATTTTTACTTTGAAAAGAGTAGCCTTATTATCTCAGTTATTTCTTTATCCGTCTTCTACGTAAAGAACTATTTTTCAATTGCCAGCCATATGAATTTAGATTAGGAGTCAAAAATTAAGCAACAATCTCTTTGACTCCTGAGATGCTGCAACCCGAGTGCCACCATCAACATAAACCTTTGCAACCCCATCCTTTTCAGACTACATTGTTAAGCTTACACTAGAGAAGTTGTCTTCCTTTGTGCAAAGGTGATACTGGGCCACATGTGAGAACAAACGCCTGAAAGCAGAGGTTAGCTCATCTTTAGTTTGAACGTGCCCATCACAAAAAATAACCCAGACCAATATTACTTCTGCAAGATCAACAGCAACGAGCATACAGCAACACTTTACACACCAAGTTTTTTATGTTTGGATGACACTTATCTACAATCCATTACACAAAAATACATCCAAACTATTCAGTAGAAGGTCTAGTTTGTTGAAAAGTCTTTGTAAATGTTTGAAGGACTGCTATCACCACCTAGCCACTTGTTTTTTTTCTTTTCCACCTTTTACAAATACGTAGAGCAACATCACAGTCCTGGTGCCCATGCGAGACAGTTTGTATCAAACCTTCTCTTGAAAAACTAAATCAGAGTTTGGAGAAAAGAAAGCTGAGCAGGACATGGACGAGGTTCATAAAATCATGAAGGAAGTGGCTAAGGTGAATGCAGAACTGCTATTTAATAAATCACACAATGCTTGAAGCAGGGGACACCTGTTGAAACTAGTCGGAAATCGAGAAAAAAGGAAAAATAATGTACTTTTTTATGTGATTAGTAGTGAACTTCTGCAGTTTGCTGCCAGACTATGCTGGATGCAGACAGCTTTTAATCAAAAGGATTCATGGATAACAGGTCCAAAAATGTCTAGATACTAAAGGGATGAGGCAGACATCCCTAATCCAATGTCTGTGGACAGGATGAGGGGAACGGACTGCAGAATGTGGCCAGGCTTATGTGCTGTCCTTAAATAATATGTCCTATTGCCTCCATTGAAGGCAGAATGCTGGGCCAGATGGACCCTGCTGAGATCTGCTCAGGTATTTCTTACGCTTTCTAATCTTCAAAAAGTTTTGAAGTTCATTGTTTCAAAAGATAATAAACCTTGATTCCAGGACAGAGCGTCGACAATTTACAAGGGTGTTCACAGATGTGTCACAGGCCAGAAGGACAGCTCACTACCACAAGAGGTGAATGCCTACCCAGAACAAGACAAAGCACTGACACGTGGTACTGTCAGGGGAAAATATTTCAAGCCAAATCCAGCAGCCCGAGAGAGGCGAGGCTGCTGTCGCTCCATGCCCCCAGGTCCAACCAGTAGCAAGGCTGAACATGTTTTTCCAACAGGCACATGCACACAGAGCACATATATACACCACATAGATACATATATATATACATATATATGGCTGGACATACAGATCCCAGACAGGCCTCAGAGCGCTCATACCAACACTAACGGCCTCATCCTACTCCCCGCTCTGGCTGAGCAGGATGGAAATCCATTAATGGGAATATATCCATATGTCCAAGGTGGATCCCTCCAGCAGCTGGCCTCAGACAGTCTGCCCAGTAGCCACTCCTGGATCCCAGTCTCCCCAGCTGCTGCCACCTGGACATATGAGCCCTCGAGGCTGCAGGCAGGCAGACACCCCATGAACCGCCCCCCCCCCCCCCCCCGCAAGGTGTCCAGGACTCCGCTGTTCCCAACAGCCGCCCCCTGTGCTCTCACCCCTACAGACACGCAGCTACTCTCACCCCCACAGCTGACCTTTAGAGACCTCCAAACCCATCCTGCACCCCAGCCCACTTCACCTACTCGCTGTCTCATCCGGCTTGATCCTTGCTAACCATCACGTGCTCACCCACAGACCTGCACTCATTCCAGTTGCTGCACCATAGACCCCCATACACACGGGGAGCAAAGAGCCCCTCACTGGTAAACAGTTGAAGGTGGAGTTTAACGAGGAGACAGGGGAGACTGTGCTGGTCAGGAGCAGTACATCGCCAGACAAGCATCCAAGCCAGCCTCTGCTAACATGCAAACATTTTGTTGTCCCTTTACTTCCCACATTTGTTCCTCCCCATATCACCTAAATCCCTCCCTTTTCCCACCTTTGGTTCCTCCCCTAGGCACCCCATAATAAGTCCTGTGCAATCCCTAAAAGCTCTTCCCCTGCATCCCCCGACATGTCCCACATCCTCAGCTAGCAATGCCCTTAGTCCAAAAACCAACCCAGAGGGCTGCTCCCGATGGCTCATGGTGATGGGTTTCACGCCTGCACGCTGAGGCTCTGCTGGGACAGCCCTGGGAGGGGACTGCACAAGGTCTCCCTTCCTCTGGGTCCTTAATTTGGGTTTCCACCTGCCCCTGTGCTTCTCTGGGCTTGTGGACACGGACCTTTCATGGCGAGGTACCGTTTGGGCTCCCCTCACCAGTGCCCCCGGGCTCCTCTGTGGTGTGCAGATGAGCTTTATCACACAACCAAACAGGTACCAACCGCAGTCAGCCAGCCTTGAAATGCAATGACTTTCCACCAGCTTTCTAAGCTCTAACACACAGACTGAATCTGTCACAGGTCATCTGTTTCTTAAAATAACCTGTGATGATCAATCCCCCTTCAGCATCTGTTAGAAATCGTCCCATATTGCTTGTCATAAACCAAATATGGTTATTAATGATTAGGTAAATCATATAATGAACCAAACAGTTAGCACAGGCTGTAGTCAGTAACTTGTGCGCATCCCTAATGCTACAGCTTCAGCAGCCTCATCAAGGTCAATGCAGCTACTCAAGTGGTTAAAACAAAGCATTTGTGTCTCAGCAAAATTGGGGTGTTACAGATCAGAGCCCCTGATCTGCAGACAGACATGCCCGCGGCCTCGTCCAGTGCCCAGCCCCGTGGAGTCTTTTCACTGATGTGGGACGGCTTTGGATCAGCCTCTAGAATGGCAATGCGTTTTTTTTCTGTTTCATTTTTGGGGTTTGTTTATTACCTCTCTGTTGGTCTTCTGTTCCATTAAGTTGTTTTTGTGCTTCTTCAATTTTGTCTGCAAGAAAGAGAAGTCATTATTAAAATACATACATAAAAAAAGCAAAGTTTTAGAAAGTCATTTACTGAAATCTGTCTTGAGCTATCCGTTTATATTTAGGAGTGATACCATTCACACATAAATATGCAGTACATTATGAGTAATACGGCCATATAAAATTTTATCATGTTTTACCAGCAAGGCTATTGACATGTTAAATTACACGGAACTGCAGAAAAGAAAAGCATTGGCATTGGATCTGCAGTCAACAGCTAATCCCGCTGTAGTTTCGTACCATCTATAGTAATTTATGCAGTCACGGGACTCTTTGGAATAGGTATTATGGTGCATTACAGAGCATTTTAATACGTTTTTGAAAAATGCTCTTAGAACAAGACAATGCGGCATTAAACACAGTGATACAAAGAGCAAACGGGATTTGCTACGTGAGGCAATGGATCCAGTATTATCACATGGGAATAGCGGGGGGTGAGCAGTAGCCCCGTGCTTATTCCTTTGTGAAACTACATGAAATTGGTGCACACGCAGCAGGAGCAAAAAGAGGCCTCAAGTCTTCACTCTCACCCTGTTCGTAGCAGATCGCCTGCTGCCCCCAAACACATCGGTGTCGGGAAGGGAATTGCGTTTCTGCTGCTGTTGCACAGAAGATCCCGCGGGAACGGGGGACCTTGTTCTGCACATGGGTGCGTTTGCACGTGCAGAGCAAGAAACAAGAAAAGGGGCAACTGGAATGAATAAAAACTTGAGACCAATTTGGTTTTGGTAGCAAACAGTCCTCCGAGTGGCTTCAGGATAAGAGGTTGTGTTGATAAGAAGCAGTGTCACTGGAAGAAGCTGAGCTCCATATTGAACTATGGCCTGACCAACCAAGATCTGAGCTTGGAACATGGCTTTCAGATATAACTGATAATTTTCCAAAATACCTGTGCAAGCTTTTCTTTTTTTCTTTTTTTTTCCCCTCTTTTTTTCCCTCTTTTTTTTCTTTTTTTTTTTCTTGGGGGGTGGGGTAATTTTTATAAAATTAAATTGAAAGAATAGAACATAACTGGTTTCACCCTAAACCTCTCCAACTGTACTGGTACAACTGGGGAAATACCAGATTTCTTGGCTGCCATATGTAGAAGGAAAAGGACAGCTCTGCAAAGTCCTCACCTCTTTCTTCACAAGCATGGAGGCTGTTACTCAGTCTGACTTTTATTCACCATTCCTATACAACACAAGGTTTGTAGAAAATGGTCCTTTCTTCAACAGACTTCTAAATCAGTGGGTTTAAATGACTTCTCTAATACTTATGAGCTGAACCACGCAAGTACGTTGGAACCATTTGTCCACAGTTGAAGACTGAAATTGTCTTCTAATTATTTTCTCAGTAGAACCAAAAAAATGATGACTGAAACAAACCCTTCTCACAGTTTTTAAGACTGAGTTTTATTCAGCTCGCTCCAATTCCGCATTTCTGCCTTTCAAAACCAGTACCAGGTTCCTTTCCTCACTAAAGCTCAACCATTTCTCTCCTGTACGTTGGCCCAGAGAATGCACCAAAACATCTCACAAGGATGTTAACCTGGCAGACTCCCAGAGCTGAAGTTGCTAATGAGAAAGACTACCACCACGACTTTAAAAGCCAAACCTCTTCCTTCTTCCTCTGAGGTGAGACATACATACATATTTAAAGCGAAGTTTTATACAAAGTCTCTTTTGTACTGACTTACTGGCTGCTGAAGACAAACACAAGCAACTCGAGGAGAATACCCCTTCGCTAGCTCTTTACCAACCTGGTTACGCAGGCTTACTTTAAACAATGAAGACTTGATATTTAACATTTTCCTGCTGAAATACTGTATGTATCTATATACTTTTGTATAGAAAGGGCTGTAAATAACGATTTGTAACGAAAATAAGAGGAAACGTAAACAAAGCATCTTTTATATACACGTGCCACTAGTGCTATAGAGAAAAATGTATCTATCAATCTTATACTGTTTTCCTACAGATTATTGTTTTACAGAAAGGTGATGGAATAAGCAACTTACAAAGTTGCATGACAGCTGATGAAATACATGAACACACAGGAAAAAAAATAAACATCAACAAATTAACCTTGTAAATGGAGCTGTAAGATTTACTAAAAAGCAACAAGCAATCGAAACCATAGATTGGCTATCAAACTCATTTCCCCTCTGTTTAAAGATATATCTAATGCACAAGAAACGGTGTTTATCGCTTGAGAGGATGTAAAAGATTTGTCACCAAAATTTATACTTAAGTACACAGACAACGGCAGTTTCATTATTAAAAGAATTATCTGCATATTTCCCATAAACGCTACAATAAATGTATGCATTTAAATTCACAACCATCCTATTTTACAGAGAAAAATTACTTAAGTATTTTGGAAACATGCTACATTAGATTGCCAGAAAGATTAAACGCTTTGATCTCCTTAGCTGAATTCTCTCTCTTATTTAAAAAAGATAAAAAAAAAAAAAGAGCTCCTGTCAGAAATTCCCAACCCCTTCTTTGTCAGACTGTAATCCCAAACAAAGAAACACAGATAACAGAAATAATAACTAGGTAAACAATTGCTTGGTGCACAGCCAGAAAGTCTCCTGCGCTTCCTGCATCTCCTGAAATGCTTCCCCAATGAATTATATTTGTTGCATATATGTTTTCCTACCTATGGAGGTATCTCTGTGCAGAATACTTTCGAGCATCGTGAACACTGAAAAAAATTCGGTGTCGATTCTGGAAACTGAGACGCTGATTTTGACTGTAAACGAGCCATGGGTATTAACGTGGGTCTGCCTGCTAAACATTTCATTGAGGACTACATCCGTGTAACAACCCGTTTCACACAGCTACCTGCTCTTCTTATTGCACCAAGGCTGGTTTAACGCCATTGAAAGAAATTTGTGGCAGCTGCTTCCCGGCCTGCCGCATTTTACAACTACAGATCCTATATGGGCGACTGCTTTACAAACCGCTGTGTTTCAGGCTGGAAGGGAGAACTGGGTTATCCCGCACCGCCGCGGAGCAGGGGGGAAGAGCAGGCTGTGAACCGCTCACCCCCGTGACACCGAAACGCAGCCTCCCTCGTTCTTCTGACAGCACCCACGTACGCCAACAATAACTTGCTAGAAGAACATCATTTTTGTATTATCCAGTCATTTCTTTCTCCTTTGTCTCGTTAAATTAGCCGTACGTGAAACATTTTGATGCAAATGATTTCAGACAATGTACCATATTCTTTAATAATTATATTATAGATTCTCTAATGGTACACACCTTTGGAAACTCTCTATAAGCGAAAATACATTACACAAAAATCATCTGCAAAACGCAGGAGGAACTGAAAACTGCAAAGTCCACTATTAACTGCAAATAATATCCGATCCAATACTCTCTTGATTTAGTATTATTTCAGATTTAAACCTATGATACTGAAGATAGTATCTAATCTGAACATTTTACAAAGGAAACACTTCTTTATCACCTGAATATTATTTACTTCTACTAGGATAAGAGAAAGTAATTTAACGAATGGAAATTTCTAATACATGGTGAGCATGGCACGCTCTCCTATTTCCCATAAAATGACAGAATAGTACATATCTTGACGACTGGTTTATAGTAAGACCTACCCTAAGGTCCCCAACCTTCAGCAGACAGCCTTCTGGAGCAACACACGTCTAGAAGCAAATGATGACAGTGACAGACACACTCTGATGTAGGACGGGACACTTCTCACTAAGTGCTTACTAGAGGGGGAAAAGCAGAGCAACAATACAAGATGAAATCTTCATATGTGCCGCTGTATGGAGAGGAGACTCCATATGATAGAAACGTCATAAGCCACGGAGCCAGCTCTTGGCTATCCCAGGCAGTTGCATACCACAAAAAAGCAAAGCACAGGTAACATCATGTAATAGTTATATATATATATATATAATATGTGTGTGTGTGTATATATATAGTTATAAGTATATATGCACACACATATATACATGTATATACGTGCGTGTGTGTAAAATAAAATGAAACAACATGGGTGCAACAGCTTTTCTTACTCCAGTATTAAACCTTTTCACATTCTTGTCCAATACAGCTCTCCCAGCAGGTATCTGCTGCATGGAAATACCATCAAATTCCTTGGGGTTTTAAATATATAATGTAACCGTGCTTTTTAGGAACACGAGGAAGGAGATTGGCATGCATTAAAATATGCTTCTTGTTTTACATGACTCCTACTGTGATAGATCATTACATGGATACCAACAGTCTGAATTAGATACGGTGGTGCTGTGGTGGGTCTTTAAATGAAAAAATAAACCAGATTTTTCACCAGCTTTACATTCTCTATTTTTGACCTTCACTGAGAGATATAACCTCACAGATTTTAATTACACCACAAATAAAATGTAGTTTATAAAGACCTTTGCTCTTTTTTTTAAAAGACATCAGCATATCAACGTATACAAACCTGAACATGTTTAGCTGTATTAGAAATGCATTAGGAATTTTCAAGAAAACCTTTAAAGGCCTTATTGATATGGTCAGTTAAGGAAGAAAAATAAAGGCTTAGGAATTTCAGCAAGGAAAGCAGAAATACTGAAAAGCGTGAGATTTGCAAAATATGAAACCAGTAACTTCTGACAGCAATTAAAGCTAGAGCAAAAGAAATCTTCCATTTGTGGGTTTGTTTATGGGGTTTGTTTTAGTTTTTTTTTAAAAGCACATAAGAAAACGCGTCTCTTTTTTTGCTCATGAAAGAGAGTCTCCATGCCAGTGCAATGAGATGACTTTGTCTTGCTGAACCAGTCGCCCCGCGCAGCGAGAACGCCCGAAGGAACGGAGCGGCAGTCACTGAGGAGGACCACTTTTAAGCCACCAGGAAAGCTGACATGGGGGTGGTGGGTGGGAAATGTTCATTAAACTTAAGCAAAATGCCCAAACATGAATATTTTTCATTGTAACTACTTGCATGTGTCTGTATCACTGTAAGAAGGCTTTTTTTTGGCTTCTTGATGAAGACACAAAACTTCTGCTCTAAAACAATAAAAGGGCTTTGTTTTTATTTTTTGTAATCTCACATACTCTATTTATGGATAAGTGGAAAATTAGCAGCTGTACACCATATTGGATGCTAAGAACAGGCCACTTCATCAAAACTTTAAAAAATACAAGTTTGTATCCTGCCTGAAAGGCTAGGGTTTTATATTCAAATATTTAACCAAAACAGCTGGAAGGAAAATATCAGCATTTTTTTT
Organism: Nipponia nippon; assembly: GCF_047370975.1. Lineage (NCBI taxonomy): Eukaryota > Metazoa > Chordata > Aves > Pelecaniformes > Threskiornithidae > Nipponia > Nipponia nippon. The sequence continues at coordinate 96,725,128 of NW_028262290.1, read as the reverse complement.
CCCTTCAGTTAAAGGCAAGAACTCCTTTCACGCCTTATGCCTGAGTCATCCTAAAAACACCTCCAGCAAAACAGCTTCAGATAGCAACAGTTCTTCTTGTTGCTTTCTCAAAGAACTCACTCTCTTACCTTACTCCTTCAGAAGACATCTGAAAAGTAATTTTAAAAATTACTTTACATGTTTTTCAATGGACACAAAGAAAGATATCGCTTTAATTACATTTTCTTGCATTGATCATCTAGATCATTAGCAGAGAAGAGAACTGCAGTGACAAAATATTCTTCAGCTGAAATGCACTAACGCAATCACACTATATGCATTGGGAAGTATTACCGAAAACAGCATCATAGGTGGGTTTGGTTTTTTTTGGAGGGGAGGCACAGCCTGAGAAAACCATTACTGAAAGTTCAAAACACTGCATTTCCCATTGCTACTTAAATTCAGAGAGCAAGTGAAATGAGGCTGAGACCTTGTGTGGAAATCTCCCATCTTCTGACTATTGAAACCCACCAGTCTGACGCACCAGAAACAAAGTGCTTTGCATTTCACTGGATGAGACGTGTTTCTGAAAGCATCAGAAGACCACCATGTATAAATAAATAAACACATACAGAAGAATTTAGAAATGCCCTGAGCACTAGAGGGGTGGTGCAGACCAGCACAGCATATGAAGAAGAGCTCAGATTTTACATGGAGGGATCCGAGCCCGCCCCCACATCCCACTGGAACCATTTCACACCTCCCCCAGAGGGAAGCCTCAGGCTTCAAGCACCCGTGCCCAGACGGCGCAGGCAGCGGCGGGGCGGGAAGGGCAGCCGCGCGAAGCTGATGCACCATGCAGAGCTGATGCAAGCTTGGAGCACTTCTCCAGGTGGTGGGCTCCCTCAGCACCAGGGGCAGCATTTAATCCCAAGGCACCCTGCTTGTAGCAGAGGGTACCTGCCAGGGGCTGGGGAGGATGCAGAAGCGCCCGTGCCCTACTGCGAGGAGGCTATGACGCTTGATTTTTCCCTTTCACTAGAAGGAAAGGCTCTTTACAACCTGCTAAACCAAGAACGCTGTAGTTCTAGCGCTTTTCGGTTAACTGAGATGAATCCCAAGACTTCCCTTATCCACCTAATTAAAAAAAGATGGGGGGGGGGGGGCAAGAGTCTTGTCTGTACAAGGAGCCCATTAGGTTAATTGAGAGCACGGCGCAGGTGGTGGCGCAGTCGGCGGAAGGCTGCCTCTTGCCCGTCCTCGGGAAGAGCGGAGGCTCGGCAGGCCCCTGCACGCAGGCTTCCCCGCGCAGCGGGAGAGGCTCCAAACCCAAAACTCATGCGGCAGAGCTGGGGGAGCGGGTCCTGATGGACCCCAGGCTTGGAGCGGGAAGGAGCGACAGCAGCACCGGCCCTCGCTGCAGAAGGAGGGGACCCAGCAGCCAGGAGGGGCAGGGGATGGAAGACCTGGGCACCTGAGGATGCCTCTGATGGCCCGGAGCTCCCACTGCTGCCTTCCTGATGCAAAACGAACACATACGGAGTTGGCAAACAGCAGGAAAAGGCAGTTCATGAAACCCATAGGACGAGGCACTCTTCTCACTCCAGTTTAAATCTACTTTTAATTAGAAACCACTCTTCTATCCCCATATATTTCCCTTTCCTAATTTAATGAGGAACGCTCAAGATTAAAAGGAAGAGATCAGATGAGGCAAGAACAGTCTCTATGCTTTCTCTTCAATTTTCCAGTGTGGGAACTTGACACCTTTTGGCATACGGTTTGTTTTGTTGTTTCTCCTTTCAGTCTGGGGCTTAGAGAATCACAGCAGCACGGCTTAGTGGGTTGCCAAACACTGAGCCTGATAGCATGGATGTCCCCAGCCTACATAAACGCAAGGTAAAACAGATTAAATCTCAGTTTGTCAGATACTACCAGGCTTGAAGATTGCTTGTACAGCTGTAAGGGGGGGTGGTGGTGGAAAAAAGACCTCTTAAAAATTATGAAATGTTAATTCAAAATTCTTAGCAACTAGTAGAATGATGCAGGAGCAGTTTTTATTTTAAAAACTATCAACTACTTTTTAACACATCTTAAATGAGATTTAGAACATCTTAAAATGTTCTACTAGTCATTATAACCTTGACTAATGACCTGTTTGATCAGTTTTTCAGGAAAATTTTACGCGTTTTCATTTGAACGTCAACTTTGAATGCTCATCATACTCCCTGCCATATATAATTATTTGCATTTAAAAATGAAAAACCCATGACAGATACTTTACATAACCCCGTTGAAAATAGAAGATAAAAATCCTCCTACTATTCTTCTTCATTTTAAGAAAAAAAAGAGGCTTGCATATTTGAAAATACAATCGGTAACCTGCAGATCAAATTAGTATCAGCACTGAACAGCTATACTGTATATACAATAAAACAGTCAATGGAGAGGCTGTATATAAATTAAATACATAATAGGTTTATCCTTGCCATCACATGTATTACTTAAGCATGGCAAGGGCTCTTGATGAGGCTGACACAGTGTATGCGCATAAATTACATAAGCACTTTGCATATGAACCCAAACTCGGTCCCTGTGTCATCAATGTACGATTGGGGAGCTTTCAACTTTTTTTTTGTTTGCGTGATTTCAATTTTTATTATGAGGCTTTTAAACTCATTAAAAACTGAGCGCAGGAGGTGATGGGGGGGAAGAGAATTTTTGGATGGTTGTCGCCTTACAGAAGGACAGAGCAAACAGCGAGGCACCTGTGGGGACAGGCGAAGTAGCTGCCAAGCACAAAAATTCAGAAGTGCAGGTGAGTATCTTCAGAAATATCCCCTGCTTGCCATGTTTTCACCCTGTGTAAGCCACCGTGCAAGGGTGGCACTTTCCACAGCTGGTCCCTTTTCCACCTGCCCCAGAAAGCGAGGCCATCCTGGACCCCATGCGTACTTCTGAGAGCCACCAGCTGTGCCACCAGAGACAAGTCATTTACACATTGTCTCCCTCCCCAACCAAAGCACAAACACAGGTACTGACTGCAGTTCCATTTGCATAGCTCCTCATAAGCCATCTCGCCCAATAATTACACCATGGCTATGCTGATGCTATAGCACTGTTCTGCCCCACTGCCAAGTCCTAGCTGTGTGTACCTAGGACAGGGTGATTGCTATCACTAAAATCTGCTTAATAATTATTTAACAGCCTCTAGGGCATTTACTGTTCCAGATTTAATTTCAGCTTTCTGGTTTCTGTTCTATACCTAATCCAGTATTGGGGTTAAAAGTTAGAACTAAATATTAAAGCCAGGAGTCCCTCTAGTTCACAGTCTTCTCCAAGCTGCTGCTATGGGCACCTTCATACCTTCTGCACTGAGACAGGCTCCCTCCCCCTGGTAGGTTTACTGGCCTTTGATCTGATATCCCCAAACTGGAAAGAAGTGGTGTTTTCTTTTTCATTTTTTTTTTTTTAAGCCTGAGACAGAAATTAAACAAATGCCAGTGAAATACCTGCAAGCATTTAAAAAAAACCAACCAACCAAACCCACAAAACAACTTTTCCACTCACCAGAAACTTACGTAAAAATAACAACACGTGGGGCCCAAAAGATTTCTTTAATTTCTGGATTTTCTCTAAAACAGATCCTATACCAAAGCAGCAAACAATCGAGCCAGCCACTCCCCAGCCAAACAGAGGAAAAACTTTCCATCCATCTTTCTGGTACTCCAAAAGCACTTGTCCTCAACTGCAAGGCTGCCGAGGGAGGGCTTGCCCAACACAGAAAAGCAGAAAACTGGTTCAACAGGTAGAACAACATCAAGAGCTGGTGTTTCATCACCTGAGACAACAGCGCTGAGGCTTTCTGCAAGTTCTCTGAGGGGTCAAACTGCTCTGTAATTTCTTCTTCTATTTCTGGAGTTCCTCAAACACTACTGAGTTTACAAGGCAGAAATCATGTAAGTAGACACATCCATCACTGAGGAACCTATGGCACCAACAACCCTGTTTAAACACAGATTAATTTTCTTCAGCTTAGCATATACCTTCAAAATGATCTCTAAAATCTTGATAGAAATGGTTTAAATTATTAGATCTTCAGTAGGACTTTGGATACTGAAGTTCTTAGAATTACCTGATATTAAGATGGACAATAAATAGTACTGCTGGCTAAGAAAAAAAAATTTTTTTTTTAATGACACTAACAAAAAAACAAAGCAGCAAAGCAAAATCTTACAAGTCAAGCCAAAAGTCCAGCCCAACGTCTTGCCTCCAGCAGCAGTCAAGAGCAGAAGTTGAGGGAAAAGCAGGAGAGGACACATGGTAAGTCCCGAACTCTAAAACCACATAGCTCTGAAGCAAGGTCCAGAAGCTGTATTTGAACCTCACGGGTCCCACAGATTATTCCTACATTAGTTTCTCCAAGTGTGCTTTGAATCCGTGTGAGCTTTTCACATCTCTCTCCTTCATACTGCAGGGCCTCATCTACTTAGTCACTCCATATACAAAAGCTGTTCAATAGACTTATGACCTCAGGTTGCAGTACTATTTTATCCTCTTTGGGGGTGGAAGTGAAGAAGGGAAAGTGAATTAGGAGGAAGACGTCAGAATCGATCCCATTGTTCAAGATGAAGGCACACCACAGATGCTACTGTGACAGATATGTTTTTCTCTACTACTGCCATAAACATTCCTAATGTTTTATTTGCTTTTTGACAGCTAGTTGAGTATACAGTTGACTTCTCCACACAAATATATGACCCCCAGGTCTCATGCCCGAGTATTAACAAGCAACTCAATTTAAATGAAAACGCTAGAATATTTTTCCTGTGGACATCACTTTGCATTTATCCACACTGAATTTAATTTGTCATTTTATAATATGGTTGCACAGCAACCTAATGTCATTTTGAAATCCTTTGCATTTTCATTTGCATCTTCATCTTCACCTCCATGGATAACTCCATCAAATCAGCAACACTGCCACTTCACTATGCATGCTCTTTCCCAGATCACTCAAAAGAATGGGAATCAACAGAGGCACGTTTTTATTAACTGTAAAATGGCAGGCAGTGTTTGTCTGCTAAGGAGCAGGTATCGACTGCAAAATGTGTAAATATCAGCCTCTCAATAAATTTACACACAAGAGATTTTTCTTCTGGGGTGGGCTGGGGGAATTCACTCAACAGTCTCTTCTTTAAAACCCTGTCCTTATTTCCAACCTGTCTTTAAAAGCCAGCCTCCCCAAACACCATCATCCCTTCACCAGGTAGCTCAAAGAAGGTGCCTCTGGGTCATCACCTCCAGCCACCCTGCCCACTCCGGCCAGCGCTGGAGCATCTTCATGTGTCGTCCTTATAACTGGATCGACTCTAACACACAGCTTAGAACTTCTTCCAAACCAATGGTCAGCTGCCATTGTATGCCAGTCAGTAAATCCACTTTGAACAGGGCTTCAAAATCACACTCACCTTCAAATTCAAAATCTTTCTTTAGTATAACTAAACACTAAATGCAAAGCTAAAGCTTTTCATTAATTTAGCCAAGGTATCTCATTTTTTGTTTGCTGGTTTTTCCAAGAACTTAATAGGTCTTAATGTTACAAGCCAAAGCGTGTGAATACAGTCCAACATATGAAGTCATAAGAGCATCCGTGGGTCTTAGTGCTAAAAACCCCAAAACCTAAAAATCCACAATTAACTTGTTATGCTAAACCTTGCCCTGTGGACTTTGCAAGATTATTTTTCCATAGTAATCCTCTATTTTTGCCCTGATCTTTTTTATATGTTGAATGAAATGTTACTATATGCAGCTGTAAAGTGAAAAACAACAGAAACTGGATTGACAAAAAGAATACCTTTGAAAAACTAGTCAATACAAGCTGATACAGGACTAGGTGTACCTGAAACACAAAACTTAAGCATAGGCACAAAGATATGATATTTTCTTGTTAAGAGCGTGCTCCAGCCATGAACTGGGGCTTAGCCACTCTAAGAGGCTTACAAAAAAAAAACAGCCTTAGGCAGTTCATGTTCTCTTCTCAGGGCAAACACAAACCGGGGGTGGAAAATATATGTATTAAGCCAATTCCTCACCTTAGTGATCTATTTTACTTTTCTCTTCTACCTGCTCCCATCCTCCCTCAAGACCCGAGACAAAAACTAGGTCTAGAGTATCCCACTGAGCACTTGGATGTTCTCCAGTCTGCATGCCATTCCCATCAAAGACGGTGGGAGCAAGGATAAACCACCTCTCCAGAAACCGCGCACACCCTACCCAGGGTTAGGAGGATCCTAAACAAAGCAGGGAAGTTGTGGGTTGATTACCCTGAGTCATCCAAATTTGCCAGACGCTTCCCAAGGTATGACTTTGGGAAGGAGGGGGCCATTTGGCAGGCACGCAAGGGAGATGTTCTGTACTGAAAGGAAATGATAATGGATCATATATTCACCAATACATTCCCAGCAAATCGGGATGAGCTGAAACTACAAACAATGCTGCAGCTTTGTTATTTTACTACTTTTAAACAACTATTAGAAAGGAGCTACTAAGTCGCTAACCATTAATTGAAGTAGAAATTGCAAGCTGACCTCACGGAGTGCCCCGTAGCAGACAGCAACCGGTCTTACACCGTAACCCTGTGGCACTGTAAAAACCTAACTGTTCCACTATTTTGGTTGCTCATTCAGGGGCTGAGTGGCAGATAAGCCTTGTAAGACAAGGCTGTACAAAACGATTGCTTTTTTTTCAGGGAGAGGGGATGGAGGGGAGAGAAACATCCTGGGGGTCAGATTCAGGCCGCGTCCTGCCAGCTTGTAACCTCCCATCTAACAGGTATCCATTTCTTCAGGAAAAATAGAGGACTTGAAGTCTTCTGTCACAGGAGGCCAAGTGACAAACGTCCACATTATTATGAAGAGATTATTTTCTGGTCACAGACACGCACCAGCCTGCTAAGGCTGTGCTCAGCTTTAAGCACCTACCTGGCTACCCTGCAAATGAGCCCTTTTCAAGCTCCCCCTGCTCCTCTTCCCCAAGTCCCATGCAACGAAGATTTCCGCTCGGAGCAGGGCTGTGCTCGTCCCAGGGCACTTGTTAAAATCTGTCTCCAGCCCAGCCAGCTCGCATCTTGTCTCCCTCCTCCTCCGTGCCTGCTCTGGCTAGCCCCGGGAGCTGATGCTGGCCCCGGGAGCTGACGCTGGCCCCAGGGGACACCACTGCTGCTGCTGGCTCCCTGCTCCAGGTCCCACCTGCAGGCACCCTGACCCACCCCAGCTCACCTGTAAAGGACAGCACTGCTCTGTCCCTGACCACTGCAAAAAGTCAAAATTGCTTAGATCATACAAGCCCGGTAAAAGGGAGCAGAGACGAAAAACCCAGCATGATTTATAAGCACCACTGATGAACAAAAATGTGTTGGCAATACAGCCCCAGAAGGTCTTTTGTGGGGCTGAATTTACAGAGAACTGGAATAAAACAGTGAAATCTTTAATGACTCCTCCAAAGTAGAGGAAAGAAACACAAAACGTGTTGTTTCTTCTTTCTTTGTGGGCGTGGGGGGTGTTGTTAAAATATTTGCTGTGTGCTCTGGATAGTAATCAGCATCAAATCTGAAGAAAAAAATGGAAATGCTCTCCCCCCCCCCCCCCCAAGAAATATAATAAATTTCTCCCCAAGACATAAAAGAAAGTAGGCTTAAGTATCTTACTGGCATTGCTTTTTTGATTGTCTCCAAGATACCCTTAGACAGCAAAAAAGCTCTTGAAAAAAATATCCTGGAATGTTGACACTGCAAATTTAGTTCATTAATTTTTATACAAAAACCCAGTTATTACAAGAAGCTGAGAAGGTTTTGTTTAGTAAATAAGGAATAGGAAACAAATATGGTAGTATACAGATAGTTAAGGGTATTATTAATATGCTAAACAGTGTTTTGTAAAATAAAGCAGATATTATATACATCCATTCACATTGACTTATCCCACAAGAAGTACAGTTCCTACTGCCACAGAATGGCAAACTATTATGATTTCTTTGGAAGAAAAAAAAAAAAAAACAACCCAAAACAACCAAAAAAACCAACCAACAAGTAAAATCTACACCAAACCCAAGCCCTAGTCCCCTTCCCCCCCTTTTCTAAGTTCACTGGTGAAATTTTCTTTCTCTACTTGTAAGCTTAGGAAGATGATTAACTAGCTGCTGCTTATACACCTACAAAATGACGGCACTCTGCAATCTGAACATCACCCGGGTGTTTTTTCCTTTTTTATTTAGAATTCACGCTCAATTTTGCATCGTCTGATTGAAGATGAGGGGGCGGTGAAGAATGTGTGGGAGAAAGCCACAGCAAGCTGCCGCACACACCATCCCATCCTGCATTTGGAAGTGAACGATTCAGCCTGGAGGGAGCTCGCTTCAATAGCAATGTGCCGAAGTGAGCATCCAGGGACTTCAAGTCCTCAAATAGAATTTCTTTTTTTTTTTGGCCTTTAATAAAAAGATTTTACACAAATCGACCCCATGCCACAACAGAGCAGAAAGACTTGCATCCAACTTTCTTAACTCATTTACAGTAAGATTTTTGGGTTTTGGTTGGTTTTGTTGGAACAATGACGTCTGGAAAATATGGTGAGTGGGAGAAGCAATTATTAGAGTGTGCTACTTGACTAAAACAATGAAAATGCAAACCCAGTGTAATGTCCTGGAACTGTTTTGTTGGTTTTGTTTTTAACATGCCAGTTTGGACATTTTCTTGGTAGCACTAAAATGAATGACTTAAGAATCAGCCCCAAATTTCCAAAACTATTAAGATTTTAAAGGGCATTTTCCCCCTATATACCCTAATCTGTTATTCCAGTTTTAAATATGTCTTACCTATTTACAGAAGTATTTTCTCAATTTTTTTTCAACAGCTCAGCTAAAATAAAATTCTGCTCAAAGTTTCCACATTTCCAGCCAGAGAAAGGGTAACTGAGACAAAAATTGTGCATGGTTAATAGGAGGAAAAATAACATCGGAAACTTTGCACGCACAAAGAAGAGAAGGAGGGGAGAACGAGGCCAACTGGACAACCTCTCTCGCTCTTTAATTTCTCTTCTCTGAGGAGGTTCACACCAGCTAGTAGACCACTGAGCCCCTGACCTAAGCACCTGGAGTTGTGTTGAAGGAAAAGGCTTCGCCAACTTCTCACTAAAGCTTATGAGAGCCCTACTCAATACCAAGAATGCTTCACCCAAACCTAATATATACTGAAGGGGCATTACATGAGGCAAGTGAAAAGGTGTTGGGGGGAGAGGAAAAACCATTCCGCAGCTGTCAATCTGATACTTTCTCCTGATGGAATCCTGTGACGGAAGACAGAGATGCGTCACTTTTCACCGATGCACACAGCTGAGCCAGGCCCACAGCAACGTACCCGGGCACCTGCCTGGGGAGCGGGAAGGCAAGGCTCAGTGCCGGGTCCTGCCCTTGGGTCACAACAACCCCATGCAACGCTACAGGCTTGGGAGGAATGGCTGGAGAGCTGCCTGGCAGAAAAGGACCTGGGGGCATTGGTTGACAGCTGCCTGAACATGAGCCAGCAGTGTGCTCAGGTGGCCAAGAAGGCCAATGGCATCCTGGCTTGTATCAGGAATAGTGTGGCTAGCAGGACCAGGGAGGTGACAGTGCCCCTGTACTCAGCACTGGTGAGGCCGCACCTTGAGTACTGCATTCAGTTTTGGGCCCCTCACTACAAGAAGGACATGGAGGTGCTGGAGCGTGTCCAGAGAAGGGTAACGAAGTTGGTGAAGGGTCTAGAGCACAAATCTTAAGAGGAGCGGCTGAGGGAGCTGGGGGTGTTTAGTCTGGAGAAGAGACCTTATCACTCTCTACAACAACCTGAAAGCAAGCTGTAGCGAGTGGGGGTCTGTCTCTTCTCTCAAGTAACAAGTGATAGGACGAGAGGAAACGGCCTCAAGCTGCACCAGGGGAAGTTTAGGTTGGATATTAGGAAAAACTTCTTCATCGAAAGGGTGGTCAGGCACTGGAACAGGCTGCCCAGGGAAGCGGTTGAGTCACCATCCCTGGAGGTATTTAAAAGACTGGTAAACGTGGTGCTCAAGGACATGGTTTAGTGGTGGACTTGGCAGTGCTAGGTTAACAGTCGGACTCGATGGTCTTAAGGGTCTTTTCCAACCTTAACGATTCTATGATTCTAAGGCAGCTGGTGGCAGATGTCACCGTGGACACCTTCTGCCTTTGTAGTTTAGGTGCTCTTTCCTTGGACTTTCTGGACAAATCATTAGTGATCACCTGCCAAGGAACAAGCGCTGCTTCCCTAATACTTAATTCTTCTCCGAATACTTACTCTTCTCCCTAATGTTTGTATCTTCTCCAAGTTCACCTTGTTCATTGTTATAAACCACCACGCAAAACTGCTGGAATGACCAGATTTTTCCAGCGCAGAAAAAACAGGAACAAGGCTGGGCTCGGTGCTCCTCAGCCGCTCTCAGGTTTCCTCTCTTGCCAACCCCTCCTATGCCAAGAATCACATCAAAAAGACCTTCCTGCTCCCCTCTGCTGTCACCAGATTCACTCAGTGCTACTATTTAAGGCTGTGAGTGGTAGGACAAGGTGAGCATCCACCAACTAAATGCACGTCTGGTATTCCCCATGTGAACCACAGTAGGTCAAAGGCTTCTGATGCCTCCAACTTGGGGAAGACCTCAGATTGTGCACTGAGCTCAGACAGCATTTCTCTCTCTTTCTTTATGGTTCTCAAAAAGAGAGGCAAATACTTTGCTTCACATTGAAATGGGTGAGGGAGAAGGAAAGGAGACAGGAGAACAAAAGCAGGATAAAAGGTAGTACGGGAGGTGAGGGGGAAGAAAATGATGAAGTAAACTACAAAGCCAATAAAGACCGTCTACGCTGTAGAAATGATTCATTGAAATTATTTTCTTCTCCTTTTTATTCCTCCTTCCTGAGAAGATGATAGATCAGTTCATACTTTGAGGACTCTACTCAAAGATTAGAGAAGTCACAGCAAGTAGGAAAATACTAAAACACATGACTTCCCATTTCTTGTCCCTTGTAAACAAACATTGGACAATATTTTATTGGTGACTAAATTTAATTAAAATATATACTCATACAGCAGATGACCTGATGCTTTCGTATCTTTGTCAGTCTTTCTGTCCAGCTTCTCATTTTCTGTAGTTACAATTCATAATTACAAACCAAACAACCTCAGATTAATCCTGAGGCAGGATTAACCAGTTTCTTATAGGCAGCCAAGTATTTGGCTTTTGGCTTCATAATTTAGAACAAATTTTAAGCATATAATACTTTAAAAAAATCAAACCAAAACAAAACCCCAAAGCCACCCCACCCCAAAAGCCAACGACACCCCCCATTCATGTTAAGCTTATGGTTTGGGTATTTAAATATCTTAGTTCTCATTTGTTTTATCCTGTTGAGTAATTACTTCCAACTGTATTAAACTGTGACAGTTTTAAGAACTTCTAGAAATTAAGTTTTATTCAAATTGAATACTCAACAAGTATTCATTAACAACTCAACCCAGGATTCAGTAACAGAATCTGACCTTAATTACCAATTATCAACTGGATAAAATTTACACATTCACACTCCTAGTAGACAATTTTGAAGATTTTGGTGGCTGCAATTTCATTACCTCACATGCTACAGTAAACAAAAGATTTGGAAATTGTTACTCCAAATTTAACACAAAAGCAGAGACAAACCCAATGGCGCTCATTAAAAAACCCTTGTAAAACTGGGATTGAAATACGGAAACACAGATACTATTTTTAAATTTTTACCAGGATATAGTTCTGAGCACGCAAATAGTTTAAGTTCCTGGCTTAATTCAGTTTAACTAGAGTCTATCATATGACATCTTAGGAGTCACCGCCTCATAGGACAGCTAGAGCAATGCAACCCAACCAGTACATTAGCAGCCTAAATTGCAGACTACGGAAAAATGTTTTTACCTGGAAGGCTGTGTTACAAGAAGCATGCTAAGGCAAAAAGCCATGATCGAAGCACTGAAATACAGGAAGAAATAAATAGGTCGAATCCCAGTATCTGTTTAAACTACTCATACGTTCAATTTATGACCTGTTGGTGTGTGGCACCGAGGAACTGACCTCCAGGTCTTGATGATCCTCCGAAAATAACCACATGCTGCACAAGGTTCATTCCTGGGCACGTTGCCGATTTATTTTTTTAATTCTTTGTGGAAAGGGGTGGTATTTGCAGATAAAATGTTGGGTTGCTTCAGGGAAAATATACACAATAATAAAACAACTAATTCAGAAACAGAAAAAAAAGAGGCAATAAAAAAATATTTAGGACCCTGTAGAAGATTCCATATGCAAAGAGCCTAAAAGATTACAGTAGTTCAATTTACAGAGAGGTGGAAAATATTTAACATAATGCAGGTATATAAAAGAACAAATGTTACAGGAAAGGTCAAGCTGAGCACTACTGGAAAAAAAGACCAAACTGAAACCTCATAACTGATTTCTAATATCAAGATGTAGGTCTTATGAGCTGAACTTCTCAACGGTTCTGTTTTACCAATTTATCTCAGCTCTCATTTCCTCCCTGCTTTCGGGCAGATATTTAAAATATATGTGTTTGAGATTCAGCTTTCCCACTGCAAATTAATTCATTGATCAATTCCGTTTGAAAATATTACAGCGAAACCCTTTTAAACACAATGAGATATTAGCTCTTGGGCTTTTGTCATGAAATACTGAAGCTGTGTACCGGGGAATCTCAACACTTACATTATTAAGAAGAACACACCCTGCTAAGGGTGAACAGATAACGTTCTCGATGGAGATCAAATGTGATTTTCAGAACACCACCCAGCTACTAACTGCACTGCATGAAAAGTTAAAAAACCCCACAAAGCAAAACACCGTGGTCCGCAGCCGGTTCCTGCAAAATTGCCCACTGAACCACTAGTTATTCTCCGTCTGAAACACTTTGCAGGGGCCACTTCGAGACAGGATACTGATGAATCACTCTGGGTTTGTTTTAAAGAAATGAGCAAAGAGTTAAAAATAATTCTGGTTGCTTTAGAAACTGACATCCTTTGTTTTGGTTCAGCTGAAATACCATTACAGGCATGCAATACCCTTTAAACTTGCCACTATTCCAACAATAACTAAAGCTGTTCTAAGAAACTACCACCCAAAAAGAGATCACCACAGATTTACAGTAAGTTTGCTGTTGCAAAGTTGGAGCGTGCTCACCATATTACCAAAAATGCTCAGCTGAGTCTAGTTCGGAGTGACCTGACCGTAACCACCAAAACATGACAGTAACTCGCTGCCCACCGACTCCAGCAAAAACACAGCTATCAAAATAGCAATACAGGCTTTTCTATTTTCAACAGCAACTTGAAGCTAACCGTATTTTCAGCAAACACAATACTCAACCCATATCATTCACATGACGTTTCTAACACAAGAACATTAAAATACTGCTAAAATTTAATGGTAAAGACAAAACTGTGTGGTTTTAACATGCATTTTAGCTTTACTATGGTATTTCACTCTAATTGCAACCTCTTAAGACCACTGAACTCAAGTCTCTCTTGTTTGCTGATACAGACACTTCTGCCCTAGTCACGAGCATACCTGACCACTGACCCTTCAATATTTCTTTTAAACAACGCAGACTTTTAAACTTGCAAGCTGCTTGCTTTGAAGTTGGCACCACTCCACCTAAAACCATTTTAACTATTGCAATTCAAGCACGGAAAGGGATTTTTGTTTTGCAATATTTTAGCTTCCGCAAACCGGTTCCCAAGCCCATTCATGCTGAGCCATCTCCTGCGTTCTCCCTGCTACCTGCCCTGAGTCCCAACAGCCGCCGCCAGCTGGCAAGAACACAAACCTCCTGTTTTGACATCTGCCCCTGCCCAAATGAACCTCAAAGGACCACTCTGAGCCAACTCAGCAATGACTATTAAAGCAATATATTGGAATATACTGATGTTCCAGTAATAGCCACCTATATACAGTATATGATGATACATGCGACAATATATGTGACCTGACTTGTAACTCTCTTGATCTGAGTCTATCTTAACATTTTGGACGTTGTTCTGACTCAAACTAAAATTAAAAACATTGACAGGCAAAACGAAGCTCAATAGTTTGCAAACTAAACTGCCATCTCTCCCTCTACATATGTGTATGAATGTACACATTTTTAAGGATGCATAATTAACTGCAAGAAAATAGTTCTCAGAAACCAGAAAGCTAAAGTATTTATATCAAAAGCTGAATCTTTCTCACTCTATCTGCACAAATAAACCCACTGAAGTTGCCAGCTTTGTCAAAGTGAACAAGATTAGGTTCTAAACATAAATCAGTTTAAGCAGTCAGAAACCTACAAGAAGTACTGCAGTTGCTTTCAAATTCCTTGCAGATTTTTACAAATTGAAAGTTGTTGACTTAGTCTGTAGAAACAAAGTATTTTCTAAGGCAAGACAACACTGCTATCACAGGCAACATAGTTTCTATTAGGGCCATTTAAAATCAGAATAAAAGTATAGTATTTCTAGATAGTGTTACAAGGGTGGTTTGGGGAAGGTTGGGGGGTGGGTGAAAGGGGGTACTGATCTTACAACTGAAATATTGTTTAAAATTCCAGGTATCCATGCTGGTCAGACAGCTTTGGGTTGTTTTGGTTTGGGTTTTTTTCCCCTTGGTTTTTTTTCTTTGGTTTTTTTTTTTTTTTTTCTTCCAAATTTTGCCGTGTATTTATAACCATAAAAGCCAGTAAAGTGACTTGATTTGCAAGAGGCACTACAATCAGACAGATCTAAGATAAAAATAAAACTCATTATCTATAAAGGTTGCTCTCAAAAGTCAGCTAACACATTGGCATCATACAAAATTAATTCATCAGTATATTTTTGACAAGCACAGTGTTTTTCTTTGAAAGGTCATTTTTCTAAATTAAGCAAAGTATTAAATATCTTTGCTGTTCTGCACATCCCAAACTTAACTCATAAAATGTTTTCACAGTAAAGCCAAATTACATTTGAAATAAATACATGAAATAAAGTTTCACGTGCATTTAAATTTGACATTTGTACTGTAAGCAACGTAAGCAAACCATAAGGCCTGTTCATACATTTCATAAACTACATTAACTGAAAATGTGCACACTTAATAAATGCAGTATAGCATAATTTTGCCCAGAAAGCGTCCTTCTTTTAACACTCCCCTATACGCACACTGGTAAGCATGAAAGGTAGATCTGGACATCACTGTCCACTGCTCAGGATTTGCATGTGTCTTTCTTACTGAGCTGGGAAACCCAGACCTGTGTCCTACACGCTGTGCTCTGCTGCGTGTCGCCTCTACATCCCTCCACATCTTTCCTCTCTCTTCAAACAGCGCTAGGATGGAAGCCACCAGAGCTCCTGCCCAGGACTTTGCTTCTGCCTCCCACCCTGCCTCCAGAAGGAGCTTACCTGGACTCTTTCAGCCGGTGGTGGAGAAGCCTTGTGATGAACTATGGAAAATACCAACCTCTCCCCTTCCACATCGGAAAAGGAAACTTCTACCCACAACACCGACAAGAAAAAGCAGCTCCACAGGATAAAAACTGGAACTCCTCTGATGCCAAACAGGCACGCCAAAGACAACTTCTCTTTGTGAATAAACACGGCACAAAGGATAAAGCTTCTCCCCTTTTGCACCTACTGGAGTTCTTCTGCCATGAGTGGATTTTCAGCAGTGCCTGTCTTCCTGGCAGGCGAGGGTTACAGGAGTGTCTTCACTTATGTAACTTCATTTCTTGAGTACACAATTACCCAACACACCCAAGGCGCTCCAAGGCTTTTTTTTTTTTTTAAAGAAAAAAATAGTTTCTTTCCAGCTGGAACTTTTTTTTCTTTTTTCAAACCTAGGTCTGTAAGTGAAGCCACAGAAGCGCTCTGAATGTGGCGCACCGAGACCCTCAGTATCCCAATAAAGCAGACATTAATTTCTTGACAGCGCGTCTCTCTCTCTCTCTCTATGTATGTGAACGTGGGCTGAGCTCCAGACTTGCAAGAGACCTCGACATTCACAAGAACCTCCTCCATTTTCACCTGTGCACCTTTTTCCTCCTACGGCAGGTCATCAAGTATGTGCTGAACATTCCTCCCAAAGCCATACAAGACAGCTACCTACCCCAGCAAGCTCCACCACCAGAAACAAATGCCCTTTCTGCCATTTCACAGCATGTAATACTTGACCGTATTCTTCCTAAAGGAAACACTTCAACTCATTTTACAAGAGAAAGACGCTGGCAAAGAGCAGGATACAAACAATTAAGGGAGTATTTGCCCATGAAAAGGCAATGGGACATTGTGTGGGGAGATACCTGCAATCAAGGCACACTCAGCTGCAGCAAGATCTAGAAAATGGAACTCTACATTTGAATAGCCATCAGTGAAGTCAAACACAGATCTGTCCAGCAGCACATACACAGACCACAAGAGCCTTATTATAAGGATTTGTACTTGCCACGGTTTCCTTAAAATACCTTCTCCCTCCTGAACAGGTCTTCAGCTAAAGGCTATGCAAAAACCCTGGAAACCTTCCCTTTGGGCACACACTGGGGAAAAGACACAGCACAACCATGCTGTGGAGGTACCAGTCACATCCATCATCAGTAGCTCTGTGCCAGGCAGAGTGTGACAGAGATCTTTGATCACTTGTAAGTAGAAATGGGCCTTTTTAACTGGCAACCTGAGTAGTTAAAAGCACGAAGGAATCCCAGTCACCCCAATGCTGACGTAGGATTATAATCACACAGGTCTGAAGGTGACACAGGGAAATCACTGGTGTTTATATCACAGTCTGCTAGTGAAGAATCAGGACAATACACTGTCATGTTGGGAGAAAGGAAAATGCAATACGTAACCAACCTGCAGCCTGCTCTTTCCCAGGCTCGGCTTTGCAAGGGTGGGTAAGGCAAGCTCTCCAGGTGGCCCTCTGAGCTGGCGGTGATACCCTGGCAGTCGCACACCACCACCAGGGCTGCTGCAGAGACAGAGGCAGACAGAGGCATTCCCATCCCTGGCCACCCCCTCCGCTGTGGGAAGAGGCGGAAGCACTTTCCAAACCTCCAAGATAGTGAAGGAGCAGTGAAACAATCAGGTTGAAGGGACGTTGACAAATATTTGTCCTTGTCATTATTTCAAGTGGAAGAAAAAGGTTAAGTTGTCTGAGGGAAATTAAACGTTTTAATAGGAACAAGAACAAATATGAAGTTGTCGGGATGTAAAAATGCAGCCTCCACTGTTCATGTTTTGATCTATGCAACCACAAAAGATACAATAAAAATAACCATGCTACACTCTGCTTGAATGCTGTTGACATAAGATCTACGGAAGAGAAAATAAAAAGTACATAACCAATCAGACTTGCTACATTGTTGATTGCTGAAGATACACCCTGAGAAATGAGACCTCCCATCTCATACAACGCAAAAAGACTTAGGCAAAGCAAACCAAAATTTTATTTGTGATATTTCATTTCTAGTTCAGATTTGAGATGGCTGGCCATATTAATTTACAAATTTTAAATAGATCACGTCTAATTGATATTTAAGAAGTAAAACTTGAAACCAAACAGTGCCAACAGTAAAGCTTCCTTAAGGCATAATGCCAAAGCAAACCAGAAGGCTGCAGTAAACCGCACTAGTAAACACATTTTGGGAATACCTTGTACAGGCCAGTAAGAATCTCTGTGCTGTATTATCAAAGGGGTTTTAAGCATTATACTGCAAATCCTGTCTAACAAGAAGTGGAAGAAGCATATCAAACCATATACTGTCCTTTAAAATTCCCCATATAAAATCTAGGTTTTAAGAAATCAGGTTGACATTATATGTTAGTACTGGAGAGTAAAATACATTATATGGCGCATTATCCTCACAATTATCCCCAAAACCAGTAATGCATATACATAAAATCAGAGCAAAATAAATTGAAACAAATCATGGTTGGGAAATGCACTGGTAAGGTACACAGAGCCTTATTAACACCAGAGTCAACACCACGACTCTCATTAAGATATTCTGGTGTTTTGAAACCCTAAATTAAATTTTATTTAATGATCTACTGGCCATTTCTCCCATTCTAATACTACCAAAGGCACAGCTATCATTGTTTGGCTGTCGTAGCTGATTAATTTTTCTATAGCTTACAATGGCCTATGTTTGGCTGAGGCCTAGCTTACCTGGGAAAATTGGAGGCTCCCATGCCGATCACAAGATGACACTGCCAGAAGGAACGTGCCAAAAAAAAAATTTTCGGACAGAAAACTCATTACCAGAATTTAAGGCGTTTGTGGAAAGGATGAGTTTCAGCAAGTTTTACATTACAAACTATTTTCTAGAATGGTCAGTTGCATCTTTTCTCAAAAAAAACCCCAAACAAACCAAAACACATTTTATCCAAAGCTTTGTTTCAAATTTTTTATGAATTTACACCAAGAAAAGCCACGCAGACTTTGAAAAGTAAAATTCAAAACAAAGTATTTAAAATTTCTAAGAATGAAATTCTGATTTAATATACATTTTCATTTCAGAAGAACTACAGAAATGTAACAAGTTCTGAGTTTTCTGACATTTTCGGTTTTGTTGCTTTTTCACATTAAATACAAGTTATAAAGGAAAAAAAAGGCACACTTCTAAAAATAATGCCAACAATGACCTATGAATCTAATTTCCATGAACTTTAAATGCAGATGTTTGAATGGAGTACAAATCTACTCTGAAGATCATCTGACATACCCACGAGGAATGGCTTGGTACACACTTACTAAGTGTGGGTTTAATATCTATTGTTCACTCAAATCTATGAACAAATTTACTACTGTTCAGAGGACTCATTCTGAAAATACTCCTGTTTTAGGTAATTTCAATAAGGGTATGTTTTGCTTTTTGCACAAACAACATTGTACCCATTGTAAAGCTACAAACTTGATTATGGATCTCAAAATGCTGGTCTTTTAAATACACACCTGTCCCTTACAATGCTACGCAGGCACACACAGGTCAATATTTCTCTGTTGCATGGAATAAATTAGATGAACCTGAAATGCCTTCCCCAACCCCATGCTTCAAACTCGGGTGAGCATTTGACTCTCCCACCAATATGCTACCAACAGAGGACATCGGATAAGGAGCCCAACCTCTGAATTTAAACATCTCCAGAGCAGTGGAAAGCCTAAATATTAAAAAAAACCCAAAAAAACGGTTAACCCAGAAAACCCCATACTTCTTCACCGAAATTCAGACTGTGCTCAGGCTGACTATAAAGCTCCCAAGGATTTTAAGAGAACCAGAATTTCATCTTACAATTTTATCAGGAAACCAAAACTTCCTGGCACAACCCCGCAACATCGACCTATCTGCGGGAACTCCCTTGTTACGACTTCCATTCCCCTGTGGCAAGTGACTGCAAACCAGCCAAATCTCACACAAAGGTTTGCTTCTTCGTTGCTCCTCTGGAATCCCAGGGCGTAGATCAAAGTGAGGACCGGCTGCCTTGGAAAGCATCCAGGCACAGAGCAATAAAAAAAGCAGGTAGCAAGATGCCTACCAGCAGCACAAAATTCCCTGTTCTATGGCGAGCGGGAAAAGGGAAGGGGATACTTGTTTTCGACTGCATGGCTCAGTGATGGGAAGGCAGGAGAGAATATGCGGGACGATGCTGGAGAGGTGAGGGTGAAGCGCCACAGGGAATTACTTGGGGTGGGGGGGAAGAGTCGGGTCTCAGGGTTAAGGAACTTGTCGTGGGATAGGCGAGTTTGGTACAGGCACCCACCACAACCTTCCTGCGTGCCTTAGCTCCAGTCCACAAAACGTTTCCATGCTCCAAGGATTTATTGGAAAGATAATTTATATTCCTAAGGAACATAGTTGCTGCACACATGAAGTCTTACAGAGATATTTAGATAGTTTATTGCCAACTACTCACACAAAACATACTCTTGAATTAACCCCTTAGATGCCCTCCTGAGCATTTCTTCTAATTTACTGCCGCCTTTTCCAACGGTGCACAACAATTTAAAGGCAGCTTGATTTGTTGCTATTTCATCACATATTACTACTGCATCCAAGGTGGGGGCATGAACTCCTGCCCTTACACATTCTGAGAGGTTATACTAAATAGTTAGACCAACAACTTCAAAAGCAGCTAATGAGTCAAAGCACCCAACCACAGTTCTCTTCAACCAGCCTGGTTTTCAGCAAGAGACTTTCTGAAAATCAGACCCTTTTACATCGGCTCAGACTGGGCCCGCACAAAGCCAGCTGCCTAACGCCCTTCTGCAAAAACACACCTGACTTCCGTATGCGTCTCCTAAATACAGTATAAACTAATTATTGTACGGACAACTCAAAATTAGGGTAGTTTGAAAGCAGCCTCTTCTTCCAACTTGTAGCAATTAATTCCAAAGTCAAAAATCTTCATAATATAGTTGAGAATTTTCAAAAGCACTATGAGGTTGGTGATGGTTTTTAACTAATTTTCCCACAGAAGCTAATGGTAAAACTCCTGCCAGTTAAAACAGCATTCATCTAACTCAACTTCCAAGCGCTCCTGATAATCACAACTCATAACTCCTAGGTGAGGTAACAAGCCATTTCAATCTTTTGGAAAATGATCTTTAAAGATAAAACTTATTATTAAGTAATAAAAACCTGATATTTATCTTGCAATGACAATATAGACCTATAATAAAGCACGGATGCTCAACCAGAATAAAATCTTACTGTGCTCAGCATGAACTGGTTTATGACCGTACACTTTGTAACATACAAAACCCAAAGAGTAAAGACCGAAACAGTATGGCACACCCGTACAGTGTCTCAAATGGACCCTTCGACCACACTAAAAGAAACCCATGTCTTGCTTTAAAACCAGCTCAGCCTCCCACCTGACACTTCCCCTCTGGCTGGGCTAGCAGAATGATCTTCCTTGAGGTCCAAAAGCCTTACCCCCGCTTCTCAATCTCTCTGTACTACCCACTTTCCAGATGAAAGACAGCTTGCAAAGGTTTAGGATCACTTTTGGTAAAATACGCTACATGAACTTACACTGTCAGATTTAATATCACAAAAAGATTTCCAAATATATTAACGGGAAGATTTGTGCTTGGGTTTTCTTCTGCAGTCTCCCCCTAAATAAATTCCACGGTTGATTTATAGGCGTCTTCTCAATGTCTTTTCACAATACAAGCCAGGACTGGATGAACCAATATTAATAGCTGTTCCTCCAGTATGTACTGTGTCCTGTCATCTATCATCCCCAGGGCCATCGGCACTGCTGGGACATATAATCAAATCATGGTACATAACAGACAAATGAGCAAAAATTCCTCTCAATTTAAAATGTCATTAATTCCATTATAATTATATTGACTGTAGTAAAGATCTGCCATTTTTAAATGGTGCACAAACACTTAATTCCCTGTGACAAGCATACGTACCCCGAAAAAAAGGTACAGAGATAAGCTGACACTAGTTCCATGTCAGGGAAGTGAAAATATCTGAAAGGCATATCTACACAACATCGATTAAGACTACTCCTAAATCCAGCGAGCTTCAGAAAAGGCTCCAGAAGCAAAGCAGATGACGGAGCATCTCTCACTTCCTTCAAGGAGGAAGCATTTATTTACTGAAACCCTCTGCTGTCAAAGGTAGCTGCCAAAACAGCAGTAATTAATGCTTTCAGCTGCATATGCCCAGCCTATCCAAAATAATTTTAAGGTCAAGCTTCATCCATCTCCATTTGTTTTTAATTTTGCCAAGGTAACTGCGATTAACTTATCAAGTTTCAGGCTGAACTACTTTGGGGTCAGGGGAGATGGGAGGGAAAGAAAGGTTAATGCAAAGTCATGTGTTTGCCTTCCAAGCCTAAATAAATAACTGCTGGTGATGCAGAACGATACTGCATTTTAAAATAAATGAGAGTCAAATCCCTATAGCTGAAACGACCAAACCATAAAGTTACTTTATCTCTTGGAAAGCAGCTGTCAATATTAACGAACATCAGACATATGCAAAAGACAGCTAAATTGCACACAAAAAAATATCCCCTCGCTGTACTCTCCACTTCTAGAAATGCAGCAGAAGCAATATTTCCAGTTCCCGAAAAGAACAGCTGTAAGCTAGTCTGGGGGCAACCGAGGATGTCTAAATGCAAGCACAGGTCTGGTACCCAAACACTTCAAGTTCTCCGAGCAAACAACAGTTGCGCACGTCCAAAGAAGACAGCGCCAGCTTCGCAGCCTCCTTCAACAGGTACCAGGCCTGCTTTGCTAAATAAACACTCCACCAACAAAAGCATCTAGCAAATTCCTGATGGGAACTTTCAAAACCAAAAGCAACCAGAAATGGCTGCAGGCGTTATCTGCCAGCCTCCGGTGCCAGGCAGGCACCCCTGCTTCCCAGCCAGGGCACTCTGGCGCTCAGAAACTCTTTCTCGGCTCCTTCCTGCGCCGCCGGGAGCGTGCTCAACTATTGCATAACCCTGCTGCAATAAATCCCGTCTGCTGGCTCCCTGTGCTGCCCCTCCGCTCGCACAGTTTGGTACGGCTGTATTATTCAAGCTTTGCCAGCTCCGACTTCTGCATTTTTGGAACATCTGCGCAGGTAGCAGGTCCGCTCTGCTGATGAAAGCAACAATGCTCTTAAATGTCTTCACACAATAAATACCACTGGAAAACCAGTCTGGCTGTGATTTTGCCGGGTTCCCCTCCCCAGTACAACTTGGAGATAAAGATCTTGTCACAGCTGTAAAACCCAACGCTAAAGCTACACTACAGCCCAAGATTAGGCTTTGCCTATTTATACAACAGCGTCCTTACTTTAATGCTTTAAAGTTCTTGTAGTCCATTTCTGTCTTTTTTCATTCAAATAATATTTGCAAAAGCGAAATGTCTTTGTTCACGTAGACCAAACAGAGCCTTTTTCCCGGTAATAGCCTGGAAGCTAATAACTATTTTAGAGCAATTCCAGCACAATGAAATGCTGATATTGGCTGTTTATGTAACAGTGAATTAACCCCCACCGACACCTTTCAGGAATTCATAACCATAGTGCACAAAAAGTACTTTGCAAGAGCTTGTTAATGTGGTAAGTGCAAAAGCCGTCTCAATTCAGAAGACTGTCTTTCAAAGCAAACATGCTTAACCTGCAGTTTCAGTCATGGAAGAAATTACTCAATTAATTGCAGACAACAAAAACAACAGGGTTATAACTAATGTACAGTAAATGCTCTGTGGGTGTAATGCAAGCTCATTTCCCAGTAGTGTACTCTCTTACGTCCTAACACATTTCTCACCCTGCTGCTGTAAAACAGTTTAAGAATGTTAAATTTACTTAGACTTTTTTCCCCATACATATTTGTTTTCCGGCAATGAATATTATTATGAAGCCAGGTAGGGTTTGTTCTCTTAAGAAACATGTTTACAAAACAGTATTTTGCAGCACGGTATTTTTCATACTTCCTTCTAGACCATACATCATCTTTTCTAAACTTAAAACCGAACATCAGCATTTATAAAGTTTTTGCCCGCGCTAATTATATCCTTGCAGCGGCAAAAGAAGAGACCACAGTGACACGACTCAATATTAATTCTCACCTGCTTCTAGGAATTCAAGCAGGCAAAGAGTAGCAAAAAGCTCCAAAGCACAAAAAGACCCCATCAGTGGCAACTGCTCCCATTCCGAGACTAAGCAAGAGATGGAGTAAGACACTAATAATTAAAGATAAGGGAAAGGAAACTTACCAAAGCAGGCATTGATGTCTTCGTCCGTCATTCCCTCCATTCATGTTAAAGACATCTGTCAATGACTTGATCTAGGCTAGATATCAGCATAGGGCTAATATTTACACTCGCTGCTTGCTTACTGCTGATAGATTTTCAGGATACGTTTATATGCACAGCTTACGATTAAAACGGTAACAACTAACTGCGATAATAAAATATGCAGACGAAAATTGAAAGAACGCCCTTCTAGCACATGACAGCCAGTTCTCGGCGGGCGCTAGAAATACCCCTAAACACGTCTGCCTCCCCTTTCCACCCAAACCCGCCCAACGCCTCAAACCAAC
Organism: Nipponia nippon; assembly: GCF_047370975.1. Classification (NCBI taxonomy): domain Eukaryota; kingdom Metazoa; phylum Chordata; class Aves; order Pelecaniformes; family Threskiornithidae; genus Nipponia; species Nipponia nippon. The sequence continues at coordinate 96,701,001 of NW_028262290.1, read as the reverse complement.
CTCCCCTCGAGTCTTGCGACATTTTTCTCAGCGCAGCCCCCGTGCAAACGCCTCTAATCCTCTTCCCCCGAGAGCCGCCCCCCCCCCCCTTCCCTTGCACAGCTTTATTGCACGTAAAACGGTGCCTGCAACAGTTGGGGGCCGCCGCCTCGCCCCCGTCACCCGGCAGCCGGCGGGTCACCCCCCGCTACACCCGAGCGACCCTGCCACATCACGTCAGGCGCAGCGGAGTGCCGGGTTAAGACGTAATCTCCCTCCCCGGCTTACGGGTCCCAGGAATCCTCCCCCGCTACCTCGCCATGGCAACGGCGGCTAGGGGGAAGACGGGCCGCCTCTTACGCAAGAGGCGCGCGCCGAGACCCGCCGAACGGCCGGCCGCCCCCCGCGCCCCGCCCCGCCCCGCCCCGCCCCGCCCGGCAGGAGTTTGAAGAAACCGCGGGTCGGGTTTTTTTTTTTTTTTGTTTTGGGGATAGTTGGGGTTGGTTTTTTGTTTCTTTCCTTCCTTTTCCTTCCCCCCTCCCTTTCCTGTATTTCCCCCCCCCTTCGCTTTTTCTTTTCCCTTCCCGCCCTTTCCCTTTTTCCTTCCCCCTCCCCCCCTTTCCCTTTTTCCTTTCCCCCCTTTCCCTTTTCCCTTTCCCTTTTTCCTTTCCCCCCTTTCCCCCCCTTTCCCTTTTTCCTTTCCCCCCTTTCCCTTTTTCCTTTCCCCCCTTTCCCCCCTTTCCCTTTTTCCTTTCCCCCCTTTCCCTTTTTCCTTTCCCCCCTTTCCCTTTTTCCTTTCCCTTTTTCCTTTCCCCCCTTTCCCTTTTTCCTTTCCCCCTTTCCCCCCCTTTCCCTTTTTCCTTTCCCCCCTTTCCCCCCCTTTCCCTTTTTCCTTTCCCCCCTTTCCCTTTTTCCTTTCCTTTTTCCTTTCCCCCCTTTCCCCCCCTTTCCCTTTTTCCTTTCCCCCCTTTCCCCCCTTTCCCTTTTTCCTTTCCCCCCTTTCCCTTTTTCCTTTCCCCCCTTTCCCCCCTTTCCCTTTTTCCTTTCCCCCCTTTCCCCCCCTTTCCCTTTTTCCTTTCCCCCCTTTCCCCCCTTTCCCTTTTTCCTTTCCCCCCTTTCCCCCCTTTCCCTTTTTCCTTTCCCCCTTTCCCCCCTTTCCCTTTTTCCTTTCCCCCTTTCCCCCCTTTCCCTTTTTCCTTTCCCCCTTTCCCCCCTTTCCCTTTTTCCTTTCCCCCTTTCCCCCCCTTTCCCTTTTTCCTTTCCCCCTTTCCCCCCTTTCCCTTTTTCCTTTCCCCCTTTCCCCCCCTTTCCCTTTTTCCTTTCCCCCTTTCCCTTTTTCCTTTCCCCCCTTTCCCTTTTTCCTTTCCCCCCTTTCCCCCTTTCCTTTCCCCCCTTTCCCTTTTTCCTTTCCCCCCTTTCCCCCTTTCCTTTCCCCCCTTTCCCCCTTTCCCTTTTTCCTTTCCCCCTTTCCCTTTTTCCTTTCCCCCCTTTCCCCCTTTCCTTTCCCCCCTTTCCCTTTTTCCTTTCCCCCTTTCCCTTTTTCCTTTCCCCCCTTTCCCCCTTTCCCTTTTTCCTTTCCCCCCTTTCCCTTTTTCCTTTCCCCCCTTTCCCCCTTTCCCTTTTTCCTTTCCCCCCTTTCCCTTTTTCCTTTCCCCCCTTTCCCTTTTTCCTTTCCCCCTTTCCCCCTTTCCCTTTTTCCTTTCCCCCCTTTCCCTTTTTCCTTTCCCCCCTTTCCCCTTCCCTTTTTCCTTTCCCCCCTTTCCCCTTCCCTTTTTCCTTTCCCCCCTTTCCCCTTCCCTTTTTCCTTTCCCCCCTTTCCCTTTTTCCTTTCCCCCCTTTCCCTTTTTCCTTTCCCCCTTCCCCCCTTTTCCTTTTTTCTTCCCCCCTTTCCCTTTTTCCTTCTCCCTTCCCCCCCTTTTCCTTCTCCGTTCCCCCCCTTTCCCTTCTTCCCCCCTTTCCATTTTTTTCTCCTTTTCTTCCCCCCCTTTTCTTTCTTTTTTCCCTTTTTTTCCCTTTTCTTTTTTTTTTTCCCCTCCTTTTTTGCATTTCCCACAGCCACCCAACAGCCAGCTGGTGCAGATTTAACCTGCTCCAATCCCATCTCCCACCCATGGAAAACCAACTGCAGCCAAGCCATCCAACACCACTCAATTCCCACTTCCCCTTAAGGGGTGCAGCACAAAACCGTTGCGCGTTTTAACTTCTTCAAATTAGCGACCCCGGGAAGGCAGGGAACTGGCAGATGAAAGGCAAGGTGCGGACTTTGATGGTGCGATCGGATCCATGGGGGCAGGCCCCCCAGCCCCTGTGGAGCACCGCTGAAGGTCAGCCCAGGCTGATCAGGTTGCAGCAGGAGAGCCCTAGAGAGCGAGCCAAACGGAGGTGGAAAATTCTATACACCCAGATATCTGCCAAGAGATGAAAGAACAGTTTGCCTCTGGTGCTGGGATTTATGATAAAGGTAAATAAAGCCGTAATGTAACACTTGTCAGGATACTTAGGTCTTCCTTCAGGAAAACACTTAAGCATGTGCTTAAACTCATTACTATTCAGGGCAGCCCATAAGCGTTTGCTGAAGGTTAAGCATAACGTTCTCACACGGGAGCCCTATGCTGATTAAGGGTTTTTTTTTTTTTTTTCTTCTAAATCTGAGCCACTGTGAACCAACAATATGAATTGCCCTCATTATATTTTAATATTGCCTCTTTCAAATTAAACCAGAGAATGCAAACAGAAAATAAGCCTTATTTTACATTAAGAGGATAAAACCCAACTTTACATTCTGTCAGGTTTTTTTTTTTTTTCTTTATCAACAGGCTGCACAACACCACGCATCCCTATGAATGAGCACCTTTCACGAGGAAGAAAGCGAGCACACGGAAAAATGATTGCTCTGCTACTCCTAAAACTCTGCAATTCCTTTGATGTGCTGTTACAAGCCAGAAAGGATCACACAGAGCAATGCATACATACATATGCTTTATCCACTGATCTCTTTTGAAGCAAACCTTAAAACACAGTAGATGGTGAACGTATTTCAGCTATTAAAGGCTGTGGGTAAGACAGCTATTTATCAGCTCAAGTCAGGTCACTGTTACATCCACAGGCAGAGGGCTTTGCCTGTTGCACAAATGACACCGCCTGCCCTTAATGCCCCGAGAAACTTTTGACAAGCTAAGCGTACATAACAAGCCACAAACCTTACATACGAATGTTACAGTTCACTAATGTTCAACAGGGAGGTATCATGTCTGCAACTGCTTCACTTTCTGTTTCACAGCACGCCGCCTCTCCTCAGAGCTCTCTGCTGCTCATTTCTTACAAACAACTTGTATCCCTGTCGGAGGAAGAAACCTCGCTAACTAGCGACTCGGCAGTTGTGGCTCTTTCTGAAAACCTTTCTCCTTGCTGTCTTTTAGGAATATTCTGCCCCACATACTAAACTATTTACTTTCGTTTACTTTGTTTATACACACAGAAAAATGGACCTTGGAAAATGGTTTGTGCCAGTTTTAAACTTCTACTGGAGCTAAAATCAGGGTCTTGGTTGAATTCTATAACATACAGTTTTGAAGGAAAACATTTTTACATAACTCTTCTGTTTCCCTTTTTGGGAGACAGCCTTGGTAGGAGAGCTTGCGAGAGGCAGTCAAATCTCCTATTGCAGGTCTTGAGACAGATGGCAAAGTACGAGGGCAGAAGGTTACATTAAGGTCAAGGTGCTTCCCATTCTTATTAGCCATTAGCTATGGGCAGGCAGGAACATCTTTATTATATTCACCTCCAAGAAACTCTACCTCTTCTCCTCACTTGCAGTAATGTGTCCTGCTAAACCCTGAGCTAAAGGCACCATCATCTTGCTGGAAACCTTGTTGTTATAAATGGGTAAGGACAAAGAAATAAAGAAGAATCTCAGATGTCTGTCCCTAAATGATCTAATTTACCTTTCAGGAAAAAAAGGTCTCACCGTGCTCCTATACCTTGGCATGGGAGCTGGACAAAAGAGATGAAGTTTGAAACCCCAATGTCACAGCTGTCCTGATGTGCCCCACTCACCTCTTCAAACAGGAAAGCAAACCCAAGAAGTAGGTTAATGATCTTCTTTCATTTAAAAAAAAAAAAAAATTGTTCATAAAAACAATTAAGAGAAGGCCACAATCATGCTGCAAAAAAAAAGTGCATTCAGCTGCCCATGGATAGTAAAATTACCCGTGAACTTTACAAAGTGCCTCCTGGGATGAATGCTATAGGACTTGTGCTTAATCAGAAGAACAATGCTGAAAAAAGGGGGATAAATTAGATGTTCAAAGTCTTTCCCACTGTTCCCACAGCTTAAAGACCTATTGGCACTAAATCAACACAAGCAACGTGAAGAAACAAATACGTAAATAACTGCAATCATCACCGCTGTACAGAGAAGCTTGAAACCGAAGAAAAAGAAAGATCAGTATGAACAATCCTAATGCTAAATTTGTAGGACAAACCTAGAAGAAAATGCCTCCTTACGTGAGATCATAGCAGGGCCCAAAGGGCTTCAAGCCAAAGCATACGTGAACTGCCCTCTCCTGTGAAGGCTCAAAGTTGGATGCTCAAGTCAACGACCAGTGAGTTTTCCCGCAGAAGCGGGACCTTCAAGAGACTGTTTCTGCTGCCACCTGGTTCACAGCAAGGACCTGGCAGCGCGCGATTACCGCGCGAGCTTCTCTCTCCTCCCCCAAAAAGGGGCACGAAGTGAAGGATGCTAACTGTTTTCAGTCATTAGTGACTGGAGATCACAGCACCTCTACTTCCCTACACCCCCTTCTTGGAGGGGTATTTTCACAGTCTATTAAAAAATTAACTAGTAATGAAACAAAAATAGATTACAAACTGATGATCTCCGTTTTCTAAAGTTGAAATCCCAATCTCTTCCACTGGAGTGAAAGTCCAAGTGACGAAATAAACCTTGAACTGTGTCCTAGCTTTGCTCTACTCATCATTTTTGGAAACAAAGAGCACCTCGTCCCAAACACTGCAATTTAGCAACCTCATCTGTATACGTGTCCTGATGCCCGATGTCAAAAAGAAAGAGCAGAAAGCCTTCAGCCAGCCAGTATCCAAACAAGAGTGTTCCCTTGATCAATGTCGCTGACCGGAATTGCGCTTGTAATCGTAAGGGACACCAGCACAGTTAGTGTCATACCACCGTGACCCGACTCCAGGCAGGCAGCTGTGCTCCCAACCCGGTGGTCCCCAAAAGTGGGTCTCATAAACAGCAAGCAGCCATCTAGATATGAAGGAGGGGGTGAAAGCATAAAAAGGAGGAGCTATTTACCATGGACATGTTCAGCAGAACTCGGCCTGCATCATCTTGTTAGCGCTCCCAGTCGTCTCCAGGAGCGAGTGAGCAGGAGAGACGACGGAGAAGAGCTCTGAACTGGAACTCACTGGCAGAGGGAAGGAGGCTTATAAGGGCCAGAGTCTTCTCACCTCCCAAATTCCCCAAAGGAAAAATGGGTTTGAAATGATCTTAAATAGTCTTTCCAATGGCTTTGTCCTGTTACAGTATGATTTAAACCAGGTATAACGCAATTTTGAATCATACTCAAACAAAGTATCTCAACCAATTTAAACTATATTTAGACCGCAGCATTTTTAATACTAAAGAAACCTAGGAGAGGAACAACATGATTGGAACATCTGTCGCAGTGATTGAAAGACATCTACGACAGGAATAGCAAACACTTATTTTCCTTTCCGAGATGCTGTCAATCTGTTGAAGCGAGGTATCAGTGAGGTAGATTGTTTCTAAGAGATACCTCACACTGGCCCATCTTCTCCAAAACAAAGATGATTAAAATATCCCCTTGTTGCATAACCTTGTCTGCTTGCTTGTTATTATCTGCTATCTCTGTGTCGGGGGAAAAAACTCTTTGCCAAAGCTAGTAAGCATGTTACAGTGTTATATAAAAAAAAAAAAAAAATCTCATTTACCTAAGTCTAAAAACCTCCACCTCACGAAATTCAAATTTTTATGTGTGTCGATTATTATTTACATTTAAATAATCAACCATATGACTCCACACAATCCCTAAGACACAGACCCCTAAAGCAAGGCTGGCTGTCACACAGCGTATTCTGCAGAGATGATCAGAGCCACAAGTATTTATGACACAACTTTCCAGCTACTTCATGGAAGATGACACCAGAACGGCTGCTCACCCTACACTAATGCTGGTTCTCCAGGATGGGTTTGTATGCTGCTTGCTCCTTAGATGGTCAAAATCAAGGTTCCCTCATCCAACCACCGTGTCCTGCCTGCCCAGACCACACAGAGGTGTCTTCCACGGGAAGGTGAAGAAGGGAGGAGTCTTTAGGGCTGTGCTTGGGTTCCCTCTGAGCGCAAAGTTAAAGGAAACCGATACACCAAAAAATAATGGCATGACTCATAGGATCCATTACAAGTTCTTGGTCTATCACTGTCATGGGTCCAACTGTCGGCAACCAGCAAACAGTACCTCTTCTCACTGTCACCAGGCTGAGGTTTCAACCGGATCGCCAAGTGGTAGCTGTACACATTGCTCTCCTGAACTAGGATCTGCTGGGGCCCTTAGGTCAGGCAAATAATATGTGGTAAACAGCAGCCTGTTACTCCACATCACCCCTGTCTGATTGACAGCATCAGCACACAGCTAAGGCAGGCACGTCTCTCTTGAGCTCTGGTGGAATAAGCCTTGAGGCTCAGCTGGAAGAAGATAGACCGGTAGGCTGCCAACATGAGAGGATGCCTTTAATAACCAACAACAGTATTGCATGACATGAGACAACGCAGCCCGCAAAGGGCCGGAGGCGGCTGCAGTTGCACGGTCCGGGTGGTTCCCTTGTGCTCAGTGCTAAACTGGGTTCAGGAGAGATGACCATCACCAGTGCTGGTTTCTCAGACCAGCCTGGGGAAGAGCTTCTCACCGGGTCACAGCACTGCCACGGGGCTGCTGGCTACGGCACCGGGGTTTTCGGCCACAGCTGAGAACACCACCGGTTTTCTAGCCAAAAACATAGCATTTGAAATGGTCTAGGAAATGTTGTGACAGAAATTAAGATGGGGACTTTAAAAAAGCAGCCAAGCAGTTTCTGACCAGTGGATGGGGATGTAAAAGCTTTCTGAGAAACTTCAGTATCAAATAGCTAAGACACAACCAAGTATCAGCACTCAAGAAGGACTGAAATTACTGGGAGAAGGGAATGAAATGCCACAGCCTTGAAGTTCTCTGCTGATTATCTGAAAGGGAAAAAACCAAAAATCAAACAAGGAGAGGGATACTTACATATTCAACTAAATAGTTTAAAATCCTATTTCCTTTTCATATGTAAATATTCATGTTAACATATACTGTGCTAAAAAGATTCATAAGACATTTATATATAAAATACAGACTTAAAAGCAGAATTTATCCCTCTGCATAATGTTTCCTTGTAGATACAGGGCTCTGTACTTCAAAAGGGACTGCTACACAAAGGAATCATTGTTAAGTTCCAACTTCTGTATCAAAAGTATTTAGTGTATGATTCCAAAAAAGTTCACAATTCAGTCGCATTTGGGAGCTCACATCGGGTTCTTTTGCAAACAATTCGGGAAAAAGATGGTGGCTGTGTAACTCACTGGGGTGACCACAACACCCGCCTTATCGCACCCCGCTCCACCCGCAGCTCACATCCTTCTGTACCTTCATTAAACCCAATGGATACAGATCCCGTCTTCCTGAGAGCAAAGACTTGATTTCCCCTCGCATCCACTGGTCCTTTCGGAGTGGTCTCCTTTGAGCTCTCCGGGGGCATGTCAGCTCTTTGCTCCTGCTCTTTTTACCCCTCCCTAAATTTCAACAAAACTCCAGCAAAAGCCATCTGTTTTAAACTGTTTGTGGAAAGACCTGGATCTACATTTCCAGATGGATAAAAAGGTAGGACAGACTTTTCTCTGTCAGTAGCAGACAGGCAGAGCTCCTTTTTGACTAATTATTTTAATGCTGCTGTGGTTTTGTTGTAGTATTAATTATGCAGTAGGGCGCCCACAGCTTTGTATAAGCATCTTTTTGAATTATTTAAAAGAAAATAAAAGGGAAACAGCAGTTACTCAGCATTTCTGCAAACTGTGCAACTCAAATTTTAGCACCGATCACAGAACACGTTAAACAACAATGTAGTCACCCATGCGCAGGCCTTGAAAGACGAAGCACAGGTCAATTCTACAGCTGACTGTCCCTTCATAGCAGGGCACATGTTCAAGGACAGAAGCATGGCAGGGTTACCAAGGGTGCTACTTTGTGGATTCAGCTGGTTAGTTTCTCAAAAAAAACCCAAAACCCAAAAACCACAAAAAAACCCAACCCAAAACCTCTAACCCAGACCACAGCATAAGTGGAAAAAATATGTTAAATTAAACAATATATTTCTATTCAGTTTTTGAAGTTTTGGTTTGGAATAGCCCAAAGTGAAAGACCAAAGGAGAAATAAAGCTCACAGACTCCTGTATGATTTCAACGCAGTCCTTGGCTAATTCAGTAATAGTTGGGTCAGATATTATAAACCAGTACAGCTGATATTTGATGACATGGTTTTCCAGCCACCACGGAGCGCCCTTCCCTCCTGCTCCCAAACCCAACCCCGCCCCAGGTCCTTGCACAGCTCCGTTAAACCATCCCCTTTCACGCCGACGATGGAAGCAGCATGGGTAGCAGGTTTGAAGAGAGCTCCCTTAAGGCTAATGAGGAAGTGCTGAAACGAACCAGGGCGCAGTCATAGCTGTGTGACCCTCCGAAAGAAAGCATTTAGGAACAGATTCATAAACAAGGGGATTGCGGCTGTCAGTAGGGGCTTAAGGCCCATAATCAGGATCAGACAACACAACGTGAACCGCGGCATTCACCGCAGTAGTTACTACTCTCCTGTCCTTTTTCCAGCAACTTCTGCTGACTCAGGAGCACAAATTGCTGACATCCCTCCCGGGAGTGCTCACGCACACACCAAACTCCTTTACACGCACACAAAATCAACAACGTGAACACGGACAGGAGTTTGAAACAACAAGTATATGTCAAAGAATTTAAAAGACAGAAAGTTCCATGCTTTAACCACCTCTCTTCTTTTTTCAAATACTCACATTAAGTGCTACACTGAACAAAAGCAGCTGAACAAACAATCTTGGGATTACTGGAAAAAATACAGTGGTGAAATTTTGCAGGATTTTAGCCCACTACAAAGACCCACATTTTTTTGTCCAATCTGGAAGACAAATTGTTTCAACGAGTAAGGATTTCCCCTCTTTTCAGAAAGGAAAAACTCACTGTGCATGTGTGGCATATCCTAAATAACCAAAAGCATCACGGGAGTTGTTCTGCATAGGTTCCCCCCCACAAACACTGCACAAGTAACCCTGCCATTCAAAATGCAGGATAAAAAGACTACAGAAAAGTTTAAAGTACCACTTCTTGAAACTTAAAAAAATTATTGTTTTTACAAGAAAATACATACAAACAAACCCAACTGAATTTATCTAACACTTTATACAAAAATCACTTGAACTGAAATTTTTTAGACAACAAATATGAAAAGGTCACACAGAAAAGCAACTTGGGCTGCAAGGTGACAGTATTCAGGCATACACCAATGTAAGCCAGCAAACGCTCGCATTGATAATAAAACTACTAATAATACTGTCTTGTTTAGACAAGAAAAACAGATTCCTTTGGTTATCTCCTAGCCTCAATCAGGTCATATCCTTGACACCCAAACTAAACTTCAGCACATTTATTGCCAAAATCCTTTTGGCATCAGATTTAGCAACTGTGGAAAAAATATTCCAAGTTTTGTCTTTTTTTTCCCCCAGTGAAATATTTTTACAGTTTCTTTAGTCTAGTTGTTTTCCTCTAAGTAATTGTTATCCCTTCTTCTATTTCATTATCCCATGCTAGCCTCGCAACCAGGTTTCCATCTTTCATCAACCGCCCAACTTGCACTCTCCCAGCTAAGCAGGCGTTCTGGGGAAGAGAACTAGCAGTTACAGCCTACAACAAGCTAGACATGCATCAACAGTATTGCTCTCTTGCAAAAAAGCAAACATTGTGCTGGAACAGACAGAGAGCAACAGACGTCTGTGAGGAAAGCCTTCTGCTGTACTCACCTTTACTGGGATGTCAGCAGGAGCATTTTGGTCAAGTTTCACTGCTGGACTCCACAAAACATGTGGACAAGTTGGAAGATATTCAGAGACGAGTAGAAAAAGGACGGATTATGTATCTAATCTAAACAAAAGGAAACTGAAGGGAGGCAAGGTAACAGTCTTCAATTGTTCAGGAGGATGACGCAAAGAGGAAAAGAACTTATTTTCAAATTACAAGAAGAAAGACTTTACCAAGACAGTGAGAAAAGCTTTCTGACAGAAAGAAAAGCACTTGAATAGAATATATATGTATACAGGTACATCATATGTATCTATGAGATATATATTGTATCTTTTTAGTAGGATGAGAACATAACAGCTATATATGAAGATGCTAGTTGCTGTCAGAAATGACCAAGAGTTTGCCAGTGCTGTCTTAGGGTAAGTGGTTTACACCGTTTCTTGGGGACCCAGTTCAGCCCTGTGATTCTGCATGCAGGCAAACCACCTTACCCTTTTCCCAGCACCAGGTGCCCATTGAGGCCTACAAGAGGAGTAGTCCCTTCATGTTAAAACGCAGAAAGAAGAGAGGCTTTAGCTTTGCTGTCCCTGGTAATCCTGGGCAAAGGTCAGGTACAACCTGCCTCTCAACAGCAAGTCTAAGGCAGAACAATAAAACGCGACGTAGCTGTGTGGAGTACTGCAAGTCACCTGAACTGCACAAAAAACCCAAAGTCCATGCCATCAGCTACAGAGAAAATAAAAGCAGGGGTCTGCAGTTAGATGCTAAGAGGTCTACAACCAGGAAAGGGCAAAAATCTGCTGGAACACCACCTTTGACTTCTATATACTGTACCAGCAGACGATGCATATAATTTGTGGACATCAGCTTCCCTGTACCCTGCTTCTAAATAAAGTACATGGCTTTTCCCTCTCCTATGTGTACTTTGTCTGCATAGATTACTAGCAGTTTGGGGTAAAAACTATTTTACTTATTTATACCATCCCTCAAAAAAATAGGGCTCTCCCTCAGTTGATTATAAGCAGTGACCACCCATCAGCTGGCCAAACAAACAAGTTGCATCCCCAGCCTCACTGTGATTTAGCTACAGCTACAAGTTTGGGTTCAGTCTAAGGAAGTGGATTTTTTTTTTCCCCTGTTCTCCCACAACTTTTTCCGGGGTGTTTTTTTTTAATCTGTCCTTTTCCCCTTTCCTTGTCTCCTCTCTCTTTCCTCCTTCCAACCTTTTCTATTCTCCACTAGCTGCTCTTCTCCACTGCTGCTCCTAATTTCTCTACACCACGCCACAGGGTGGAAGGCAGTGGAAGAAAAGCAAGTGACACAAGCACATTGAGCTCCAACAAAACAGGGACACTCCTGGTGCCCTCCTCCTCCAAACATTTAAAAGCAAAGGTCTCCAGCCTTCACTGATCCATCAGCAATAACAGTACAGACCAATACTGAAACACCAAGGGCAACATCAGATTTTGCTCTCATATCAAGGTTGACTAAATCAAGAAATATTTCACACACAGAGAGGGTGGAAAAAAGAAGAAAGCCTGAAGGACTGACTGAAGATGCAGAGAGGTACACAATTTGGGCTAGTCTTGTGGGTGACACAGAAGTACCCATAGAAATGTTACAGTTGCAGTCACCCTATAGCAAGGATGTGAAAAATTACCGTGATTTTTATCCCAATCAACTTCAGTCCTTGGGCCAGGAAAAAAAAAGGGATAAATGAAAACACTTAACAAAACTCTTTAAGAACAAAGGCACTGCAATAATGTCTTACGATGAGGGGACAGGAACTACTGTGCCTCTATGGGACAAAGAACAGGCCAGAGAACAGCACAGCGGCTTCAAAAATATTTTGTGTTCTCTTGTCTCTGGACTGCTGTTGGGGTTGGAGGGACCCTGACGTGATCTGGATGTCTGCAGCCTGCCTGGACGATGCTGACCATTGCGTACGAACCGTTGTGTCCTAAAGGCCAGACCCTCCGACACACTCTCGACTTCCACAGCGCAGCTTGCAAGAGGAGTCCAGGGCTGAAGCACGTTCTCCAAGCCAGGGAGATGTCAATGATCCCGTTAAAACCGTTCTAGATTTTTTTGTGAAAATTGACAGCGCTGCACTGGTGAAGATCTTGACTACCATACATACGTGTTCCTTTGGCTTCTCCTTTTACGGGCAACACTGAAAACACTGTTTTAAGAACTGAAGCCCTCCAAAAAAACAATTCAGGCGGAGCAGAAAACCTTGGTAATTACATTACTAACATACTTTGCAAAGCCTTGTTGACAGCACATGTGTAACTAAGTTTCAGCAACCTGTGTTTGATGGGAAGTTTCTGTCCGTATATATACCCCACACATGCACATATGCTCCAAACTCCAAGGAACATGAACAGAAAGTTAAGGTGTGGTCATACTTTCATTTAGACTGATCACAGCAATCCTCATTTTCTCTGAAGTAGCCAAAACCTTATGCAAGCGCATGGCAGATACGGCCTTTGGCTTCATGAGACATACTTGGCAGGGTCACAACAGCTGGACTGAGCAAGGCTCATATGGGCTAGCCACACGGGACGTCATGCTGCACTCATTTGGAAAGTACCTAGCAGCCATGCCTCAACTCATTTTGAAATGAGAAAGGTCACTTCTTCCTGGTTTGTATAAAGGTTATCAGAAAATCACAGAAACTTCCTACAGCTGTAACTAACAAATATTCTTAGGGGAATAAAACAAAATAAAAATATATATTTAGATACACATGCATGTACAAAGATGTTTCCTTAAACACAAAACAGAGAACTTCATGGGCTGAACTCTGGCAGAAGGGTGGACATTCTGCAACCGCTGCTCTACCAAAACCAGGCAGCTAACATGGAAATTACCTCCCGTTTCCTAAATACAAAGCGCACAAGTATCAACAAGCTATTGAGAAACTAATGACCAAAATTAAGGAAAAAAACAAAGGTGCAGTTCAGATCAGAATAAGTGCTGCCCATCTAACAATTTCCACTGATCTTATCAGAACTAAGCGCACTTATATATGTATCTGAAAGTTAATTTGAAAAAACAGACTTTAAATTCTGTTTCTGAGGATGCAAGCTAGTGTGCTCGGTTATACAACATGCTACAGCTGAGTTTCTTCTTTGACTCAGAGCATTAGGCATCTATAAAAGGTGTTAGTAAGTCTTTAATTACATCATAAACCTTGGCAGTGTTTGATAATTTCTTAAGGGATTTGATAGAGGAAGCAAAAGGTTACAGAAATCTCAGTTTTTCTTCTCAGGTTCCTTACCCTCACAGCAGTGCAATCATGTGGAAGATGCAAATCTGAAAGTACCAGACGAAAGAAGGCAAGTAAATACATTTCAAGTTTCTTTTTAATTTTAAAAAAAATCTAATGGTTTAAGCCGACTTCAGGGAGTTCTGGCTCAAGACTGAGCACCTGAGGTTAAGAACACTACTAAGCATAAGCATTTTGTAATCAAACCCCTAATTTTGTGCTGTGTTCAAGCTAGCAGTTACTAGCTGAATTAGCTCCCGAATTCAGTGCTACCCAAGTTGGGCAGCAAGGGCTGCATGCATCTGTGGCAAGCTACCATTGAAGACCAGGGGAAAATCTGCTCTATCCCAGCACAGTCCTTCCCAGCCGGGGTCTGCTCCCCACCTGTCCCCAAGCCCATCCATCAGCTGGGAGTGATTCACTAGTTGTAAGGCAGGGGTTTTTCTCCAAACACTGCAGTCCTTCACCCAGCTGCTCGAACATCACGTCCTGTCGCTTGCGCACAATGGACATCGTAGAGGGCTTGAAAATTTTGCATGGCCTCTTTTATTTTAGGAACAACACAGATGCTGCTGACTACAGAATGACTTAACAGTGCTGCTTTAGGGGGACACTACTGGCTTTACTTCCTCAAGATGTAACTATAAAGGATGACACTACTGGTTGTGTAACGACAGTAATTAGCTGTTTCTGCCATATAGCAGTGTCCTGCCCTACCAGGGAAAATATAAATGTGTGTCAAAGAACCAAGTTCTGTCCCCAGAGTTCCAGTAAGTCAAATTCAACAGGAAAAAGCATGCTCAAGAAAAACTCAGAAAGGTATTTTTCCTTCACCTTTTCTCATATATGAAATATATGCATGTATAGCAATATTCCTCTTTTAGTAGCTCTGGTATTTGTTTTCCATTAGGCATTATGAAACTTACTTTAGCAAATATGTTTTGTGGGTTGTAATCCATAGCTTGTTAACCACTATATTCATTTAGGGACTACACATATGCTTTTTCAAATATAGACATAAGGGGAAGTAAAAATCATGCCAGAGAGCATTGGTTAGTTCCCAGGAAAGACGGCATCTAGAATCTGGCAGCCTTCAGACATGAGAAGAGTACAAACACCATCAGACTCAATTTTAAGCAGTTTGTGTGGGCCATTTTTTTTGTATTGGTGACCCCAACTTCGACAGTGATTTGTAGCTTAAACCGTCCTTATTTTTTAATACAAAATGCATAGCATCGTTTCCTCTAGCTGTAGCATTATCGCATTAGAAAATGATGTTTGCAAAACACATCCCCGCAATTCTGAGTGCTTCCAGAAACTTATTTTTACTGGACATTTGATAAAAATACTGATGCAATAATTCACTACATCACTACCAAACCTCTATCAGAAGGAAAGCATGATCGATAAAGAGAAAATAAAAAATGAGTTATCATTAGGTTTCCAATAAAGCAGAGAAGGAAAAGTGGTCACACAAAATCACCAGAACACAGCAAGAATTGGTTTCTACCACCCAACAGAAAGCAGGGCAGAGATCCCTGAGGTAAAGCTGAAATGATTTAAGCTACCTTCGTGCACCAGAGCGGCACAGAGATCTCGGATCCTCCCAAAAGCCACAGCCGGCAAAGTCTTCTGCGCTTCGTGAACCCTGGCCGCCTGCTCGGCCAGGTATTGGCTTCCCGATGGGGCACCCCAGCTCAGGCATGAGCCCGGCTGTCGGCAGGGGACCCTCCGCTCCCCAGCACCGGCATCCTCGGGTGACAGCTGCCACGGCTGAGTGAGGAATCTGTATCTCACATTCACGTATGGCAAATAATAAACTCTCCACAGCTATCATGCTAGCGATGAGGCTTCCTAATTGGGAAAAACACACCCACTCCAAGGTAGCTGACTGGCTTACTGGTTTTCTCTTTGGTTTTGTTATAGCCAAGATGAAAGAGTTCCAGCTTAAGCTTATGGCATTTTTTTTAAACACAAATGTATTGTTGGTTCTGGAAAAAAAAACAAAACAAAACCAAAAAAACACAACCCAAACAAAAACCCAACGCACCCTCTCAAAAAAACACCAAACCAAACAGAAAATCCCCCCAAAACCCCTGCCATCAGCAGGCATATCTATTTAAATGTGGATAACAAGAGGAAGCTCATATCAAACATCCCCTGCAAGCTGCTTCCCCCTGCCCTGATGCTAAAGTCCAGCCTGTCCTAGGAGCTGTCTGGTTCCTTTCCTCACCAGCGCTTCCCTCCCCTGCTTCGGGGAGCACGAGCTCCCCGAGCAAAAATATGGTCCCATGCAGAAGCAGACACATGTTGAAGAACATCGTGGGGTTGGGGAGCTAAGCACCGAACCAAGGCCAGCAGCACAACCTCCCCTCAACCACAACTTTTCCTATGCTGCTTTTCCTCTCAAAACTTCTCCACCTCTTACCGTGCGGAAGGGTGGCCATCACTTGGTGGCCAGCCACGCACTGTGCTCTCTTTGTCGCTCAGGGAATGGCCCCGCGCCCACTTTGGCTCGTTTTTCAGTTCAGTCGGTAAGAGTCGACGTTTAAAGACAAGTCTTGGTGCTAGAATGTAACACTGTAGAGGGCAAAGGTTTAGTAGCCATCACCCTTTGGTGATAAATTTATTCTCTGCTGATCCATCTGCCTCTTAATAACTGAATTCTGGATGGCCAAGCAACAGGGCTTCTGCACACGCGGTTGGGCTCAAAGTACTCATTATGTTAAAAGGGCAACAGATAGCTGTAGAAAGAACATATTCTTATGACCACATAAGAAGAAAAAGATATTTATATTGACTTTACAGAAGACCTCATTGGAAAAAAGAAGCCTTCAAATATGTTCAATCTTTTAAAATCCAAATTAACAGTTTATTCTTCAGACTGTGATTGCACTGTAAAAGGGAAATAAAACCATTCAGTGTGCTTCCTCAAGATTTAAGAAAGTAATTAAATACTGTACAGTTTATAATACTTAATTTGCCTCAGCTTCTGGAAAATAATTAGACACACAGGGGGACACATTCAAAGTTTTGATCTAGTCTACTTGAAAACTATTTAAAGGAAATACTAACCAATATATACGTTGCTGAATCCCTCTGCCAATACTTGCTGATTATCCCAGCAGTTTTCCCTCCTATTGCTGCGTGAAAGAAACAGCCAACTAATTCATTAACCAGGAGGTGTTGATTACATACATATTGTTATCAAAAGCACAAACTACACTTTTTTCCTTTCTCTCAGTTACAGTAATTTTAGGTGCTTGCAAAACAAACAGACTGAAAATATTCAGCCTGAAATCCAATACTTAAATAATACTTGGGTAATGCCTCCTTAGGAACACAAATAAGACACACAGAAATTTCATGCACTCAAAGCCTAGCTATGCACAGCTAGTAGCTATTCTCAATTAAGTATTCTATTTTAAAAATGGGTAAAGCTGAACAGACACAGAACACTTTTTTTTTGTACCAGAATAAGTATGTCTACAGAGCAGGAACATTCCCCGAATTTTACATTTATATCTCCTTTAAATTCAAATTAGTTTCCAAATGCAAAGAAGTCCCCACTTTCTTTTTTGCACGGCCTAACTACAGAAGACCTGGATTAGATGTATAAGGAATGAATGCTGCCTTCTAACAAACTGATTCAACTGGGTATTTTTGATTTTACAGCCAATTGGAAGAAGCCCCCAAAACCATGAAAAATGACCTAGCATTTTTATCAGCACTTCCCACCCATATATATTTATGAATACCAAATTCCATAGTTACAACGAACTCTCAAATTGTTTTCAATAATTCACCACTGTGACGGCCAGAGCCCCAAAAGTGACTAACCGTAGAACAGGCTAGTAGTTGAAGACAATTTAGAAATATCACCCCCCAAGGCCAAGTCTGTCATTGATTTAATACGTCAGGTTTGGTCTCTAACCAAAACTAACAGTGCATGTTAATGTCATACATAATCGCAATAAAGTGTTATAGCTCTAGAAGACAAAGTGCTACATGATTCAATAAAACTCTTCTAGTACATGATATAACTGAATTATTAAGAGGTAAAATACAGGAATTTTAAGGCTCCTCCTCATCAGCAAGATTTGTTCCCAGGTAAGTTTAAAGAATATGATATGACCAGCATCTTGGTTGCCACATAACTAAAGACAAGAAAACAGAAAAAAGGAGCTTCAAAAAAATCAACAGAAACATGATCTGAAATTTTCTTCCCTTAATTCCAGGAACAGGCTCCCCCTTAGAAAGGGAGCATTATAAAGGCAAAGAGCACCTATGTAGAGCTGGATCCTCAGATTTCTGTAGCTATAAAAGACCTTGAACAAAATCCCAGAGAAACAGGTTGAACACAGTGTATGACAACAGCCTCTGAGTCGGTACTTTGTTGTCCCGCTTGACATTTTTTGTACACTAACTCAGTAATCAAGAACTAGTTTTTGCTTGAAGCTTCTCCAGCATCTCTAGTCACTTTGCAAGGTCACACCGAGGGAGTAGTGGTATCAAATGCCAAGAAAAGGCAAGACATTTTGCCAAGCAGGCAATATCTAGTGCCTCCCTGGCAAAGGGCAGACAAAACAAAGGCAATCCATGACTCTGGGAAATGCCTGCTTTCACTTACTTTTTTTTTTTTTTTTAAAAAGTCCTCCAAAACAGAACGCAGAGTTCCATCACTTCAACTGAAGAGAGTTTTATACAGCATTTTACTTCTTTGTCAGACAACAGTCAGGATGGCAAGGCAGTATCTCCACTATCACCAGCTTCTGATGTACTTCAGCTGTTCTTTTTCCTTCTTTCCATCATAAGCAAAAACATTCTACTTAACAATATTTTGCATACTCTTGGGCAGAATGTTAACTACAAAAGGCAGGTAGATTTACTTTCAGGAAACACAATACCTAATGGCAGTAACTTTTCAGAGCTCAATGACAAAAATCTTACCTGCTTTATAGCTCCTACGGCCCCACTAAAACATCACTGTTACACCACGAGGTTGGCAGCTCATGTAGTATTTTCAGAAAAGGCTTCCTCTTACCAGTCCACATATAACTGACAAAAGACCTAAGTTGGCACTAGGTGCATAAAGGGTAAAACTAAATATTTCTGTGCAAGTAGGACATCTATTGCAGTTGCTCATTACTGCTTCTAGCACTTGCCATACGATGTCGCTAATGGAATGGGTCTTAATACTTCAATGCAGCTAGCTTTTGAAGGCCTATCACAGCAGCTGACTGCAGTAAGGTATCTTTTTTCCCTTCTCAATATCTAGTACAACAGATGGATTCCATGCCCAATATTATTCTGTGCAATGTCCTGAGTTATACCACAAATGCCTTATGTAACACAGCTAAAACAAACTACTCCGCAGCAATGAATGGGGACTCTGTTGTTGAAGTCTTTGCCAAATGCATGCATCATTCTTGGTTCTGCTATCGTTGAGTAGGGACAAAGGCTGTATTCTGTCCTTCACGGCAGCACAGCACAGTGACGATGCTTTAAATTAAAGAAAGAACAACACGCCGACAACAGACTCATTACTGCTTTCTTACTCTCAGTTCCAATACATAAATGTAGCATAGGGTTCCTCACGTTGTGCTGAAAATAATGGGAAACAGGGATAAACATGGGAGAGCCTTTCCATCGCTCAAGAACGTAGATCCCACTTCCTCCATCTGGATACAATTTTGCTGGGTGTTCTTTGCATCAATCGTCTATCTTCATTCTTACCTTTTCTTCTACATATTTTCAGAGCTGCTGTTCAAGCATATCAATAATTTAAAAAACAATCTTCTCCAGAACAACATAATCTATACTCCTATGAGAATCTCCTCCACGGTCTCTGGTAATATCATATGTCTCTCCACTATCTTTATTTCCAGCAAATACAAAAAAATCAAATTTGGGGAAAGATCTTAAAAAGTTTCATTTAGAACTAGATGTAGACATTTCCCACACAGGTCAGTAAATTATACAGTCCTGATTCCTCCATAACCCCTTGTTCTGCCCCTGTTCCCTGTCCACCTCTCCTTTTCCCCACATATATATGACCTGGGCCGTCTGGCTGCTAGGTGTGACCTCAATATCATCACAATATTGAAGATAACTTAAGCGGAGACTTCAGAAAGCACACATCTAATAATAAAGCTGTTTGCAGAAAACTGGGGGAATTCCAGAGAATATTACAAGGCTAGAAGGATAGGTATGCATACAGAAATAACATAAACCAGACTTGATTCTGATGTCCCAAGAGAAAACACTTCTGTATCAATATTATGCTTGCCTTAGGAACAAAGAAATGCCTATCAGCATCCTTATTACCTTTAGAAAGAAAATATAATGCTAGTATGCACACACACGTGTGACTATTTTCAGTAAGTTTTATCAGGATTAAACAGAATAGTACTAACTACCACAATGATCAAAGACTAAGGGGTACCTGACCATCCCCAACATTGCCACCAGTGCCTCTGGCTCAACAGCCCCACTCATCCCCAGCCTAGATGAGCCATTGGTTAAAAAAACAACCCAAAACCACCCAAAAGCGTCTCTTATGAATGGCAACCTGACATTTCACAGAGGCCATTACATTACAGTTCCCATAATGTTTAGAAATTGGATTCAAAATAGGAGAAACAGTGAATGTAATTCTACTGCCAGGAATAAGAAAAACCCAAGAGTTCTCAGGTTGACAGGACCCCGAAACAAATCCCTCTCTAAATTTGGGATACATTCTCCTGCAAGCAGAAAAACAAGTTAGACCAGTCACTAACAGGAGAAACATTTTCCTTTTTCTGTGTTTCCAACGGAAGCAGGAAATTTGGTGCAAACACCACCCTTTTCTCAGAAGTGGATTTCTACAGAAGTTGAGGGGAGCAAAAAGCCGCTATGTAAAAGCTTCACAAGACAGACGAAACACACAGCCCATCCCAGTCTATGACAAAAAGTAGCTGGAAATAAGCTTAGAAAGAGTTCAAGCACTATTTACAGCTTAGACTGTAAATACACAGAGTGAAAAATACAGCTACTCACGGGCACGTGTTGGGCTACAACAGCTGCTGGTGTAAGCGGTGCCCGATGCTAGCTTTAAACTGGATTTGTCAGAGTGGAAGTATCAGACCTGAGTGGAGCCTGAGCCACAGTTACCGACTTGAGTGCCAGCGGGCAGTGCCGATGGGCCTGCGAGGGTCGCTCGGTCACTTTCAGCGGTGGTCTCAACTCTGTCAAAAATCGACATTAAAAACTCTGCAACTCCACAAGGGCCACCCAGCTCTCCCATGCTGCTTCCAATTACATATTGTACTTGAAACCGTTCTGACATAAGTAAGGATACTGGCGAAACCAGTCCAGCGACACCATCACTCTGAGCAATTTCTTTGCCAAACAAACGAATAAATGGTCCGGGTGAGCAAAAAGACCTGCCTCTACCACCCTCAGCACCAAGAAAACTTGTAGCTGGTGGACAAGGCTGCAATGAACAGGTTCCCTGCGCCACTCACCTGCTTCTGCAGGGATTTAATTTGGAGAGAGCATACTTCGACGTGAAACTCCACAACCACTGGACCAGGATTTTTCATAAGGAAAGCACAGTATGGCAGGAGCAGGAAAAAAAAATTAATGTTTTTGATGCTGCTTAAACATGCCTATAGAGCTACTGGATATCAGCACTGAGAAATATCTGAACTCATAAGCTTACTAACTTTCATGCTGAACTTCACATTTCAAATTAGCAGCCACTAAAAAATTTCTATATTGAAACATTCCTAAAATTAAGCACTTCAGGTTCCCTTATACAAGATTTTCTACTATTTTAGAAGGACCATTGCCTGCCCTGTAAAGTTCCTCTACTCCCTTCGGCTTTTCCCTTTTGAATTTCCCTTTTATTTACTGAGAATGTTTTGAAGGTTGTTTTTTTTTAAATATTTATTGAAACGCTCCATTGGAAAAGGACAGTACCAATACAAAACTATTTCTTTAAATCAAGTCACACATTTCAATAGCATGTAACGCTTACCTTGAAAAGAAGTCTGACAACATTTGTTTACATGCCTTAACTTGCTCATTTGCATTCTGTAAAATATTTTTAAGTCATTAACTGGCAGTTACCATATCCTCTATGGTACACAAAAGAAACCTTCATCCTGCAGCCACAGACATTTTGTATCATTAATCTGCTGCATGATTCAAGCACATCTGGATTTCTGGTAAGAGCATATGACCAATAATAAAAACTATACATAAACTAGCTCAGCTTGGACTCCTGCATTCATTTGGGAAATTGTCAGCAGAAGCTCTCTCCTTGGTTGTAGCTCTATTACTCGAGACACAGTGCACAGGAATTGTTTGTGGAAACATTTGGTATTTTTAGGCCTGGCCTCTCAATGGGAATTCCACACTGGAAAAAACAGTATAATTTATACACTCAAACCCCTCACTGTGTCCTCCACTGCAAATTTACATACAGGGGGTAGAGGGCGAATTGCTCAGCTATAAGCTGGAATTTACAATTGTGTTTAAGCACCTGCTGAAAATAACTAGGAATTATGCTCCTGACATGAGTACACGCTTCTCTTTTTGCTGCAAAGTAAAAGCCTCAGCTTAATACAGGATAGGAGTACACATAAAATGAATCAACGTTGAATGAAAAGCCACAAATCTGCTCTTGTAATTCCCAGTTCTTGTCTTAGTTGCACAAATATGTTCTTTTAATCTAGCTTTTAAGGTACGAAAGATACTCTGTATATAAATTATATAATCTGTACATAATTTTGGGCGGGGGGGGGGGGGGGGATGGGGGACGGAAGCGAGTAAAATAACCTGCAAAAAAAACATATTTCCAAGGGCATTTCCAAAGACGACTCAGCTGGAATATTTACCCTCTTCGTCCTCTCAGCTGCATGCTCCAATGTTAGTGTCAGCTACAGACAGGTACGGACAAAGTTTTCCTTGGGGAATATATTTACCCACTTAACTGCAAAGTAATACTTTTTTTTGTGACTGTACTGAGGATTTTGTATACACTGAGCTTCAGAGCATTGCTGTACTTCCTCACCACCACAGAGGCACGGTTAATAGGAAGGGGATGAAGCAACCACTCTGACTTGGAAGAGCATTTCTGTAGCAATTCTTGAGCTCCAGTTTCTGAAGAGAGAAAACGGGTGGGGTGATTGGATTTGTCTCTGGAAAAACCTCAGCTTTTTTTCCAGTGGACTTTTTACTTAAAAGTCTGCATTGTTGTTATAACGATTATTTAGTATATCTTGTAAGAGCACCAAAATAAGCAAAGCAGTGTGTGTATCAGGCAGAGCTTTACCAGGGGAGCAAAGGAGTAATGCGCCAGGAGAGCGAGAGCCGTTAGCAGGCTCCAGGACGGTTTGCATGCACCTGGTCAGGGATACGACACAAAAAGCTACAGCGTGGCTTCACGCACCCACGCTGCAGCATCGTTAGCCTTCTACAACTTTAAAATGCTAAATAAGCATATATGCAGTTCCCACAGTGGGATTTACATATGAAGCAGAAGGAGCAAACCAAGCATTTTAAAATTTGTTTACCAAACGCACTTTTCTCACGCGGGCACACATAAAGGATAAGCCCACGTCGACGTCAACCACACAGCATCATGCCAAGTTCCTCAGCACTCCTGGGCACAAAGATGGCAACAGTAACGGAGAATAGCTTTTCCAACCTTTAAACAGCCAGAAGTCTATTCCCTTTATCTTGCCACGAGGCTCTAATCCTTGTGATTCATGTTTTGTGATTCCTAGGCTAGTGCAGCTCTCCAGGCACAAAGTCAGCTGCTTCACGGAGGTTGCAGCCAGCGCAGAGACCCGCAGCCTGTGCAGCACTGGGGCCAGGCTCCCCTGAACCTGCTAGGCTACCGCTTCAGAAATGAAAGAGTGCGAGCCCTGGTGCACTGCACAGGCTCGCCGTACACACGGATCTGCGTGTTCAGAGGCATGTCTGCCAGATTCAGTGCAACAGCCCAGCTGAACCGAAGACACACAAATGTAGTTGCAGGGACACAGAGGAGGACTTGGCCACTACAGAAGGAAATTAATTCTTAGCGGTGAGACATCCAGCTGTTAATTACTTCTCAGGATGAATAAAAGGCTAACTGTATCTTCAGGCACTTCATTTCAATAATTCATTCACCGCCGTCAGATGAAACTCATAAGAGGGAAGAGCAGACTGGGCAGCTCCTGGAACTGGTGATGCTGTGCAGGCTCGTGTCCCACTGGTACAGTAAGGCACGGGGCCCCTGCACAAACACATCTATATCTCATTAACCTACACCCCGTAGCACTAGGCACAAATACATGATGGGACAGGGGAGAAGTCTTGTGAAGAGAGATACACAGCTCAAAAATTTTAGGAAGGCGTTTCGTTGGAAAGCACTGGGTCAGCAGTGACCACTGCTACCTGGGGCAGCCAGGAAAGACCTGGCTTCATCCCCCAGCATGACCCTAAACAACCGTTCCAGGGCCTGATCCAGCAAGGGCTTTGGGCGCAATAGCTCCTCAGGCTTCAGTAGAGAGTAGGTGCCTACACGCTTTGGTTAAGCTGTCTCTTGATCCTCCTGTGCCTCCGCTTCTTGACTTTGTGGTAGCTGTAACAGCAATACCTTGTTTTGAAAGGTTTGTTGAAAGAAGTGCAACAAAAAACACGGAAGCCCCAATGACAGCTGCTGAAAAATGTTACTACTGAATTGTTTTGATTTTGGACAACTTCAAGGAGGATTGAGAAAAATAACAGGATGAATGCCTAAGTCAGTTCCAGCTCTCTTCTTCATTTTTCTTCTAGCAGAGAGAGAAGAAAACTGACTGTGCGAATGGTACTCCACCACCAATGCAATAGTAAAAACACAGAGCACCAAGTAGTTGGGTATTACCTATGCAGCAAAACCGACAATTGTGAGTTACTTGGGTTTGGCACTGCTTACATCTAACAGTTTTAGAAACATTTGAGGCAAATGGGGGGCGGGGAGAGAATGCAAAACAAAATAAACTGGCAAGATCAGTTAGAGACTTGCTTGCTGTGAGAGAGGGATGATTGTTCTATTTGTTGTTTGCCTATGTTTACCTCCTATCCCTTCACAGTTCTCAAAACCTCTGCCAGATCAACAACAACAGAAGTCCCCCTGTGTAAACAGAATTCCTTGCTCTACAAGTCCAGATAGAAGACTAATACAAAACCTTACAGAGGATATCATAACTAATGCAACAAAAATATACCAGGTGGAAGGGGGAAAAGGGTTGTGTCATCAGAGGGCACAGAAAGAATATCGAGTTTCCTTTGGAAGAAAGAGAGTCAAATTATCCTGTGCAGGAATTCCCTTTCCAACGCATAAGCGCAGTATGTTGTCTCTCCTTTTGGACAGTCCCATTAGGTGGAAGAGGAACCATGGCTTTTCAAAAGCGTCCCACCTTCCTGATGTTATCTCCATGTGACTATTCCCCCCCTTCAAAGTTCAATCGTTCTACCTAAGAATTCTTTGAGGAACTGAGTTCAATCCTTGTGTAAGGTGTCAATTTTTAAAGAGGAATCATTTAAAAGGCAAAAGATGAAAAGCAAGCACACAATGTAAAAACAGAGAGCCACGGGAAAGCAAAGGAGGGAGGAAGGGAGGGAAACGATTTGGTTTTGCCTCTCTACAGAAACTGTTTTGATACAGTATCCCCGTTGCATGAATTTTCCATATGCCTGTGTCAGATCCACTACTTCAAGCCACAGAGCTGTCAGATGCTCATTTTTTATGGCACACTTACGTGGCAGGCCAACCTTTCTGTTGAATCAGTCAGTGTTTCACAAAGCCAGGATCTGCGACCCAGAAAGATGTACATGCTCTTTTGGCCAAAAGTCTCAACTTTGCAGCAGAAGTGAGTCGGCAAAGCCAATCACTGTATTCTGGTACCTAACAGCTGTTATCAGAATCAGTGCTTTTACATGAAAAAAATAAAACGTTATGAACAACATAAGAAATAGCAACTATTCTGCACACATATGTGAGGCAAATATCACAATGGAAATGCAGATTTAAATGATCCGATGCTATCAAAAATAGGCAATTCTTAAAATAATCCAGAAAAATCTCACAAACTTTTGTACGTACTCAACTTTGTCTTTCACAAAATGAGGAGCAGGAGACATTTAGTTCATGAACAAAAGCCTTAATACTTCAGTTGAAACTTAAAGTGTGTTGTAGACTAAGTAGAATTTGCAAAAAACCCAAATGAAAATAAAACCAACCCCACCACCACTTTTTCCTTTACCCGTATCTGATTAAGAAACCCCATAATCTCACAACTAAGTGAAAACATCAGTCACGTAGGTATCACTTGACAAAACTGAGGGAGGTGGGTGCATCTCCTGCACATTTTGTACCTCACATCCCCAGCCTTTAGCAGCTGAAAGATTATCTCCATTCTCCATGCCTCAAATTTTGCTAAAGTAAAATTGCATATTTAAATACAGCACAAATGCTAATCAGGATGTAAACATTTAAATTACAGAATGCAGATCCGTTAATCAAAAGTGATTACCAGCTTTCTTTCCATTTACTGGGGGTTCTTCTCTAAAATATCGTCCTAGTTACTCTGTTGCCAAAACTGTGTTTTTAAAGCCTCTTGGACAAAAAGCTGATTAGTTATAACATTGGCTCAAGAGACACATTTTACACCAGTGTTTACTAGAAATTCGAGATTGAAATTAACTTGCAGGTAACCAGTACATAATTGTGCATCTACATT
The DNA here is from genome assembly GCF_047370975.1 of Nipponia nippon. Classification (NCBI taxonomy): domain Eukaryota; kingdom Metazoa; phylum Chordata; class Aves; order Pelecaniformes; family Threskiornithidae; genus Nipponia; species Nipponia nippon. The sequence continues at coordinate 96,674,839 of NW_028262290.1, read as the reverse complement.
AACCCTTTCTGTTAGCTTAAAAACAGGCTTTGTCTCCTCTGCCCCTTTTCCTTGCATCAGTAGATTTTAAAGCATTTCAGATTTCTGAATGCCCTTCCAGAAATACGTGGTTAACCAGAAACTTTCAGCTCTGGAATCCGAACACTGACCACTACATCCTTTTCAGGCCATTATTTTCAACAAATAAGACATTAACGTTCAGATTCCTCCCTGTTTCTAAGTATTTTTAAATAGCTTTTTATAATTAATACATCTTACTACAGAAGGTCAACATCGGTGAGCTAGGACTGTTGCCAGCCATGCTGTGCAAATTGTGATCTCCCAGCCAAATTGAAAATCAGAAATTCACAAGCTGCATTTACAAGCTTTTAATACCTGACCACAGGCGACATACTAAGGTCCGCAAGAAAATATCTCCACGGGTTCAATCTATCTTTTACCCTCCGTGCTACAAACAGACACAGGACAGAGGCTGAGAGGCACGTGGGGCACGCCAGCCTGCTCATCATACACACCCTCTCTACTGAAGCCCTCTTTGACAGTCCAAGACAGTAAACAGGAGAGATCTACTGTGCAAATCTGGTCAGCATTTTAGTAAAGCATGGAGGCTGAGCATTCAAAAAAAAAGCTGCTAGAATGTGACTCTCCTACAGAACGGACAAATCAAGAACTTTTACATGCCCCCCCCCCCCCCCAGTACGAAAATTACTGTAAAGTTGGGAAAATATTTCAATATTAACTCTTTTTTTGCACTTCCAAATAGTCCTAAACGTGTTTATACAGAGCTATGAGAAATGCTACCACGCGCACACTTGCTCTTTCATCTTGGGAGACACTGTAGAAATACTGCCTAAAATAATGGGGTCAGGTTTCAGATATCCTGAAAATCCATTACTTGGCATTGCTTTCTAAGCGTGTTATAGACAGATATCACATTCTTCAAACCTCTGAACTTTGACTCTTAACACACTGTGCTTCTCTACAGCCAATTTCTTCTTCTGCTTTCTCAAAGCACTGTAAAGATGTTATTCCTGAAGAACATACTTTGTTAACTGTATTTTTTAACGCCTCATCACATAAACTCCGGGTCGCTTCAATAGAAATGTCTTTACATCTACAACTTTGTTCAGGGAGCAAACCGAAGCATGTAAGATGTTACCAATATCAAAGGTTTGTGAGGCTTAAAAACAGGGGGAAGAATCAGGGAGGAATAAGATGACACTCTGAATTCGCCTGTTTCCTAGATGCCCACTAGGCTGTTGGTTATCTTTGCATTAGCAGGCAGAATGGTAGAGAAACAATATCCACAGATAGTGAGAACTGGAAGTCACTCTGCAGAAAAAGAACGAGAGAAGAAAAAAAGCACAGAGGCAGAAAAATATAGAGAAACACCCCTTGCAAAAAAAACAAAAAGAAGTTGTGAAGAAAAAAATGTTAAAATGATAGTCTGAAAGAGGAATGTGCTATTCATTTATTTTTGTAAAGGCATGATAGAAGCCAGACATAAGATACCGGAAAGACATTAATAATTAAAACCTGTTTTGCGCTGAGGCCGTATCCCGCCTGGATGCCTGTGAAAACTTCCCACGAGCTCTGGGACGTGCCCCGATCTGCCTACGGTGCCCGCTCACTGTAGGATATGGGATCCCTCCGGCAAAGGCCCCAAGCAGGAGATCCCGACCTGCTCCATCAGGGAATTTCAGAGTTTGCCCTGACAGTACTCTTGCATATGCAGATGACACACCAAAACAACCGAAAGCTTCAGAAAACCATCAACTGTTACAACTGCAGGGCTTCTGAGCAAGCCTAACAACTAGCCTAATTAATGAGCCTAAGAGAGGGAAGATTGACCGTTTCAACGGGGAAGCAGATCTACAGTTAGCAGCCAAACAACAAAAACTGGCTTTCTTTCTACCGCTGCGGCAATGGTTTCATGTACACGAACAGGGACGGCAGCCAGGTTCTACAGCAATCCTGGTACCAAACCTTGCTGAAGAGGTGCCGAAGACAAACTGCATTTCGCAAGTCTGACAAATGTAAAATCATCCTGTACTAGAACAGCAATTCCTCTGGTATCTCCAGAAGTTACATCACTGTTTCAGGTTATATTCTAGAATTCTAAGAAAAAAAGGAAAAAGCACGTAAAGAAAAAACACTATTTTAAAACATGCTAACGGACACATATACCTGGACATAACACACATACACAGTGTTCTAAAACAAATCTAAGATTTTATTGGCGTAGAAATATACTTTGTTTAAAAGAAAGAAAAAACACCAGGGGAAAACATAATTAAATGTTCCATAAATTGTTATCTCGAAAAAGGGTACTATCCCAACCCCCTAACAAATGCATGGAATACTTGAGACAAATTCAGCAAGTCTGCGGTGTACACTACATAAAGACTTGTTTGAAAATTATTAAATCATCCCTGTAATAAAGTTTAGTATTTTCACAGTTCCTACTGTGCCTCTTAGCCACAACAGCATTGCCCTTACACTGAAGAAGGCAATTCTCTTTTAAGATTCAAGGCACTGAACTATTACAACGTACATACTTAGCTCTGCATCTTGACAACTGAGAATTACAGGAACACTTTGACATATTAGATATTTTGCTAATAAAAACTATAGAGTGAAATATTTTAAACACAATTAATACATACACGATTGTGTTTCCTTCATAGATCTGGGACAGAAATAATTCTTTCTGTACGTAATCCTGAAGCAGGGAGAAAGGTAAAATCTGTACATCTATGGTGTAATGACATGCACTCCTCTTCAGAAAGCACAGCGGCTAGAGATCCCTTATAGGTAATGGAATAGCAAAACCACCACAGAAATTATATTTTAAGTGCCCTTTCTAAACACTTCTTCCTTTTTCCCGGCTCTGCATCGTGCCTGCATTGCAACCTTTAGGGTAAGAACAAGCGTGCAATCTCCCATCAGACTTAACAGAGCTCAGTAGTTAAAAACAACGCCATTCAACATTAACTTACCCTACTTCCTACCCCCCCAAAATTAGGCCAAAAAATCAGAGGAAATCATGCGGTGTGCTCTGGATGTTCCATGACCACCGCCGCTGGCAGGGCGTAAGCCACATATTTCATAGGTAACTAGGAACACACACACAGTTGTTTTGTAGCGACGCTACACCACAGGCTCCTGCTGAACCGATGCTTTTCCTCCCCACAGCTCATTCCAGACCTTTCACGATTTCAGCCCGGGAGGTCTGCCCTGGGATTTACGAAGGGGACTTGGTGGGAACTTATCTTTTAAACACATGGGAATTCGGGGGGGGGGGGGGGGGGAAGTTCACAGGGTATTCAACACAGGAACATGCATTCTCTACTCGCTGCTTCTGCTGGTAATCAAACACGTTAAATCCAGTTTACTGCATTAACCAGATTCAATTATATGAGTATCAACAAAGTCTTAAGTCAAAGATGAAATTTTCAAGTACACGGACTTTTTCAACTTCGCCTTAACAGAAATCCTCCTTTCGCTTTTCACAACCTGTGGATCGTTACAAAGACATTTCTTCCTCAGTCTGCCACCAAAGGTCATACGGGAATCGCTAAGTCAGCATATTCTCCGAGCAGCCTCATTCTGAGAGAAGCTTTAAGGGCATTTAAAAAGCTTTTGCGCAAAACCAAACAGTACTGCCCTGCCTACTGAACGAGAGCTTCCCCACTTCCCCCACAAATGCGTCACCAAAGGCTGCACACATCTGCCATAAGGGTTCCCCCCCTCCTTCTTCTTAATGTAAATATTCTGAGTTACGATACATTTAAACAAGTTGAGGGAAAGACTGCACTTTGCCCAACTCATCTAATTTGGAAATTTAAAGTCCAGTTTATTCATCTGTTTTAACATAGCAAGGAAAAATCTTATTTTTCCAGCTGAGTAAGAGCCTGAGTTTCTCTCTCCATAATCTCATAAGCCATTACCGAACTAAAATGCTTACTACAGAAGTCCAACACACCAACGAATGAACAAGTCTAGGAAATACATACTGGTATAACTAGCTCTTTGAAAATGTGTAGCTCTGGGAAGTCTCCTTTACATTTTCCAGCACATTTACAGCAGTTTGCAATTTGAAATTATATTGTCTGATCGTAAGAGGAAACTCAAAATACATGCCATGAAAATGAATAATTTCAGGATTAAAAACCAAACCAAAACAACACAATGCCCAAACCAGAGGTTTTTTTCTAAGCTTCCCGAGTACACCAAGGTGGGCTACGGGGTGACTGTTTTGGTGATAACGACTGACTGTGGTTAGAAAAAAATAGTTTTCACCTCTTCAGCAATTTTGCAAAGTGTTAGGTCAAACAGACACTACCCCCTAACACGCAGACAATTGTGTGTTGTTACTGAGCTCCCTGAGCAAGGTCCTGCAGGCCTGTCCACCCTGCCAAGGACCGGGAATTCTTCCCACAGCCCCAGAATCCTCGCCTGGAGCAGCAGGTAAGCATTTATCAACACAAACCCTTTCAAACATCGTAACGCAGGCACAATGCAAGTTTGAAGGAAAAAGTACTATGCTGTGAATTCCTTCGGTACCTTTTTTATTAAAGAGAATTCATTGCAACGAGATATTCTTAAATGGCAACAATGCTCTTGGGAAGTTTATCGGGCTAGCTAGGAGACCGTGCGGTAACACAGCCCACAACTGCAAAGTCTGGTGGACTGATGCCTTCAAAGTTTGAAAATACTGACAGGAGTGTCAACAGAGAAACTTGCAGAGTTTTAAAGCAGTAAAAAGTCAATTAAGGAAAACGTGAGACCATAAGCCTTTGCCTTTTTCAAAACAGTCATTTAAGATGTAGCTGACCATAAACCTGCAAGGAAGCTCTCTTAACCAAGCTTCTTGAGGCTACCCAGGATTTTGCTATTTACATGTTAATTTCTAATGGTTACATATTAGAAGTGGCTGTTGTGTTGGGTTTTTTTGTTTGTTTTTTTAAGTAAGTTCACACACACAGACACATACACCCCGCCCCCCCCCCCCCCATTAAAAGAGTTACCTTACATATACACTCAGAGCAAACCAAAACCTAGTCTAAGATGCAAGGATTTAAAGCAAACAAACAGTCATATTCTTCTAAATGCTCCTAAGAAAGCTGGACTTTATAAAGTTCCTAAGAAAGCTGGACTTTATAAAAGTGTAATTGCTCCTGGGCTCAAAAGACTGGACTCAGTTTCATCCCAGAGCCAACTGCCTGCTTTAATAGAAATGTTTGAAACAGCAACTACTGAAATCTTACTTTTTGTTTCTCTTTTCACAGCTACAATTTTTGTCATGACCTTCCTAACACACTGGAGTTCATGCTTCAGCAAATGCCAAATTCCGTAGCATTTCTTACTCCACGCTCAATTAGCAATAAAGAAGATACAGGATGTAAAGGTGAGGCAGAATTACAGATCTGCACTGTTTCCACTTCACTGTATTCTGAAAGAAATCTAACTGGCTCACACATCGCTTTTAAGCCCTAGTTCATTGCTGCTTTTTTCATTTCTGCATGAATTCAATTTTTTTTAACCTTACCCTTCACCAGTTTCTTCCAGCTCAAGCCTGATTCTAATTGCAATTACAATGATTTTATATTCCATAAAAACCAAAATTTGTTGTTTTCTGCTATCAACAGAACTAAGCTCCTTCCTCCATTCTTTTTCTTCCATCAACATTTTTGCAGGTATTTCTTTGCAATCCTGTTAGCTGGAATACCATTCTTTTATCCCTCTTCTTCATGTTATTTTAACTCCCTCTGAAAGCACCTATTTTTGCCACTGCCTGTATCCAGCAAACTCTCTTTGCATTATCCCCATTTTCTTTTCCTAGTATTTAGCGTGCATGTGCAGAAATCTATAAATACAAATTCAAAGCTGACAGTGCCAGCTACAATCAAGTTTGGCTTTCTGGACCTCTTTTTAATTGCTTAAATCTTAGCCAAATTTTGTTCATTCTGAATGAAAGTTCTACGCCAAATTTTAAAGGCAGTGTTTTATTTTATTTTTAATTAAGGTGTCAACTGAGACCAGTTCAGTTTCCTGCTGGTTTACCAGTACACTAAAATTCTTAAAGTCATCCATTAAGAACCTCCATTGCTTCCCAGTTTTGAAATCTGTCAGCAGAACGGGGGGGTTCTGGAGGGAAAAGCTAAGAAACCAGAAATAAGGAATACACCTTTTGTTATCCTTATGAAAATCTGCACCTGTCTTTGGACAATTAAAGAAGCTCAAAAAGCCTACTGCTTACACATGGCTGAGGTTTCCAACATAGTTTCACAATGAGTTCAAGCAAGAGGCTCAAGACAACCCTGCCTCTGCCCTGTCCCTCCCCGGCTGCCACCGCCGCCTGCTCCAGCAGCAGCAGCGGGGCGTACAGCATCAGGGAACCAACCAACCCAGCACAAAAATTACCCCCCGCCTGTCATGCTAGAATAACTCACTCCGGGTGCCACTACTTCTTCCACCGCAGGGCCAGCGAACAGACGAGCGAGGAGGGCAACACAACATGGGAACAAGCATCTGAGGTGGGGGAAGGCAGGACGGCTTCACTTCCTCCTCCTCCAGCGGCAATGGCTTAAACCGGTCTCAAAACCAACTGGGAAACGATGACATTAAAGACGTTCCTCTCTAGAGACTCTTCCTGCAGTGAGTATTCCCTTCTGGCTGCAGGGGCTTTCTCAGCAACAGCTCGCAACTCTGCAACGTGATGATGAACGCTCACCGGTGGGAGCGATTTCTTTCTCGGCTCTCCAGCCCCTGGTCCACGCGGGGTGCGTCAGCATGCTGCACGGCTCAGGCAGCCAACGCCTGCCTTGCAGTTTGAGGTCCCAACACGTCGATGACTCACATGAGAAGCGCTGTGGTTCAATATGCTGGAATTTCTTGGTTTTTTAGTTTGGTATTTTAAAAGCTAGGAAGTAACCTTTAAGAATACCTTTTAAATGTTAAGATTGTGAAGCGAAGCAGCAAGACGTTAGAGAATGTCAGAAGTAAGGGTGTTTACGCAAACTAAGCTGGTGTGCAAAATGCGTTATGCTCACTGTTTGGCTCTGTTTACTACCAGTTTCTGCACCATCTTTTCCGTTATTTAGCCACCAAGTGTCTGCTTCACAACACTAACAAGTTTATCTTCTGAGCCCTTAGATGCTGATGTGGTACTGGTATCTCCAATTCACAGGTAGAAAAGAGAGGCATAGAGAGACTAAAAGATTTGCTAAAAGTGCTGGCTGATCTTGGATCTTCAACATAAATCACCTAGACCTTGATTTTTTTATTTTTTTTAAAGGTACTTAGCACTCTTGCAGTATTTTGCATCCAGACTGTAGCCATAGCGGTCTGACTGCAGTTGGAAAAACTCAGAATTTGTGCCTGCGCATCTCAACTCAGGCAAAATGCAGTGCACGCAATTAGCGGCTGGCTGCAAAGGTTAGGTGTAGCAGAATCACTCCGTCTCATACAACAAACTCAGTGGTAGAGGCAGGAATTAAACACAGCTGTCTCAAGGCAACGCTGAACAGTGCTATCCACCCTACTATTCTTTCCCCTCTTGCAATCCACTCTCAACAGGCTTTTGTCCATCGCCTGTGACCACTGACATAAGCCCCAACCATCCTGTGCAGTGAACAGGACTAGACCCTGTTGAAAACACATGATCAAATTTAGGGACACAGAACAACAAGACAGGAACAGGACAAGTGATGGGACAGGGTAGCAAATTACAGCTTTAAATCCAGCCTTTCTTATACTGCAGAGTATTTTAGACAGTTTTTCCCATGTAAATATAGACATTATTCACATTACAATAAAATTTAAAGGCTGCAGCCAAGATGATCTTTAGCGTGCAAGATGTTGGACCATACATACTGTAAGAAACAGCCTAAAGATCTTACACTCTAAATGAGTAAAACAAAAACAAACAAAAAAAGGAGAAAACATTATCATTCTACATCCCAGATGAAAAATACAAGGCACAGAGAGAGTACTTGTATGGTCTACAAGAGATCTGGTCTATTCATTGTGTTACAGGTGGATCTGCTGGTACTCCAGCTGATGGTACACCAAGAGAGCCATGCATTCTCTCTACCTTCGTGAGGGAGGTTTTGGGTTCAAATTAGGTTTGTAGAAGAAATTACACGAAACAATCCGATATACAGAAAAAAGAACTGCTGCCGAATCAAGGGATATTTCTATAACAAAGTCAGCAAGTCAAAACTCTGACTTCTTGTTCCACCTGTGTCTCACACATGCTCCATAAATTTAAGCAAGACACATACGCAGCATCTTTACGGATGTCCACAAGTACACCACAGAGCACAGACCCCTAGCACTTCTGATGGACCAATACTGCATCAACACCCCCCCAGAAATACCCTAAAGTGGAGCGCTGTTTTTGTCTCAGAAACAATACCAAGACCCAAAAGTCAAATGTGCTTGCACATTTCTTTTGAACCAAGCAAGCACAAGTTACAGAAGTGAGCCTTGAGAAATCACAGCAGGTTTTTTAGGTCATTTCATGCAAATCATGAACTAAAGCACAGCATACCGATCGATTCTCAAGTTTTATAGACTACACAACCAAACACTAATAAGAAATATCAACCTGTCAGCTTTCAGCGTAGACCAGCCTATTTCAGTACTGAAAGCACATCACAATTTTAAACCAACTCAAAGAGCCTTTGCTAAATCACACTTAAGACCTAGTAGATGCCTAGCCCTTCTGGACATCTTAAGGCCCAGAACGTATCCAGCTTTCCAGCAACCTTAAGCACGCTTTTCAGATTACTGCAAAGCTATCAAGCAATGTGATGCGTATTATACTTGCATTTCCTTATCAAATGCAAGGTGTTAAAAGATTTAGAGACTGCTGTTGAACTTTATGGGCCTGTCCGCCATTTGTTTCAAATAGAAATATTTGATAGAGAAGGAAAAACAGAAACAGCAACAACTGTCTTCTTTAAAATAACAGAAAGCTTATCTAGAAAGAGACAAAGTTAAAAATATTTCTGTTACAGTTTTGTATTGGTGAATCAGAGCACTGTGCTAAACACTGCAGACGTAATAAATAAGTTTTCATTCTGAACTCTGCAACTGGGTACTTGTAAGTAAATAAAAACATGAGTTGTTTTTCCGTCTATATCCTCACAACCATCTGACAACAAACCAAGCCCACTCAGCCCTGCTAAAAGCATGATACTCTAATGTAACTGCACTTCTGGGAATACATTACAGCTTCTATGCAATGTTTTGTTACACCTGTGTATCAATTGGCCATGTAAATATAGTCTAACCACATGCAAGGTAATCTTTTTGTTAGTTTTAGTGAGCTAAAACTTCATACAACAAAAAAAGTAAATTAAGAAAAGACGATCTCTGGATGTCTGAATAATACAGGTATTCTCCTCTTTTGCAGCACACTTATTTTCTGGAGGGGGAGTGATGGTGCTTTTGATTAGCAACACAATATGCATCTTTGAAAGACTAAGAAAACATCAGGAACACCTGCTTATAAACTCAGTTCCAGTCACATAGCTGACAGGTAACCCATGCCAGGCTTTTCCTGGGCACGCCTTTGGCCTTCGCCTTTGAAACTACTGAGCATTTCCCAGAACTTGCATGCATCCAATCCACATCCTTTTGAGACCTGCAAAACTAATCTAAAAACAGATTTTAGCAACTCATCCCCACTGCTGGGGATGACCACGACTGTTAAGCTAGGCAGGATGCACAGCTCCTCTTACCAAAGCAGTCATTTTTCACGTAAGGACGTATTCGCAGTGAGAAGCAGGCAAGGCTGATGTGACAAAACAACATAATGAAATGAGCACAGCACAGCAGATGCCTTACTGGTACCCTTCAGATACAACACGCTCATTCAGCTGCAGTTGGGCATTAAAACCATATCACTAACACATAGTCATGAAAACAAATGACCAACTAATCTAATTTTTTTTTGATTTGCAAAATAATGCTTCCTATATCCTATCTTCTTGATACAGTTTTTTTTTTGTCCTGCTGTAAAATCAGGTTAGTATAGCACTATATTGACTCATCTATAAACAGACACTGAAAGCCAAGAAGGGGGAGAGGACCCCAGCACATAAAAAAAAAAAAAAAGAGAACACAAACCACAAAAAATAAATTTGATCTTCACTGATCCTGATACTTCAGGGCCACTGCTCATCTGCCAAAGATTAACCCGTCAGCTCTCTCAGAAGTATACAAAATGAGTAAAATCAAGCCATGTCACAAAAAGAAGAGCCTTAAGGTTTCCTGCCAAAATCTTAAATTTAGCTCCCTATATTAAACAATGCTCCTTCATTTTCCCCAGGCAATAAAGGTTGCTTACAGTAAACACAGGCAATATTAAAACCTTCAAAACTTATCCCTATGCTGCAGCAAGCCTCAAATTAACTAATGGGAGGGGCGGTGTTTACGGTGGGTTTTTTAATGTGTGGTTTTTTTGGGGGGGAAGGAGGATTGTGTTGGGTTTTTTTTAGGGGAAAATATTTTAGGTTCTTGGACTTGGTTGTTTATTCTTCAGGCTGACTTGGACTGCACGTGCAACCCAAGTAACTCATCTGATGCAGAACAGCATTGAGAGTGTCAAGGGTTGTTCAACAGCGATCTCTCAAAAAAGTTAAACATTGATGGGCTCTGGACAAGTCCAGTTAAAGCTGTTGGCGATTTGATTGCTATGGGGCAACGAAAGGGGTTGGGACAAGGGAGGGAGAAGCCAGGTAAGGGAATGGAGTGTTCTTTGTACATGGTACAAAAGGTGACAATCAGGTTTAGACAACTTAAAAATACTTTTAACCTAAAAATACAGGTTACCTAATCTTACATCTTTGTCCTCCTAAAGTTATAAAACATAAGAGTTTGCCAAGTTTCACCTTCCACCACAGACATTTACTCGTTTTGCCGATTTAGGTATCATCGGTACTAATTACCGTCTATTAAACCATAGGGTTAAAAAAGACATTTTTTACAAGTTTTGACAGTTAAGAGTGTCAACTTAATGGGTCTAACTTTGCAAACGTGAAAATAAGCTGTCAGAAAACAGACCTGTGAAGTCTTTTAGCCTCCTCAAGTTCCAGCAAAAACTGAGAGTTTAAGCAAGTATTTTCTGCAATATTCTCAGAGACTGACAAAATGACTAAAGAAACTGAAATCCAGTTCTCCTCATTATCTAGACTAAAAATGGAAATAGGGCATAACTAATGAGAAGTAAACTGATTTTTCAAATCACTTCCCCTCTAATAATCCACGGTACTAGCAACATAGGCTCACGACGTGTTGAAGTTTGCAGCACCTGTGTAGTTCTAACAATCATTTAACCGTTCCAACATAATTTCACATTATGGGCTCACTGTATACCTCTATTTCCCTTCTCAACATTTAACCCATCTTAATTCATTCAAGAACTCCATTAGTTGTGGAAAAATAGGAACTGATGAAAACTGCTATTACAGAGGGCGATAAAAGCTAAATGACTGGGGAAATTACGCAAGGCAAAAAAAAGGCAATTAATTTCTTAAACAATTAAGAGTTTAATTAGATTATTTATTTTAAATGCATTTACTTAAGTGAATAGAAAGCTTTACAATAGACTTAACTTCTCTTAAGTTTCAAGCAATACAAGAGTAGATATCAGACAGTGCTAAAATTAGATCTCTCTCACATTTTATCGGAAAACATAAGCTCAGCTATGTCAGCAACTTGGTAAGCAGCAATATTAAAAATCGGGCTCTAATTTATTGCTTCACATTCAGTAAGAAGGGGAAAACGGCATCACCTAAATGTGAAATTCCTGATCTGTGATGGAGGTTTATCCATCACACTGAACGATGCTGCTCAGCACTTCCTGAATAAAGACACTGCAAAAATGTCTTCTCCAGCAGAGATTGTTAGTGGTAGCAGCGATACAGCCCGCAAACGCAAGGTCTCGGATACAGCTGTATACGCTAGCACTTGAGAGCCTCTCTCAACTGTAAACTAACTGAAACACATGCGGATGTTTGTTGCGTTTTGGCATAAAAAGTTAAAACCGGAATCAAATGCTGTTCCTGCCCCTAAAACTTTATGTTGATATTTGTGGTTTTGTAATCGCTTTTATTCTCGGAAGGGATGCTTCCACACTGCAACTGTAAAATTCATATTAAAAAAAGCTGATGACAGCTACACGTGAGGGTGCAGGTGGAAGCATGTTCTCCCAAAAGCTGCGTACGAGGGTGGGGATGGAAGCGTGTTCTCCTGCAACACGCACATCTGCTCGTCAACTGACCTGTATTTTTTTTTCCTCTCGTTCAGTTCCTCCAGGGCCACTTCTACCAAGACAGTAACAAACAACCATAGGATCAGATTCCTCACATTCATCTGCCAGTCCTGGGCTCGGTTAAGTGCACTGGGATTTTGTTCAAGGAAATGTCTGGACATATAAGCTTGCCAGTTTGTGGAGCAGGTCGCTTGCCTGCTTGCTCCTGTCCATAGCCAACAGGCTACCATTCGGCTGTGCGAAGGCAGGACAGCGAGGAGACCAAGGTCGCACCTAGCAATGCCTGAGGTGACAGAGATGATAAATAAGTGGGGAGGCATGCATGGGAGGAGAGCTTGATCCCCTCAAAAGCAAGCCAAATTGATTACTATTGAGAAAAACAACTACCGGCTGTCAGATCTTGTGCTGCTTCTACGTTACGCCCATTTCCCACCTCCCTGAATATTTCAACTGTAAATTCTCTAGTAAGGAAACTACATCTTCCTTTGCATTTTCAAAGTTCATGCTGGTCATTGCTGTAAGCTGGAGGATATCAAGAATGCTGTCAAGCACACAGAGGGCAGGAATAAGAACAGGTTCCACTTATTTCTCTCAAAATTAGAGCTGCCTCGCAGATGACTCCTAAAAACTTGCTTACAACCCATTTTTGGATGAAAACAGGCTTCTTAAATACATATTCCTTTAACCTCGTAATTGAAACAGCAACCAAGTTTCTCAAGAGCTTTTCTTTCTCAGCTGAGAGCTACATACCTCTCAGATTTCTGGGATGTATCTGCTTTGTCCGAGGCATTTTCCTCTAATCTCATACACCACTTTCTCCTCTCAGAAACGGAAAGCACAGCAAGCAGAGAGATGGCAGCTCCATAAACTTGTCAAAGGGGTCAGTTAATCCGTGTGCTAAAAAAAGAGACAGAAAAGTTATGAGACAGATGCATTAATAAGGAAAACAAAGATACCTATCTGCTCCCTTTCATCCTCAAACGGCTATGGAAATTAGCAATCAGCAATAAATACTTCTTTACCTATCTTTTTACGGAGTGAAATGTTCCAATATCTTAAGAAAACTACATCAGGGTGAAACTCCTTTTGGGATTACTCAGGAAGCATGAGAAAACTAAGACACTTTTCCACATTCGTCAGCTGTTTTCTAGCCAGAAAACGTCTTCCAACAACTCGTGTCCCATGCAAGTAAATCCAGAAAACTAAACAAAATTTGACATCAGGCTTTAAGAAACAGATCTTCATCTTGGGGTGGGGGGAGAGCAGAGCGGAGGGCAAACACGCACTGCATCAGCAATAATCCACCCTATTCGTAACATCAGTCACCTCCGATTTCCATACACGGAGCGTGCAAGTCGAGAAGAACTCCCCATGGGATATTTCTGCTGAAATACCGATGTACAGCAGAGAATCACACCGGCTCTTGACCCACCTGCAAACTGTGGCACAGCAAGTTTTGTGCCCTGCTGTGGCCCTACGTGGCTGCGGCAGCCCCTGCATTTACAGGGGGCTGCAGCCAGCAAAGCCCCGGTACGGATAAACCCCACGGACCAGGGAATACTTTTAGTAGCCTAATGCACAGATTTGCTGCTGAAATGGCACAAACCTACATTTGCATCCCCAAACCTACACCTTTTTCAACACTAACAAAACTTTCTTACTTTTCAAATATTCTTACGATTTACTTCCAGCTTAAGGATCATTTTGCCTAGTTTCTGAAATCCTACAGAACATGAAATCTCCCACAGAACTATGGCAAACTACTTGAGCACAAGAACTTAAAAAAGAAAATGACTGCTGTAATTCCACTCTTCCAGCTAAACATAATAAAACATTAACAACTTTTCACTTTTTTTTTTTTTAAGCAGTAATACTACCTCAGGTTAATAGATTTTTTTTTTTTAAGTTAACACTAGAAAGAAATTTTAAAAAGGTATGTAAACTTCAGAATGGCCCCTAATATTGACAAGTTGATTAAGGATAGCTACTCGAAGGAGGAAGTATATAGAATTTTTAGTATTTGTTACAAATATTTTTTTTTTTGTTAAGACAACCATGTTTTTGTAAAAATTGAATTCAAACCCACTTAAAATAGACTACTTGCAAACACTCCTCCAGTCTACAGAGTGTTGAGGAATATAATCATTAATTTTTCATGTTTCTTTTGTCTGTTGCTGCATAAAAGGACCCAAACAGGAGAAGAAACTGACTGCAACTGACACAAAGGAAGGCTAGAAAATATTATTCTGACTAATGGTTCTTCACTAGGGTATTACTGCACGTTAAAGGAAAAACAAGAAAAAAATCCAAAACAGAGCACACAGCCTGTCAAGTTGTTCACTCATACCACTTCATCTGCAAGGACAGGAGAAAGATTTAGAAATTAAATAAAACCTTATGCTAACAGGTCCATTTTCCTGCTCTTGGACACAGTGGCTGGATTGGTTGAAAAGCAACAAGCACCCCCCGAGCCCCCGTCCCCCTTCAGTGGGAACGCTGGGTGCTGCTGGGCGAAGGATTTTATAGATTACAATAAAGACCACCACTTCTTTACGCAAGTTATTTGGAGCCGGAGTTCGAAATCCCCCGGGTATCCGTAAATCACAAGCACCTCCCGATGCTCCCCTGCAGCACAAATGACATCTTATTTACGCTTTAAAAAACCACCAATTTCCCCCGCTCACCAGCAGGACTCATCCTTTCGTGGGGGGGGGGGGGGGGGGGGGGGAGAGATGGCCGTGCGAAAGCCACGGCGGAAACACCGCGCAGGACCCACGCGAAAAGTCATTCCCTGCTCAATTTGAACAAAAAAAGGGAGAGGGAGAAGCGGGCCTTGGCGAAGGCAGCGGTCACATATTCCTCCCCCCGCACCCCGCGGCCAAAAAATGCAGATTAGGGAGCGGGGCGGGGAGGCAGCCGGCCCCGGGGCCCCGAGAGCCGTCGGTATGTGCCAGCAGGGTTGCAAAGGGAAGGGGAAGGGAGAGAGGGAAGAAAAAAAAAAAACAAAAAAAAAAAAACATGAATGAATAAAGAGGGAGGAGCCTGGGAAGACCCCTCTGCAACGCCGCACCGAACAAAGCGCTGCACACATGCCGGGGGGGGGGCGGGGGGCGGCCGCAGCCCGGCACCCGGCGGGGCCAGGGGGCGGGAGGAGCCGGGCCGGGGCTCCGCGGCACCCACGGGCCCCCCCGCCCCGAAGCGCGGCTGCAGAGCGGGGGGGGGGGGAGCGCACAGACACGCAGGCGAACCCGCCCGAGCGCTGCCCGCCGGGGGCTGGGGGTGCCGCCGGGGCGCGGAGTCCCCGCGCGTCCCGGAGGGGCCGCGGCGGCCCGGGGGCGGGCGGCGGGCGGGGGGGGAGTTAGCGGGGCCTGCGGTCCTCCCCGTCCCCGCCCGCCCCCCGCCGCCGGCGGAGGACACATTGTGTTGGGGCTGCCGCAGCTCCGCGCGGAGGGGGGCGCCGGCCGCCGCGGGGGGCGGCGGGGGGCGCCCGTCCCGCTCCGCACGCCCCCCCCTCCCTCCCCACGGCGCCTCCCGAGCCCCCCTCCCGCCCCCCCGCGGGGCCCGCTGCAAACCTGGCGGAGGGGCCGGCGCGGCGGCGGCGGCTGATGGCGGCGGCGGCGGGGAACGCGGCGACCCCTGCGCGGCGGCGGCGGCGGCGGGAGAGGGGGGGGGAGGCGGGGGGGGGGGGGGGGGCCGGGAGCCTCCTTCACTTGACAACCTCAAACACAAACATGACCCAGCGCCGCCGCCGCCGCGCCCGGGCGCAGACAGACAGACAGACGCACACACACGGCCCGGCACCGGCACCCACCCCACCCCTCCTCCTCCTCCTCCTCCTCCTCCTCCTCCATGCACCGTCCCCCCGGGGCCGGCCAAGGCGCCGCCCCCCGGCACGGCCCCCCCCCGCAGCCCCCCGCCGCCGTGCCGGCCGGCCCGCGCCCGCCCCCCGCGGCAGACCCCTCCTCCGGCCGCCCCGCCATGTCCCACATGGGCGCGAACCGGCCCCGGCCCCGGCCCCCCCTCCCCGCGGCCGGGGGGCGGCGGGGGGGACGCGCACACACAATGCGGGGGGACCGGGGCGGGGGGAGAAGGAGCCTCCCCGGAGGGGCGGGGCGGCCCGGGCGCATCCGCCGGGCTCCCCTCGGGGAGAGACGCGCGCTCCCCCGCCCCGCCCCGCCCCGCCCCGCCCCTCCCCCCGGCGCCCCGGTCACTGGCGGGGGGAGGGGCGCGCGGCGGCGGCGCGCGGGGGGGTGTTTTACCTTCTCTCACTTTCTATTGCAGGAAGCGGGGCCGGAGCAGTGACGTCACCGGGTCTCCCGGCCCCGCCCCCTTCCCCGGCCCGGCCCGGCCGGGCGGGGGTGGGGGAGGGGTCGGGGGAGGGGTCACCGAGGGGGTTTCCTCGCGGCCCGGTGGGGGAGGGACGGCGGCGGAGCGCGAGGCACAACAGACGCGCCGCGGGCCGGCTTCCCCCGCCGCCGGCACCGCCGCCTCCTCGCGGGCGGGACCCCGCCACCGCCCCGGCCCCGGTCCCGGCCGGCGTCCCCGGCCGCCCCCCGCCCCGGGCTGTGCGGCGCCTCAGGGGGCGCCGAGCCCCTCGCCGCCGCCTAACGGCCGCGGGGGAGGGGCGTCTCCTCAGGGGGTCCGGCGCGAGGCAGCGCCTCCCCCGAGGGCAAAAGTCGCCGCCGCCGCCTCGGGGCGCTGCGCCGGTGCGCGTCGCGCTCCCCCCTGCCGCGGCCCGGCCCCCGGGGCACCGGCGCGGCCGGCCGCGCACACACACACACACACACACGCACGCAGAGAGCCGGGGCTGACGCGGAGATCCCGGAGGTTCCTCCCCGCAGCCCAGCCCGCCCGGCCGGGCTTCCCCGCGCCCCCGCCGCCCGCCCTGCCCCGGCCCGGCCCGGCCCGGCCCGGCCCGGCCCGGCCCGGCCCGGCCCGCCGCGCCCCTTCGCCGGCGGGGAAACTCACCGCCGCGCCGCGCCGCGCATCCCCCCGCGGCTAACTTTTCATCCCGGGCGGCAGCGAGCCCCCTCCGCCGCTGGAAGTGGGCGGGGGAGGAAATACGAGGAGGAGGCGCGTCGTGCTCTCCGCCGCGGCGCCCCTTTTTTGGCCCGGGCCGCCGGGTTTTTTTTATTTTTTTGGTTTTGGTTTTGTTTGTTTTTTCTGCCGGTGGCGGCTGTGCCGCGGCGACCGGGTTCCCGCATCGGGTGTGCGTGTGTGTGTCTGTGTGTCTGTGTGTGCACAACCTGTGCGTGTGCGCCCCCCCCCCCCCCCCGCCGCCGGGAAACGCCGTGCCTCCCCCTCCAAAAAGGCGGGGGGTCCTGGGCCGGGCTTTCGGCAGCGAGGAGGGGTCTTTTGTGTTTTATTTTTATCCGGGCTGCCCGACAAAGAGGGGTTGGCAACTTTTCATTACCGCTCGGGTTTTCCACCGGGCTTTGCGTTGGAAGCCGGCACGTGATGCCTTCAGCAAATAAACCCAATTAAATATTTCTTGCGTCACCTCGCTGCTGTCCCTCCTCCCGTGCCTGCGCTCAGCTGTGAGCGCCTCGGCCATGCGGCAGCCTTCTCTCCTGAGACCAGGGCCTGCCTTAAGATACCATGACCACCGTTTCCAGAGCCTTAGAGTTTTTCATAGGGCCCTCTTTCAGACTGCGTTTAATCATGCAGGGTTTTCATAAGGCAGGGGAGTACGTTCATCCCCGTTCCACAGGGGAAAAACCGAGGCGGGAAGACACAGAGTCGCTCGTTGCAGGGCTGCATACAGACACAAGACCACTTCTCTCTGAGCTTTTGGCCACGGGCACTGCCTCTCGGCTATTTTTCCTCGGGCGTTCACTTCAATTATATCTTGAAAACATTTATGGCTTACAGCGGTGGCAGGTTCTCTGCTGTGGGTAAGCTGTCCGGCCTCCTGCCCAGAAGCAACAGAAGTATTCGCTACGCAGGAGGCAGAAGTAAGTGGATGGCCTGCCTTCACACTGCCAGACTAGTCTGCAACCTGGCGGTTAGGGTGAGAGATGGTATTCATCACAGAATTAGAGATTTATGGAAAAATCAGGCCCTCGAAGAGTATCTTCGAGGAGAAACGTTGTATTCTACCACACCAGTTAGACAAGAAAGTGATGATTTTTTTGTTAGAGGCTGTGCTTGTCTTCCCCCTCTAGTTTTTAGCCTTAGGGCTTTGGCTTGCTAAAGAACAGAATTGCCATTAGCCCGACCGCACCAATATGAATATGATCCTGCAGGTGCGTAAGCTTAAATTAGCGTACCAAGTCTGACCAGCCACAAACCTGAGATCAAGTGACCTCTGAAACCAGCTCTGGACCTCTACTTGTTCTGTTCGGCTGCCTCCGAGAGTCTGTCCTGCTGGCCTTTGCAATACACGGACGGCATCTGGCTCCTTCCTCTTCTCCTCATCATCTGAAAGCTTCAGGCTGTTGTCACCAGAGGCATCGGGGAGGAAGCATCAGATGCCAGCCCTTCCTCACAAGACGCCTGAGAAAAAAGGGCCCACCACAGCTGCTGCTGGTGCCAAAGGAAGTCCTAGGTCACCCGCCTCTTTGCAAGGACCTGAGTAAGTTCAAGGCAGGTGCTCCAATGTGCAAGCCGAAATGAAGGACAAACAGCAAACACCCTGGAGCCAGCAGGAAACTGTTCTTCTACTAGAAGTCAACCTGCATCCCACCCAGCAGCGTGAAAATCCAGCTCTCTCACCACATGGATGCGCAGAGGAATAAAATCGGTGCCCTTCCTCTGCAAACAAGCACAAGTGTTTTTACAAGAATGAGGTGTCAAAAGGGAGACAGATCCCCAGGGAGGCATGGGGCATGTCAGGTGGTGCCAGCTGATCCACCCTTGGACATAAAACCAGTCACGTCAAAGTCAGTTTGGGTGAGAAGACAAAAGGCAGAACTGAAAGTCTGGCCTCGTGAGGTTATTCCCATGGCCAGCTGAAAAAGTGGCCGAAGAGGCAGCTGTGAGTGGGTGACGCTCCTCAGCCTGCTCACCTCGAGGGA
Organism: Nipponia nippon; assembly: GCF_047370975.1. Taxonomy (NCBI): domain Eukaryota; kingdom Metazoa; phylum Chordata; class Aves; order Pelecaniformes; family Threskiornithidae; genus Nipponia; species Nipponia nippon. The sequence goes on along the minus strand of NW_028262290.1, from coordinate 96,655,537 downwards.
GCAGAAGCAGGGGCCAAAGAGCCCTCTCCAGCCCAGTTTGGCGTTGCTCCAGCAGGCTCCCCTCTGGGCAGGTAGCAAATACAGTCCCAAGGGTTTTGAAAAGGCAGCGTACTGGGCTGTTTATCCTGGGCAGACCACTTCATCTTTTTCTGTCTAGTTTTCCATCGGTAAAAAGGAAGTGCATACCCACTCAGTGAAGTGCTTTGGGAAAAGTACTGTGGATGACTGCTAGTAGGAGGCACGTAGTAATCTTCTCAAACCTGCAAATGAGGGAAATTCTTTAAAAGTTTTCAGCGAGATCTAAAATGCCACATCAATATGCACATTGAAAAAAAAAAATCCTTCATGGCAGAATGTAGATACTTTTAAAATGTCTCCTAAAAGGAGCCCTACAGGATACAGATTCCCTTTAAATGACTGTGTGTATATCTGAACAGGGAAGATTATTAAGGCTTTTTTCTTTCTAAAACTCCACTGCATTTTCAGGAGGACACCTATTTTTAAACACCCTCTAGATTTACGCTTGAAACCCCTACGCTCAGAAACTGGTATTCTGTAATGGCTCACAGGTATTTTATGTATAAATATATACACATACACACATTAGGCTCTCAAGAAACCATGATACGTTAGGTACTTTTAAATAATTCATTGTTAAGCACCCCATGATAAATCTCTAGTTGAACAGCATGTGATTTTGCTAGAATTCTTGGTATATATTGAATGTGAAGCACTGTGGTAAATTTAACTGTGCTGAGCATCAAATGTGAAAATTTCATATTGTACATTACATCCTGACATGCAACTGAGAATCTTTATTATTAAGGCTTCAGGGAATTTTTGAGGGAACTTCTGAAGTTCTGAAAAGAAAACACAAGACTGAGCGCTATTTCTCTATAGAAGTAGAGATTTTCTTAGAGAAGGGAAATTCCATAAGTAGTCTGTATTGAATTAACATAAAGGTTTTGCTAAAAGAACTGCTGTCTATTAGCTTGTGCTCTGAGGCTCCTCGTTTGGCGCTATTCAGATGAAAGTCAAAGTATCTCGGCTCCCCTGGCGCGAGCCGGTGCTCAGAGCATTTCCAGGGCTTGTCGCTCCTGCGGCGAGGCCGCAGAGATAGGGCAGCAACCGCTGCTGCGAGGGGAGGACATTTTCCCCCTTTTCTCCAGCAGTAACTGTCACCCCAGATACTCGCAGCTCTCCCTTGTCAGCAACGGCCAGGCGCTTTCCTGGGGGCAGGCGAAGACGACAGCAGGGACCTGGCCCTGCGCCGCTCCCCGCAGCCTGCTGCTCTGGGCAAGGAGCTGGTCCTGGTGGGGACATTTTGCACGGCAGTGTCCTGTATCTCCCCTCGCAGGGTGTCCGAAAAGGGAATTTGCTTTTACGTTGCCCCGTAAGTTGAATCGGTTCCTTCTGATTTGGACAAACTGGTATTATGCAATGGAAAAGTGTTCCATCGAAGAATTTTGTCCCGACCTTACTTTTTACTTATATATATATATATATATATATATATATGCTGCAGCTGTATGTGGTGGTCACTGGCGTGGACCCCTGAGGCCAAGGCAAAGTGCAAGTCTGTCTAGCTTCAGGTTAATCAAGTGATATAGGGAACAATTCCCTGACAGAGCTTCACCTTTTTTCCAGGTATTACTAACCAGACATTGCAATGAACTTCATGATCACCAATGCCATATTTAGTTACTTACACCATGTTCATCTTAATGATATCGGTGTGTCTCAGACAAGAATAACTGTGTTTAAGGTGCTATGCTAAAACTGTTTTGGTGACTATTTGTCCTTCCCCCTCCTTGGAAGAGCCCTAACTGTTGTGGTGCTCCCCCAGGAGTAATCCCAGGAGAGCTTTCCCAACAGCAGCTCCTCCAGGCAGGGGAAGCAATCCTCACCCTACCTAAAGCACCACCACAGCCTGACATCAGCCTTCTTTCCTCCCAGCACACGAGGCCTCACCTGTCTGGTGACAGGACAAGAGATCAGCCACTGAGCGAAGCAGCCGCCGAGGAGGTTTCTTGCTAGCAGAGTCCATTTGAGGTCTTCTTCGGCACTGCAGGCTCCGGCAAGACTAGCACTGTGCCCACACCGCCTGCAGCGTCCTCACTGCAGAGAAAGATGGCGAGGCCAAGAGCAAGAGACTCATCCTCAGCAGTGTGCAGCTGCACTCTCTGCCCGGCCAAACCTTCCACAGTGGCATGCCAAAGTCTAAGGAGGAGAAAAGAAAAAAACCAAACCAAAACCAAACAAAAAAACCCAGACTGGTTAAACCTTGCTGCCTTTTTCTCCAAAAGGCAGCCCCAGTAGCTGGCGTATGCTGTGCCCATGCTGTTGCTGACTTGCGCTGAGCAGGACGAGGAGCGTGCTGGACCACCGCCATGTGATGAATGCCTTGTGCTCAGCACACCACACATCTAGCAGGGCTTTGTGGGATGTGACGTTAAGCCCTTCTGGGAAGGAGATAATTGCCACACAGAATTATGAGGTCTGGGATAGAGGATTTGGGAGAAGGCAAAGGCTCATTTGCAGTACAGGATATGATACCGTTGGGATTATATTAAAGGGCTGAGCCAGCTCAGGCTCCCTTCCTCCTTGCCGAGATGGAGCTCACCCAAGGCCCTGAGCAGAGTCTTGTGTCCAAACATGAGGCAAGTTTGAGCTTGGGCTGGTGCTCTGAAGTTAGCGTAGATGCAGCCATGAAAAGCAAGTCCCAGAGCTTCTGGGTTTTCGCTGAAAATTGCTTCTGTCTTTTCAGAAAGAACTGTTTCTCTGCAGGCTCTCTACTTTTACAGCCATTTTACTCCCTTGCACCCATGTATTTTTACTCCTAACTGAGCTAGACGGGTTTCTTGCCACTCTGAACTTTTTCATGAAGTTGCTCATATTTTCCAGTGCATCTCCCCTTCATCTCAGCTCGCCAGTTCACTCTGATCTTTCTCTCTCAGTAGCTCTAGGTTCTGAACGGTTCATTTAAATATGGTGTGGTTTGCCAGCATTTTTTGCTAAGCCTTTTATTTTATCTGTTAAAGGAACAGAAGACACATAGGCACTTAACATGGTATGCTTTTTCTTTAGATTCAACCATAAACATTTTAACAGATCTGAATGATTAGAAAGCATTTCATCCAGTGCCTTCTTCCCCAAGCATTTTTGCCATTCAATGGCACTCTAGTATTATGTTTGCCACAGACATGTATGGGAGAGGTCTTTTAAATATCACATTCTGAGCGTATTAAGTTAGCTTAGCAGCTCAAAGGTTGCAGGGTTAATTATGTTTTGCTTATTTCCTTTTATTTTCTCTGGAAACGTTTTCCCTTGCCTCCTGAGTACAGATGTGAATATAAGAAATCCACAAAGAGGGAAAAAAAAAAATTCCCATATTCCCATTCTATTGAAAAGTCTCAAACAAGTTAAAATTTCTTTGATTACTGGGACATTTACTTTGCCAGGCATATTGTGGATCATTAGGCACAGATCAACAACAGAGCTTCAAGTTCTTTTAGCATTGTTCCCCTGACTATGAAGAGGCATTCAAATAATATATGGAGTATTTGCAGTGGTGCATCACAAGCCAGACATATAGCACCTTTTGTAAGCTGTGCTATTTCTATCATTTAAAGATGTTCAGTCCTCCTTAAATCCAAATGGCTACAACAATAACTACATGTATGGTTTTGCTTTGAATTATCTTGGTGCCTTTCTGCTAATAATCCTGCTATGCAATTTCCCTGTTTGCGACGTCTCCTAAAAAAAACATTTCCTCCAGCTGTGGCCAGTGGTTTTGTTAAATCTTTTTAAACTCAGGCTAACAAGTGTCAGGCTCCAATGCTGAGGAGCCCAGAAAGTTTTCAAAACCTGCTTTAGCCGACAAATGCAAGTTGAAAACACAGAACTTGCAGTCTTGCAGCTGTCCCAAAATTTCGCAAGGCCAACACCGTAAAAGCCATGGATCTCATTTTCCAAAATCCTACCACAGCAGCATGACTGCATCCCGTAGCCATTTTCACGCATCGATAAACAATTACCCGTGTAGCATACAAGACAGAGGAAAACTAGGCATAGGAGAGCAACAGCGATATAAATAAGAGACCTGTTTCAAGGCTGGCTTCTCACTGCGGTAAGGGGAGAAATATTTTGGGTTTGGTTTTTCATGGATCGGCCAAAGGCTGCTAGGCAACCTGCAAAGCCAACATCCAGCCCTGTTTCGCACCTGGCTGGGCTGTTGCTCTAGGCTGGCTTGGCAGCCTCTGCTCAGGCTGCTTCAGGTCCAGCTGCGCATTGCACCCCTTCCAGAAAGTTGTGCCGTGGTTTCATCATATGCCAGTTGAAGCCCCTTTTCACCAAGAAGGGATAAGACATTTCACAACTGACTATATCTTCTATTTACACACTTATGTCTTGAAAGGCAACATCAAAATGTGCTCTAGGATGCAACAGCAGGCCTCAAAGCCGTTTGTCTGTTGGCTTCAGAAGTGGTACAACAGAAAAAGCACGCTTTATTTCCATCAGAGGTGAATCATTCCCCAGCCCTGTCTTTACAGCAAGTGTTAAGGCCTTTTCTATGTCACAGAAATATGACATATATCTTATTTTGATCAAACTGTGGAACAGCCATACCGATGAATTAAACGTGCATGCGTTTGTGGAGAGGAGAATCTGACACTGATGCACAATTAAGCTTGCAGACAAGCTCATGGCAACACAAGGAAAAGCAAAAGTTAAGACATCGGATCCTCCACTGTCTTAATTGGCATCATTTCTCCGAGGTATGTAAATTATATTATTGCCATAGAAATCCTACAGGAGGAGCGGCTTGCCAGCCCAGAAAACCCCAAACATGGCATGCACTCACCTCTTAAAAATACTTATTTTTTTCAGGGGTGACAAAAGCACAGGTCAATACTTGACCAGAAGAAATCCCGCATGGAGGCCAGGCCTGCAGAGATAGGGACCCAACCATGCGAAGCAGATGCTGGGCACAGATAGGAGACGAGCTTGCAAATAACAGCTCAGCTCCCTAAAGGCTTTGGGCACCAGTGTGCAGAGAGGGCAAAGAGTCTGTAGCACAGCTGTGAATCCCTCTCTAGAGAGGTATTTCCCTCGTGGAGTAATTTTTCCTGTGCCTATCTTCAGGAAAGAATTTGTGTGTCTGTTAAGTCTCACTAATGCCAGTGAGCGTGCTCTCGGAAAGCCAGGTCATATGCTTAAGGGCTTCTTGTATCAACTTTTACAGGCGTCATTTAAACAGGCGAGTTATCCCCTTGGCTCAGTGGGACCACCCGTGCCTAGAGCCCCTGATGATCTGACTGTAGCCTCAGCAGTAAACTTCAAACGGAAAAAGAAAGTGAATGTTACTAGATCAAAAAAGTTCACAGAGAAATGAAACATAACTGAACCCCTCCTCCCCCCATCTAAGGCTCCATTTTGTGTATCTGATCCAGTGAACAGCTTGCACAACGAGGCACCGAGATCAATGGGGCTAACAAACCACAGGTTGTGCTTTTTGTCGAGTCAGAGGCATTGTCTGCAAATGCTCAGAGCCAGTTCTGCAATGCTCCACCACGCATGATCTTCTTATCAAGACTGTAGTGCCATTCCCGTGTAATGCTTTAGAGATCCTTCTCTGGTAAAAAACACAACTGTGCATTACTTTTGTTGTCTTTTCAATAGAGATACACAAAGCTGTAAAAACCCTTCTAATTATGTTTAAAAACCAATCACATTAAAACCAAAGCTGATGCCAAGAACATTTTAATCACACAAACCAAGAGATGCAGAAACGCTTCACTGCTATGGACTGTAGAATGAAGTAAGCATGATAATTTCGGTCTGGTTTATGGAGGCCAAACTCACGGTGCCACCTTTGCATCTCCCCTTTTTCCTGCAAACTGCCTATAAGCGGCTTTTTTTTTTTTTAAATACCCTTTCCACTTACACACACTTTTTAATTACTCCTTCATTCCCTACTCCCGTTCCCAGGGCCCACCTTGCTGCTGTAGGTTTTGTCTCTTTATCCAGTTCTTCTCCACACTACTTCTCTCCCAACTTCAAAGCACCTTTTCCCTACACAGGTTGCATGAGGAGACGTTATGTGTTCCACCTTATTTTCCCCAATCTGGATGCATCTTTTGAGAAGTTGCAGGTTGGGAGAGGAAGAACTGAAGCTTCCTTCACTCCTCTATCACCCTCCTCCTCGGCTGACCATTTGGTGTACACCTCTTAACCAGCTCCCAATGGGAGCACAGAGAGGACATGGAGGTGCAAACCACTGTTCCTTGTTTTAAAATTTGAGACCCACTGCCCAGTCCTGTTACTACTGAAGCTAAAAACATTCCTTGATATTGTGGAGTTGACTGGATGCAGTGACAAAAAGTGATCAAAAGCTGATTCTGGAAGTCTACTGCAGAAATACCATCACCTGCAGAGTCCCAGTCCTCTTGACCTATAAAGTGCAAGTGCATTGGTCTGGCTGATAAGAAACAGTGAGTACGACCTAAACACCAAGCTCTGGAAACACGTGAACCACATCAGTGCACATTTCTTACCTAGACAAGTGATGCTTTGCAGGCTCAAGCCAGTGAGGTGAAACATTGAATAGAGGATTATCTTTATTTGCGGGCAAAGTTCTCTAGCCAAATCTGAACCACAGATCTTCACATTTGAAAATAAAAGCGTTATCTAGATTTTGTCCTGTGTTGGAGATATTACAGCAATGCTGCCAGAGACTTCTGTTCCTTACCTCTGCCTTCTGTTGCTACTTTCTGTTGCTACTGCCTCCAGGGGAAGAGGACCCAGTTAGAGACAGCTCTTTCTTTATTAGGCAAAAAGGTGACTTCAGTTAGAGTGCTTCTGTGGCATGGACACGAGTCACCATCTTCTGTAATTTTGGTAGCGATGGCCACAGTAGCTCACCTCTACGTGCTGGCATACCTACTTGAAAAAAGTGTCAGAGAGCAGCAAGAGCAGATCTTTTCTCCAAGGGATGGCAAGCCAGGAGCTGAGGTGATCCCATGGCCTGCCCCACGGCCCCGAGTGAGCCGAGCAGGACAGGCCCAGAGATGGTGGCCAGGTCCAACCAACGGTCCAGATCATAAGGCAAAAGCATGTTGATAGGGCAGGTCCAAGACCAAGCCAAGAAGCCAGTTCACGGGTCAGGTCCAGTGATGTCTAGGTAGGGCCAAGGTGACAAGACAGTCATGTTCAGGCTGGGAAACTAGTCCACATGTTGAGCTCCAGCAAAAAGGGCTTCATGGTCGGCCATAGCCAGGCTGAGCTGGAGATTAGCATTCCTCTAAACAGCTCAGGCAAGAGGTGATGGTCTCTAGCTAAACTTAAAAGGGTTTCTGGGCCCTTTTAAGGTGGGTGGAGGTCCCAGGTGAGGCTGGTCAGGGCCATTAAGGACTGTTAGTGCTCTCAGGGACCTGAGGGAGAGAATGAGCAAAAGAAACTGCAGAACTTATGTATATATGACACATACATGTACATGTATGTATGTATAGCATATATGTCACCGTGTTAATATTCTGTTTCTTAAGTCCGCTCTCTTAATTTCCAAGCATCTGGCTTATGATTTTAAATCCTCTAAGACTTGGAACAGTCCTTAAGTCTAAAAATGTATCTGATGGCACACAGCAAGCAAAAGATTAAAAAGTTAAAGAAAGCCACAGCTGCAATAAAGGGATTGCAAGTACTTTGAAACAAAAACTCCAACCTGCAAATAATGTGGCCCGCATTCAAATTTACATCCAGGCTACTTTAAAATCTCTTCAAAGACTTTTTAGTTTGCCTGGCTACAAAGCATTATAAATCTGGAAAGTATTCTTCTGCATTTCCTACATCCTTCCTACCTCCTTTCTTTTTCTTTATGTTCACTTTTTGGACTATTTTCCCCAGATCGATTCTCCTTTTGATCTTTCCAGTCCACAAGGGTAACCTTTCCAAGCTGCTCTCTATTATTTGTGGTCTTTGGTAGCACCTGTAGTCCTTCCTAAGTTAAAAATCAACTGAAAAATTAATTCATGTGCTGTTTGCCTTCTCCCAGCTCTCGCCAGTGAGTATCTGACACCAAGTTGGACCCCACAGCAAATCCTGAAATAGCCTGAATTTTGAAAAAAATTTCCATTCCCAGGACTCGCCCTCGCCATCAGTCAGGTTGTTACAAGTAGTGTGCAAGCAGACATGCACGCACACACACACAGGATCAGGCTTGCAACTGTTGGGTTGCCTGGGACAAAGTTATATTCTAATTATCCTGCAGTAAGACATTTCAGCCTGCTGAAAAAAAGTATATTAAGTATAAAACAATTATTCTTACGAGTAACTTCCTTTACCTCATGTCCCAGCTTAATTTTGTTTTCTCTGTATTTACAGTCAGTTTTATGCCGTAATTATTCCTGGCCAAATCATCTGAAACAGTTTTTAAAACATTTAATTTTGCAAATGTTCCCATACAAATGCAAATCCTTTAATAGAGTTCAGATATTACATTTATTCTTCCCTCTTCATTGCAAATTTGTGTAATTAGATTTTAATTTAATTTATGTTGGAATTTTTTAATATTTAAAATCCCATCCGTGCCCTAGCATCACCTCCAGTGGTCCAGGTTGAAGTCAGCTGGATTTCAATGTTGTGGAAAAGTGTCTTCTACTAGCTCTCCTTTTTCAGCTGTGATTGAGTGCATTAGTGTCCCACATGGAGTTTACAGCTCCTGCTCTGCCAGCAGAAGGGGTTGCATGGACACTCCCTAAGCTGCTCCGCTGCATGTGGGCTAGTTCAGACTGCCTTCTTTAGCGGTTTAAGTTAACTGAGTTAATTCTGTAAAGAAGCAAATGGTGTATGTAAACGTATTTCCACCTGCTGGCAGATCAGTGGGAATGGTGACCTCTGGCACAGGAACAACAAGCAATACCTTGGGGTGGCAGTATCTTCAACCAGCAGAGATAGTCGCAAAGTAAACACGTGCTTATGACCTAACTCGACTAAAACCTGGAAAGCAAGAATGCTGCAAAAGCTGCGTTAAGCTTTGAAAAGAGAGATGGGGGGGCTGACAAAGAAGAACGGTGCACAGTACTGCATGTGAGTGTTGTGGGACACCGCGAGCAATCGAACCGGGCAGTTCCCTCTGGGTTGTTCTGGAAAACACAGGTGTGGAGCCAGCGTACAGCAAAGTCTCCCAGATTGCACAGATGACTCAACAGAACTTCAAAACCATCTATACGGAAGAGTTAATTCAAGGGTGATTCATGACCACTGGCAAGAGGGGATTATCCAGGGAGAGGACAAGGGCAGTGTCATTTTCTGAAACAGCTTCAGAGACAATGAATCAGATTCAGACTGACCTCTGGCCCCCATGAGTGGCCATCTTGCTCTGATCTGTAGAGGCTGGCAGCTGCATAGTATGTCTTAATGGAGGAGGTCTGAAATATTTTGGAAACTACAGAGCAGCCCGTAGCTCTTACACCAACAATTTCACGTAGGAAGAAGGTCTGGGCAGGGACTGCAGCTAAGCGCATCCAGGAGCGCTCTCACGTGCTGGAGAGATGCAGCGAGTGCTGCTCTTCACATGGCATGAGCACGGTTATATCAGGAGAGAAGCCTCACATCTGAGAAACTAAAGCTGAGGAGAGTGGAAAAAGAAAACCAAGGTTGATGGAAAGAGCACCATGCGTGCACGTTTGTGTCCAGGCAGCTTCTTGCACCCTTTTCCATCTCCGTAGTTATGGAGGGGCTGCCAGGATCCAGCCTTCAATAAAAGGCGTCTGTTTCTGAAGTGAAAACCAGCACTTAGTTGCTAACAGCACACAGTAACTCTACACATCAGTGCAGAGCAGGAAATGAAAAACGCCTTTTCTAACTATGTTATAATGGCAATTTTAGGTAGATGGAACATTAGCAGCGGATGCCAAGCTGGAAGCTGGCCACCCTGTTGGCTTTTCAGCACTAGCTTTGGTCTTTGGAAGCTTTTCACAGGCTGACAATGCTTCAGAAGAGTCTTCTTTTGTCTGGGATTCCAAAAATCAATCGCACCACTTGTACATAGCATGAATGGTTACCATGTGGATAGCCCCTTCAACCAGCTGACATTTATTCCAGGTTATCACATCCAGCGTGCCACAGGAAGCTTTCTCCAGCTTTGTGGTACTGTTTATCAGGAGACCATTTCCATTTTTAAACTCAGTTTTCTCTTTCAAAGGAAAATAGATTATTTTTCTCCCAACAGGCAAAATTAGTTCTCTCAGGGAAGGTTTAGGTGCTGGTAATGTGTCTCAGGCCCTCTTGGTTTTGTAAGCCATTTCAAGACATGCACACAACACCTGTGTCACTGTTGTCTTTTAAACTGCCACAAAATGGATCTTGAGCTGTAACTACCTTGCAATCCTTCTTTCAGTGCAGAAAAGCCATACCAGTTGGTGGATATTATACTTCTGCCAATGTTAAACCTCCTTTCAGTTGGTAAAGCCTTCTCAATCAAAGCAGAAGCATTTTGTACATGAATATCACTCAAGGAACGCCACAGCAGAGGGGCAGGTTTCCCAGCTCAGCTCACATATCTGCATTGCAGCCTTTTGAAATAACAGAGACAACCCAAAACATCCTGAAAGCCATCCGGCTTTGCTCTGGGGGAGTTGCCTAACTCGCTATATCCTTGTATTTTCTCTGAGGATGGCATAAGGATTAAGACTAGGACATCCCCACTGCCAGTCAATGCTTGGTTGCTGCGCTCAGCCTATTTGCTTCTCCTTTCAAACTGTTCTTGGGGCCACCAGCAGTTGGGACAAATCAAAGAAGCTTTCAGACTCCAGTTTAAGTTAGGAAACTGGTTTTGTCCACCACTGGCCTAAGATTCAGAGTGTGAGCATGGCTTAAAAAAACACCTTTCCTTTTTCCACTTCCACCCCCAAATTATGCCTTCTATCTGCTGCAGAGACTTGGGACGCACTACTTAGCAACTCCGTGGTGAATCAGAGATGTTGCACAATGATTTGATTAAAGGAAGCATTCCTCTTCAACTGAGGCACAGTTATGTCATGGATCTGCACAGAAAGCTTTCCAAACTATCATTCATCCAACAGTCCAGAACAGCTGTTAATATTTAAGGAGCACCAGAAGTTACTAAGCGTCTCTAAAATACCTGTGGGATTTAAATGTTCCCTGTGAGGTCTGCTTGAGACACTCGTGATTTTGGCCGTGCCATAGGACTGATTCATCTTCCCCTTGAGTATTTCCTAGTGCATGGCAAAGAAAAGGTGGCAAAAAGATACAGTTTTCTGTGGAAAGTCATACATATGCATGATATACATACGTTTTATGTCACATGTATCTCTGTGTGCACCTATGCACAAAAACATGCTCAGAAAACACCATTCAGACTGTAAAGTTCACCACCAGGTAGTTAGGAAACGCTACCTATGCAGCATTAGTTCAGTCTTGTAGAGCGAGTATTGGAGACCAACGTCACGCTCCTTTGCTCTGGGTGAAGGCCACCCCATGCGCTGCATGTTGCTGAGGGTGAGACTCCAGAGGAGCAAGGTCAGACGTGTTTTGATCACAGCTCATCCCAAGTAAGAGTCTACTGCCCTGGCCCTACCACCAGCTACTCATCACCCCTTCTCTGCCAGGGATATAATCACACTTTCTGATCTGCCAGCACAGCTCCATCTGTAGTCATTTCCTAGCTCAAATTCTGTCAAATGATCTGGTTTTGGGGGGGAGGAGGGGGAGTGTATATGCTTTTAAAGGGCAGGCAAAACAGTGCCCCCATTAAGCCAGACCATTTTTGCAAAACTGAGGAACAGCGAGATGTGCTATTCTGCCAGCAGATCTGAGGGGTCAGCAACCCATGAGACAGGATCCGCTGCAGCCAGAACATTGTGTCTGATTGCACCATTAATGAGCTCCTGTTCAATATTTCTTTTTCACCATATTGCTGAAGGCATGGTACCAAAGCCTTAGTAGTGGTGCCGTTCAAACCCTGTGGTGGAGACAGAATTACTAATATCTATAACACCCACCACTGTAGTATCACACATACCCATTTGTTCATTGATTTTAAATGCCCAGTTTGATTTTTTCAGAAGTTTTAGCATTATACAGCACTTTACTTCATCGGAGAACAGCTTACATTGACCTTTGTTGCAAGCATAAGCATCAGCACAAGCACCAGCACCTGAAGTTTGGAATACCGAATGTAAGAAACACACTTTTTAAAATAAGCTGTCAAACTGTCCAAACTTGATTAGCATCATACGGGAATTAAAGCAGAACCAAGGACAGATTTTTATTTTTCCAGGGCAAGATACAGCTCTGACAATCTCCTTCCTCAGTCCTTTGTCTCAGGCAATACACATTTGCCAATTTCTATATCAAACAAAGCAGGGGACCCTGTAAACCTCAGATCCATCCAGAGGCAGATCAATCCTGCATCTTCAGCAGAGTCCTGAGGGAAAAAGTGTGTATGATCATCCAATTAAAGTGCAAGTCTTGTGGCTGAGAGGATTTTGCTGCATGAGCAACCTTAATTTCTAGTATTGCCCAATGACTAAGAACTTGATTTTTTTAAACATTAATAAAAGAAAAAAACCAAAATGTCATGACCATTATTTCCTCGGTTTATAAAAGCCCGTTGAAAGCCTAGAAATGTGCTTTTGTTGTCTCCCAGTACCCCAGCACACAGGAACCTGCATAACGGTCTTGAAGACATCTGCCACGTGAACTAAAGGACAACTTCCACCAGAGTTTGACTATTGCCCTGTATATCTGACAGGATCTCTCTCTGTGTGCGTGTTTGTGTACGTGTATGTATGTGTGGGACACGCACACACACACTTTGCCAGTGGGCTTCAGTGCTATTTGCTGACACCGGAAAGGATGAACCAAAGAAGTACATCCTACAAGAGACACATGTTCTTCTGTTTTTCCTTCCCAAGCTTGACTGACTCTGTCCCACCCCACTACAATGTTCCTGTTTTGATTCTTCTGCATCGGTGCACTCCTCAGTCCTATCCGTTTCTCCTTGCCAGTCGAATCCCTTCCTTCCTCCCTTCCTTCCTCCCTCCTTTGGGCTGCAAAACCCCATCCCAGGCTCCTTGCCCAACTACACTTTCCCCTCGCTTAGTCTTTTCCTCTCCTCAGTCCTTCTTCTTCACCAGCATCCCCTTACTGCACGGTCTCCCTGCCCCAGATTAATTCTCTGCCTTCTCCCTCATTGCTCAGACAATCCCAGCTCTACCCCAAAGCTCTCCTCCTAAAAAGTCTCTCAGTCCACCAGAGTCCCTCTGTAGACCCTTCATCTAGCTCCAGTCTTCTGTCTTGTCTCATCCTAACTCCTTTCCCCTGTCCCATTGCCAGACTAATTTTCCAGTCAGTCTCACATTGGTGAACCAGTTCTGACTCCCCTCTCCCAGTTCCCATTCTTGTCCTGCTTTTCCATTAGGCTGCGTCTCCTTATCAAGCCTGTCATCTTCCTCTTCGCTTCATCTATCTCCATCATCCCTTAAAACCTGGTTCCCAGTCTCCTCTTTCACAACTTCTCTCTCCAAACTGCTTGGCTGCTAGCATGTGGATGGGTTAGCAACGATGGAGAAAAGGGGGCTCTGAAGATTTTGGTAATGAGTTCTGTCAAAAAAAGCCTGCAGCAGGAACTACAGAAGCAGTCTGGTTTTGTCCCTTTCACCCCAGACCTGAGTGGGAGCCACTGCTGGCTGTGTCCAGACATCTTAACCTGATCTCAGACACCTTAAGTACCTTAGCATGTCAGCTGCACAAATGAAATTCTCTTGCTTACAACTTGAGATACAGAGTTTGAGCTCTGGTCCTCAGGGAATGGCAGGCCAGACCTTGGGGTCAGAGACCTGGTACTTATACCACTGTTAAAATAGCCAGGACTATCTTTATCCTTCTAATACATTACTATAAAACCTGTATTGAGGATCAGTTATCTGCCCGTACTTATATTAGACATAGAAGAATGTGCTCCGAAGGATGTACAATCTAATTAGAACACCCTCTCCCCAAAAAAACCCAAACAAACAAAAAAAAGTCCAAATATTAATGGAAGTGCTATTGCCTTAGTGTAAGTTACTACTATCGGACATACTCAGTGAATGCTAATAGCTTGCTCTGCAAGGTTGTTTACACAGTGCTGTGAAAATCCCCTGAGGTTCCTTCCTGAGCAAAAGCCGAGAACCTGGAAGAACGCAATAACGAGCTCCCACCTGAACCAAAGAGCTCCCACACGCTTGTTTAATTTGTGATGGAAAAAATGCCACTCAGACTCTCTGCATTCACCTTCCCTTTCACCATTGCAGTTGAGCTAGGGGAACAATTCAGGTAACTGAGGGCTTCCCTTCCCAACCAGCGAGGTATGCCCACGTTGAAGGTGAGGCTCAGCAGAGGGCAGGGGCCAAGTGGATAAGCTCTGCTGGGGTCTGTGCTCTTGTTCCTGGAGCTGGCAGTAGGAAAAAGCAGCAGGAGCATGGGGAGCTGGGACACAGGAGAGGAAGTAGCAGCAAAGGCTCTGGCTGGTGGAAAGCTGACATGGGAACCTGTGGGCAAAGGTGGGAGTGATCTTCTGGGGACGAGGGCGGGGAGGAAAAGTGCTAAGAGGCTGGCTCCAAAAGTGTTGGTAACCACTGGCCTAGAGACACTGGCAGCTTGCAGCAATTAATGTATTCCATTACCTCATGGTTTTACGCTTCAGATGCAGATTAATAGCATTCATTCAAAGAAAGAATTACATCATCTGCATAAAATCCTTCCCAGTGTCATACAGTATTCTCTGGCTTTCTGATTATTGCTGGTCTACTGGGTTAGTGATGGTGTTTCAAATTTTTTGTTTTCCAATTTCAAAAAATAAGTCCTTCGATCCTCCATTCAAGCCTGTTTTTCAAGAATTCTTTTAACGGAGGAGGGTCTCTGCATCCAAATCTTTCTTTTTGCCATCTCCACCCACTCCTCATGTCTCCTTGCTGTATTACCTTCATGCATTTATACAGTTCTCCTCAAACCTGCTTTAGCAAAGTCTCCATTGTGGCTAATTGGGGTGATGATTAGCCATGGCAGTGAGGTAAGCTTACGCAGTTGCTGCTGAGGTGGTGTAGCTTGGGCACGGAGCCTTGACCAACGCTTATAGGTGTCTCTGTCTTTCACTAGAGGCCATGATTTTATTATCTCCTACAGATTAATGTCTTAAGCAGCTACGTGCCCTTCTCATTCCTATGGCAAACCTTCTGCAGAGGGCTTGTGTGCCTTCAGCCTTCATCCTAGCAAGGGTTATCCGGGGGCAGGTTGCATGCTTGTGGGACCTTTTCTTGAGGAAAAACAGTCATTAGACTCCTACACACCATTCTGCGTAGGTGGCACAAACTAGCCCTGCATTTTTTTTATGCCATTGCCTTATTAAACATCAATAATCTCCAAAGATAACAGGGCAAAGGCAATAAGACCGAGAATATTCCTTTGGACAGAAAAAGTCTCTCATATACTCATGTACAACCTGATACAAAAGTACCACTTGAATTTCGGAGAAGTACGGTCTTTTCTCAGCTTTTTCACAAAGCTTCTCTTAAACACCGGTTGGGTTCACATGCATGTGACAGGAGGAGAATATGCCCAAGAGTATATATAAAAAGTGAATGAGTGAAACAAATTCTAAAGATTTTATTGCTTTATTTGTCGTTTCATTTTTCAATCCGTTTCTAATCTGAAACATGCAATTAAGAACATGTTGTGCTATCTGAAACAATAGGCAGGGTTTACATATAGCTGTCAATTATCACAGAAGGTGCCGGGAAACATTCTGTAAAGCTCTGTCTACACTATGCAAAAAGCAAATCACAGCTGCAGCTAAGCAAGCAACATAATAATAATTACCCTGAAATCATCTGTTTGAATTTTCAAATGAATTCACCATGAGCAGGCTTAGGCTCAAATAGCATTCCTTTTCTGGCAGCTTTCTATCAGTTCAATAGCACAGGCTTTTGCAGAAAAGATACTTATAGGACCTTAGAGCTGTGAAGATTTTCTGGGTGTCTGATTTTTGTTCCCTGCTGTGGCTGCCAGGCATACTGTATCTGAATCTGAATAAATGATAAAGCTCTGTCTTTAAAAAGAAGGGGGTGGAAAACTCTTCCTATTATTTCCCTTAGAAAGATACTGCCCATTTAGAAACACCTCGTTTCCAGCTTGAGCTTTTCTTAGCTAACGCTGTCCTTTAGCATCAATGATCTTTCCACTGTTTACCCAGTATTTATACACCACTCCCATAACCTCTTGCAGCCTGGGTTTTGACAAGGTAAACAAGCTAAACTCTTCTGGTCTCCTCCCATAGAAAGTTTCTAGATGGTCAAACAAAAAGAAAAAAAAAAAAAAAGCAGGCCTGTATCCAGACCTACATATGGAGGTTTCTATCAAATGTCTGCCACCATTCAAAAAACATATAAATTCTTAGTACTGTTCTGTACTGTTGCAGCAAAACAGATTGCCCCAAGGCTGCAGAGTGAGGGGGAAGACTGTGCTTCCTAAGCTCTTGGCTGGACACCAACACAACCCAGTGCATGCTAGGCCTATTTTTCAAACATGTTAAGCACCATCAACCCTCATTGACTTCAGCTGGAGCTGAAGATGCTCAGACAAGGCCCTTAAAAGCATGATTTGGCTCTTGAGGTTGGTGTAGAGTGTGTCTGTGTTCACACGATATTCTAATGGGGCACCTCATGTCCTTAGGCACATTTAAAATCGAGAATGGTGGCAACATTTCACATCCTTAGAAACCTTTTTCCCTCTTCCAGTCACTTCAACTCGGCATGCTCATTCTCAGAGTGAATCTCAAGTACAGCACTTAATAGTTCTCTGCGGTCAGAAACTGTCTCAAGGAAGTATTTTCTGCCCATTGGAGAACGTTGACTCATCTACACCAAATCCTCTGAAGAGACTCTGATTACAGAAAATGTCCAGTTGTTGATTGCTACGTGACCTCTTGCTTTCAGAGACCTTTCCCGGGGCTAGTGCTTAGGCAATGGCTGGATGGCTGGATGGATGCAGTATGCACGTATATATGAGAAAGGGAGGCGAAAGTGTATCTTAGGTAAGGGACTAGAAGGGTCGCTGACATTTTCAGTAGGTTTAGACAGTGCGATTGATGTGCTAATGAAAATAGTGCCAAGTGGCATCATTTTGACTGTCTGATATTAATGCTGGAAGAAAGAAGGAGTTAGAGCTCACAAAAGGGAGAAGAAAATTGCTGTGGTCCATGTTGTAGGGTCAGGTCCAGAGAGAAGAGGCTCTGTGTTCCCGAGAGCACAGCCCCGGAAAGCGCTCAAGAATGTCCCAGTATGATGAGAAAACTGAGGCATGATATGGCATATAGACATGTTATTGTTTTGCCTAGATCTGTATCTCTCTTGCGCTGCCTAAAATAAATAGTGTCGAGGGGGTGGTAAGGGGAGGGAGGGGGATGTGGTTGGAAACCTCATGCAAAGGCTGCAGTATACACTTCAGCTATCATCTGTCCCTGAAGGGGCAATCTGCCAGAATACCCGCAGCACTGGTGCTCTGGGAAAGGGTTTGATTAAGCCATCAGGGAGTCTCTGAGACCTGACACAGTCTCAGGATCTGCATCAGTGACAGCAAACCATTACACAGAGGTCAAGTTCAGCCCTGACAAAGATTTGAGCTGGCACCAAAGACAAACCAGCTACAATGTTTTTGCACATAAACTTGGCATTCGACTCCAAAACCCCTACAGAGCTGGATACCAAGGTCTCAGTTCTCAAAAGGGGATGCTCAGAGAGGGTCTGCGCTTTGGGAATGCGTCTGGAAGTCTGAAGCCATGAAGCAAACAGTTACAGCAGACTGGACCAACACACACGCTGAGGAGGGAGAGCAGAGCTAGGGCTACAGCACCAAGCTCTCCAGAGCTCACCACGCAGGCTGCCGGGGAATGATGAACTGAATCACCAGCTCACAGCCTTGCAGCTCCCCAGCAAAGTGGGAGGCCCTGTGGTTTTCAGGGTCACTGGTCCCAGGCCTGCCAGTCATCTGGAAAGCCCTGGGATGGGAGACCCAGGGTTTCCAGCACCCTCCCTTCTCCAGCAGCCTGCCAGAAATTCAGTGACCCCAAGGGTTTTCCCTTTCATGGAAAATGTTGAAATTTAGGTTTCATTCCAATTTGGAACAAAGCCAGATTTTGCTATATCGAAATCCTCCGCGAAATGAAATTACTTTTCATGGCACAGCTTTACTGATTGATGCAGACTGCATGTAACTGAGAAGAGCCTCCTAAATGGGTGTTTCAATCAGAATTTCCTGGTCTGTCACTTCCAAGAACACAATTAACTGCAAAACTGATGTCTGCAGTTTTGCAGGAAGGCAGTGAGAAAACGAACCGGGCACAGCATCAGCAGAACGTCATACGATGTGGTGGAAGGTGCCACTGATCTGCCGCTTTCTCTGGAGAGGTCACGTTCACAGCCTGCACACCTTCCCTTTTTGATGCGCCTGGCCTCACTAAACTGCAGCGAGACTCTTTCCCGCTCCCCCTGAACACATGCACACGTACCTGGTTCTCTCGGCTCCGACGTTTTCACGCCGCAGGCAGTAATACTACAATAATTTCGATTAGCATGTGCTGCGGCTGAGCTCAGAGCAGTCGATTGCTTCGTACTTTGTTTGCAGGAAGTTTGCAACCTGTCCCCGTGTGCTAATCAGCGAGCGGCCAGGCAAGGTGACTGCGAGGCGGCTAGCAGGCTTGTTTCTTGTTTGCTCGGTTATTTTAATCATCGTATTTTCACCAGTAAAAGTATCTGATTTAAGGTGGGAAGGAAATATAAACCGAGGATGGAGGAATTCTGTAGATGAAGGAATGTTGCATCAAATGTTTTTGCACACTAATTACTTCTGTTTATCACCACTAAACACGTGCACATGGCTTCAGTTTTTACAGCAGCTGCCCAACTTACCTACTGTGTATGGATGATAAGATACTCGACTGTGAGGAAGGTTCAATTAATTCTACTTCGCAGTTAGTTTGGTAAATTCATTTGATAGTCTGGTCTGAACGACATGGTGTTATTAATATCTGCAGGCACAGGAGAATGCTGCAGAGTAATAGGTCTGAAAGAGAAAACCTGCAGACATGATTGAGACAATACAACTTTTCCCTTGTTGTACAAGATGATTACTTTAAACTCACTTCCCTTTAAGTACCAAAAGCTGGAGGCACAAGGAAAGCTTAAAAATATTTGTTTTTATTTTACTGGAAGAAGATTAAAAGAGAGCAAGCATAAACTTTAAATTATGTGTTTCAAAAAATACAGCTTACAAAACAAAGAAACAAGCTTGTATGGTTTTTTCATATATTCACCTCTGGAATAAATCCTGAGTTTAACTACATGTCATGTATATGTTGTCAGTTTTGTTCTAAGTGTTGCTAGCTTGCTATGATTTTCCTTATTTGTTCATGTTATTAATTCATTTACCTCCAGCAGTGACAACAAAGGGCAGAACATTCCCCCAAACGAAGAGCAGAAATGGGTCCCCCTTGAAGAAATTCCCCATCTAAGGGAACTGGGGCACAATCTGTTCCTCCGAGCTACTCAAGCACAGGCAGCACAGATTTCCCGCAGGTTTCAATGAAATAACCCACTACGATTTAGATTCCTTTAAGATTCTTCTTGAGACACCAAATGACAAAATGTTCCAGGTTGTTTAAAATCAGTTAATCTGTAGGTGTTTATTAGTACAGCACCACCACCCCCTTCTCTGTCCCCCCAAAATGCTCCCTTTCTGGGTGCAGTTTTATGGCGACAGCCCCAGTCCTGCTGCCCATCCTTAAACCAAGCACTTGCATTAGGCATCGACCTCTCTCCTGTGTCACCCCACTCACATCCATATGGCCAAGGCAAACGAAAATATGCTTCCAGTGAGGTTTTCTGCAGTCAGAAAAGGGGAAATCTGTATTGAATAATGTAAGCAAGAAAATATGTTCACTACTTAAAAATCAATATTCTCTGGAAACTTCACCTCGTCCTTATGGTATCTAATTACTTGGGAACTTTCATTCACAGTGACATGTACATGTTTGAGGGAGGAAAACTAATGGGAACTGTTTGTCTTCCTTTATCCCCCAGAAATATCAGGTTTTAAGTGTCATATTTATTGCACGCATACTCCTTCCTTTGGGAAACATTATATATTTAATCCACTTAATATCTTGCTACCAAGACAGGTACCGTTTGGAGCAACACATATCTTTTTAGTGGAATCTGGGATCTCAGTTAATCCCTAAATAACCTATAAAAAATTCAGGAGAGGATTTCTCTTTGCCCAAGGTTGTAAGGCACACGAAACCCAAGTGCCTGGCTGTAGCACGCTCCTCCTCTACCCTACCAGCATGCACAGCCATAAAAAAAAGAAGCAGTAATTAACACAGTGAGCTCATTTTAAAAACATCTGAAAAGTTTCTAGGAATAATTCCATTGACCTGTTCTTTCATACCAGACATCTTTTGTTCCCTTCCTCTTCAGGCTGCAAGCTGTCCGTGAGTACTGGCATGTGAGTAGTAGTTTACACTGGAACAGTAACATTTCTCCAGGGACTTCTAGGCGTCTGCACAGGGAGTGAAGGTCTGTGATTTATCCAAAGAGGAGTGCTTCCAGGACGGCCCAATTAGCTGCTTCATTTAAGAGCAGGAAACGTAGCTAGCCATTCTTTTTTCTTTTCTTTTCTCTTTTATTCTCTTCTCTTTTCTTTTTTATTATTTTATTGTAATTTAACTTTACACTGAGGGCTAAGCAAAATAATGGAGTTGTAAGGAATGAGAGAGTGAACTTTGGAACTGTAACAAGTAAGTAAATAAACTGATAACTCTCTCAGGTGTGCTGGTGAAAATGCTGGAGTAACCTAGGTGAAATTATTGAAGTAATTCCACACAAAAGAGTAAGTGTGAATTAGTTTCCACGGTGCTGGGAAGGATCGGAGATGAGGAGTGCACAGGCAGGAGTAAGGAGGATGGTGTACAGACCTCATGCATACCAGCATGAGAATAAAACACGGACAAAAGGAATCAGCCACCCTTTCACACAGGGCTGCTGCGGTAGTGGAGAATGGGCCCTCATATTATTACTCAGACGAAATGCTCTGCATTGCCTTATGGGGTGTGCATGCCTGCAAAGTTCAAATATTTTATGTGGGACTTATCTGGCCTGGAGGGAAATTCCTGGTGCCCCTATATTTAACTTGTGTCACAGCAGGCCAATAAAATTCCCCATGGTTTTAACTCTCTCAGTAACGACTGTCCAAAATTAGCTGGCAGCCTTCCTTTTTTTTCTTTTTTTTAATGACAGTCTAGAGCTATCCAGAGGAATTTTACTAGATTAAATAATATTTACCCTGTGCTAAAGTGGGATGCCTCTAGAGAGGAGCCTGGCCTGTGGCTGGGAAGGGGGTGTGAAGGGCAGCCGGACCCCCACGACTGACCTTCCCCTCTGGAGCAAGCAGCGTGGCCAGGGAAGGGCGGCCGCCGCGCTGACGGCAGTCTGGGAAACGCTCCTGGCTGCGTCACTTTCTGCAAAGCGGGGAAGCTGCTCGCGCCTGGACCTTGTTTCTATTGCAGCACCCCTGGACACCCTAACGTGCAAGCCAAGAGGCAGCTGTCCCTCAGGGCTGTGGCTGGGGCAGGGTGAGGGGCAGAAGTGTGCAGCAGTGGGAAGGTCCCCACCAGTGCTCACAGAGCAGCACCAGTCCCGGGAGCGCAACCGAAGCATCCCTGCCACCGCTTATGGGCCGAGGCAGGGTGGTAGGCTGCAGCTCTTCCTTGTTCCCTTTTCTGCTCCTTCCTTTGGAGGCAAGTGACGTGCTCACCGATTTCTTTGACAATAGCGGAGCAGCTGTATGTGACGTTACAGGAGAGGATGTTTTGCATTCCCAACTTGTGCTGTGCTGCACCCCAGCTACACTGATGTCACCGAAATAGAAAACTGTTGCGGTGGGCAGGGACTTCTGGAGATCATCCAGTCCAACCTCCCTGCTCAAAGTTGGGGCAAAACTGGCCAGTTTCTGAGAGCCATGTCCAGTTGGGTGTTGAATGTCTCCAAGGATGGAGACTCCACAACCTCCCCAGGCACCTGTCCCAGTGGTCAGCCACCCTCAGAGTAAAAAAGCTTTTACTTAGGTTTAAATGGAATTTCCTGTATTTAAATTTGTGCCCATTGCCTCTTGCCCTGTCACTGGGCACTGCTGAAAAGAGCCTGGATCTTTACACCTTTCCTTTAGGTATTTATACACATTGATAAGATTCCCCTTGAGCCTTCTCTTCTCTAGATGAAACAGTCCCAGCTCTCCCAGGACAGACTGCAGGTGCAGGGCACAGCCAGGCAACCATACTGAGCAGTCAATGCGACCAGGTCTTTTTATACCTTTACCCTTCTTTTTTCCCCCACTCTTGTTCCTGCCAAAAGTCATCTAAAACCCTCCCTTGTCCTGCCTTTGGTTCCTCCCCTAAACATCCCATTAAAAGTCCTGTGGGATCCCAAACTGCTTTTTCCCTGTATCTCCTAAAATGTCCCACCCCTAGATAGCAACCCCCTGAGTGTGAAGGGTGACCCAGAGGGCTGCTCCCAATGACTCATGGTGATGGGTTTCACACCTGGACACTGGGGCTGAGACTCTGCAGGGACAGCACTGGGAGGGGCCTAGGCAAGATGATGGTTGCTCAGGAGTCCTCAATTTGGGTTCCCACCTGCCATTTTGCCCCTGTGTTTCTCTGGACTTGTGCAGATGGGTCTTTGATGGGTTGATGGCTCTGGGTGTAGCCCAGCAGGATATTATTCAGGTTCTCCCCGCTACCTTTGTCTCCCTGAGCTCCTTTCTAGGTGTGCAGATGAGCTTTATCACATAATCTACCACGGTGAGCCAGTCATTTCATTGTAGAAGGCTATCAATCAGCTTGGTCAAGCAAAGTTTCCCTTTGTTAAGTCCATGCTGACCACTCTCAGTCACCTTCTTCATATGTTTGGAAATTATTTCCAGGAGGATTTTTTCCATCATCTCCCCAGGGGTCTAAGTGAGGCTGACTGGCCTGTAGTTCCCCAGATCCTCCTTCATGAAGACAAGGGTGACATTTGTTTTCTTCCAGTCCTAAGGAACCTCTTCCAAATGCCATGACCTTCCAAAGATTATCAAGAGTGGCTTTGCAATTATATCAGCTAGCTCCCTCAGCACTCCTGAGTGCATCCCATCAGGTCCCATGGACTTCAGTGTGTCCAATTTGCTTAAGTTCTTAATCCAGTGCTCCTCCACTGAGGGTAAATCTTCCTTGCTCTGGACTTTCCCTCTGGTCTCAAGGGTCTGGGATTGCTGAAGTCCAGTCTTACAGTAAAAACCAAGGGGAAGAAGACATTGAGAATTTTGACCTTTACTATGTCCTTTGTCACCAGGACTCCTGTCCCGTTCAGCACCAAGCCCATATTTTCCCTAGTCTTCATGCTAATGAACCTGGAGAAGCTCCTCTTCTTGCCCTTCACATCCCTCACCAGATGCAATGCCAGACAGGCTCTGCCTTATCTTACCCCATCCTTGCACACTCAGTGTCTCTTTATTCCTCCTGGGTCATCTGCCCCTATTTCCACCTCTTGCACACTTCCTTTTTACATTTTAATTTTGTCAGGAGCTCCTCGTTTGTCCACGCAGGCCTCCTGCCACCTTTGCTTGATTTCCTGCTCACTGGGATGGACAATTCTGGAGCTGGGAGGAGGTGATCCTTGAAAATCAACCTGCTCTCCTGGACCCCTCTTCTCTCCAGAGACCTTTCCCGTGGGATTCTTCCAAGCAGATCCCTGAAGAGTCCAAAGCCTGCTCTCCTGAAGTCTAGGGTTGTAATCTTGCTTTTAGCCTTGTTACTTCCCCTCAGGATCTTCACCTCCACCATATCAAATGCTGAAGAGCAGACAGACACCTTGTTCCCAGCTTGGGCTCTGGCACAAGACACATGAAAAGCCACCTCTTCATGTGCTTGAATGAGGAAAAAAATTGAGTCTAATAATAATAATAATAAAAATGATAGATCTTCCTTTGGAAATGTTGGCTGAAACATTTGTTTTTGTCTCTTTTTGTTCCCAAATGGCTTCTATGAGAATATTTCTTAATGCTTTTACATAACATTTTATATTGTGTTAAATCACTGATCAGATTTCTTTGAAAGGAATCCTTGTGGGGCTTTTGCAATGCTAGGAAAAGAAGAAAAAAGGAAAGCATATTCTTTTCTTTATTTCCAACTGGAAAAAGCCAACCCAAATCAACAGGGAAATGGTTTAATTTCAGACTCCTAGAGTGATGTTAGAAACACTGGCAAGGAGGAGAAAAAACATTTTAACAGGTACAACTGATACTTCACTTTCATTTCTGAATGTTTTGCATTGTTTTTCCTGTCTACTAAAATGGTGTCCACATATGTTTTATTACAGATTTAAAAATATCCAGCTCAGTCAGATCCATAGTCTTTGTTTGCAAAGAAGAAATGGCTTGCGTTCCTGAGAGGCGACACAGCACGATAGATCCAGATTGCTACCACTGCCCTGCTTTTTGCAAGACATAATTGAACCAGGGAATTTTTTATTTCTTTTGATGAGTGCTAAGGATGAGGTGCAAGTAATTCTGCTCATTGCTCTGGCCTTTTAAGCTATATGCATCTAATTGCAAGTTAGTTAAACTAGACTTCACATAAAAGTCGTGCAAAAAAATCTGATATTACCTGAAAAATGTAGAAGCATCAGAGAATACTGTTGCCCTTTCCATGGGCATAGGAATAGTGGACATCACTTTAAATCACCAAAATCATCAAAAATGTTTGTGTGTGGTGCTCATTTTGGTAACTCGTGGAAAACCATCTCTGCCTGCTCTGGCCCCCTGACTGCACGCTGTCCATTTTTATTCCCTGCTTTCCCAGACTCCTGTGCAAACTACTTTCATTCTGGGGCTAGAATCAAAATATTTTCAGAAATACTTAGTACCCAACGTCTTTACTAAAATAAATGGCTGGGTTTTCAAAAAAGCTCAACAGATTCTCTATGGGGGAACTACTGAGTGACAAACTTTCTTCCCCCCATTGCCCCAGTTTGGCATCTTCACTTAAGTACGCCACAAGCTGAGTACTGGTCCCTAACAAACACTCCTGACTGGCTTTCTGGTTGAAGCCATTAACAAATTTTCAAGTTCTATAATAAAAATAAATATAATCCAAATCAGGTTGCAAATTTTTTTTTTTTTCTGTCTAAAAGTAACTCCAAACTTCAGAGAAAGAGCTGGAGTTATTCACAGTATAAGTCACTGGAGCTATACATTTCAGCACAGATAAATGAAATCTCTGCTGCATTAAACAGAGATAGCAAAACACGAAGAAGTCCGCTTACAAATCCAGAGAGATTTTCTTGCATAAAGGCAAAGCTGCTAAAGTTTTAACAGGATTAAAAATTGCAAAAATATGCAATTACAACCAAGTATTGCATAAAATACAATTTAAAGTGATTCCACCTTTTTAAAATACTTGTGCCTATTAAAACACAGGCACATTCATGTGGCTTTCAAATGCATCCCAGTAGATAGTAAACTGAAAAGCCATTGCATTTCATCGCACAATAGTCAGAAGCAAAAGCAATATCGCGTTCTAAGCATTCATTAAATGTAGAAATATGCACTGAGGATGTAAATGTTGACTAGACTCTCAGGAAAGTGTATAATTTATATTCAAAACTAAGATTCTTAATAAATACCCAGCTTCAAATCTCCTTGGACAGTGTCTCTCAACAGATTTCTAAAAACGTACATTTATGGAGTAAACAGAAATTTTAATGGCTGCTAGCAGTATATCAGATTTGTTATGCTTATGGGAGTTGTGGTCATCAAATATTCATGCTGATGGTTCTTACGCAATGCTGACAGCTTTCTAACTTGTGAAATAAATAATGGGTGAGTGGGAATTGATGAGATAAGTAGACTGCTTTATCTGAGAAGGGTGACCAAGCTTTTCCGTGGCAGCAGGAAGATTAAGAGTTGCATTCTCAGAGCAAGAGGGAAAAGCTGAAGGTGTATTTCTTCAGATTACAAACCAGACACATCTCTTGATCTGGCCATAGGTTTTCTTATTCTTCTCACTCTAGCCGTCCCTTCTGGCCCAAGGGATTTATTTGTTTTATTATAAGTTTCTGCTACCAGACAAGCTGGGCTGAGATACTGGATCATTTCAGGCAGGGTGGGGGAGGTTGATAACATATACATAGCCCATCCCCATATTTCTTACTTAGGCAGTTTGCCCTTACTCCAGTTAGGGCAAATAAAGGGGTTTACCTCTTTAAGGAACATGGGGGATAGTCCATGAGAAGTTTTTGTTTTTTTTTTTTTAATGGACTACACTCCTAAGTGCTGGTATACCTTTAGTTCATTGTCTGGCTACTACTACTAAACAGTATACTTCAGTTTGATAATTTGACATAATTGCATGTAAAAAAAGCTGCAAGTTAACCAGTTTGGCTGTACCATACACCGAGATCAGATCATAGGACATTTCCAGCACAGAAGTTCTTCACTCTCTTATTTTATATGAAAGCCATTATTGTGCAGTAGTTACACATCCTTCATATTATCTGATATCAGCATCTGGCCTTCAGCCCTCTAATTCCTGGAATATCTCTGTACAAGTCAGGGTAAGAAAAAGTACCTCCACAACAATCTGGAGAAATACTGCGTACCCAGCACATTATAAGATCAACACCAGTGACTTAGTTGCCAGTTATGGTTTTCTAGAATTAAGCCACACATATTACATTTAATTCTTTCAGTATGAGCTTCCTCATCTGTGAGACAACACTTGAAATAATTTTGGATCTCGTGGATTTAACTTGCTAGTTGTTTTAAGTGGTAAATTACAGAATCTCCACAAAAATAGTTCAGAAAGTCCATGTACAGTGTGATACGAGTTTAAGCAAAACTATATATACAATTCAAAAGTCCAGTTTTCAACGACAAGACAAAATGTTTCAGAACATAAGCTGATTCTAACGCTCTTTCCAATAAGAACAAGAGGCAAACTCATACCGAAATCAAGTAGAATTATATCTGCACTCCCAAGAACTACTTGCCTCAAACACAGATAGCAATGCAAGGGACCCTGGGTAAGTCCAGCTCTTTATCACAGACCTTGAAAGATAAGAATGTTAGCAAAAGGATGAAAGCCCTAAACCTCAGTGCTAGTCTCAGATTTATCATAAAGCGTGAGTAACTCAGAGCCTAATCTTGCAAATTTGACTTGGGCAGTGCTGTAGAACAGACTGAGCAATAAAAGTAAAGAATGCAATCTGAATCTCTACTTTTTGTCATATGATGCTTTGCAGCATAAACTATCGTTCAGTGGGAACATGCAGTGTTAGAAGTTTCCATCAAAATTCCTTTGCTGGAATTTGTGTTGCCATGATATGAGTAGCATCGCAGGACTCACAAGAAATTCTGTGGTGGACAACTAAGGGATGCCTTCTTGCTACAGAAATTTCTTTCTAATGCTCCAGCATTCAAATGTTTCCTCACACTTCGGAGAAGAAGAATCTATATTCTTGCCAAAACTCGTCTGCTTTCTTCTTCTCTTCCTGAAATCTATGTGCTGTATCTTTTTAGACAAGGGGGAGCTAAAATTCAATGTTACATCTCAGGTGAAGGCATATCCATCATTCACATTGTTCTAAAATCAGTTTCATTCTTAAAATCGTTCACTTACTACCGCACACTTTATTACAAACATGCAAGACACAGGGAAAATGAAAACTGCAGCCATCTACTACTCTGTCTTCTCTTCCAAGTACAGATTTGTTTAAAAAACCCCAAACCCTCCCATCCATCCTTTGAAGTACTCTAGGTTCTCTTGAGCTTCTTTTCACCAAATGCCAAACCCAAGGGAAGCCACCAGCACAATTTCACCATCTATGAATGCCAGCTTAACTCTATTCTGATTTACTGCAGCCTTTCTGCAAATACTCCTTCACTACAGTTCCATATTCCTTTTTTTGCTCCTCCGCCCTAGACCAGCTGAGGTTGGCAAGGGTAGATCAGCAATGATTTAAACACAGGGAGACAAAGAAAGACAACGTGAAAAGCCTAGCTTCTAGACTCTAATAGTGAGAATTGTTTTGTGAAGGTCTTCTCAAACAACAAATCCATCCATTCTCTCCACTTATTCTCCACCATTTCACCTATCTGCCTTTCACTCCCCGTTATGATTTCCCTGTTGAACACCTCTTACAATACCATCTCATTACTTGCTTGTCAAATTATCTGATTACTGTATCTTCCAATTGTTCTGTGATCTTTTGTGACTTAACTTACCAAGTTCACAAATAAGACTTTGTGGTTTGCAGCCGTGTTACTCCCCAGAAGAGCCTTTCGAACATCAGGGACATTTGACACCTTCTAGCATCCCAGTATAATGCCTGTTTGGACAATGGATGAATGCTCTTACTACTAACTCAGTGCTTTCATCGTTTTTATGTTTCAGCAGGCTTAAGAGTTCTAGAGATTTTCTACTCTCCAGTTCATCCATTTCTTTTGACAACTTTTCTTCTGTATAGTTTTGAATAGTACCTCTAGCCATCATCAGAAAAAAAAAGGAAAAATAAATCACTCTTGACTAGGTGCCTTCTCAAAGACTCAGTGACATCCATGTTTCTGAACTGATCCTTTTAACTATCCGTAATCCAACTCTTTTCCAAGTTCTGTCCTCCTGATACACTTCAAGGATTTCTTGCTATTGTTTTTCAATTTTGTGCTTCTTCCCCCAAATATCTCTGCCATTTGCCCTTTCCATTTTAGCTTTTCTGATTTCCTCCTTACATACCTCCTGCTGTAGTTTAATTTCTTTTTATTGGCTTAATGCAGTAGAATTTTAATTTTCCAATGGTTTGGTTGAAATAATCTCCTAGCCCTTGCCTACCAGACATCCTGGAGTCCATTCAATGATATTCCTCCTCTCTAAGGTTCTGTTCTGGGTGGTGGGGGGTGGGGGTGTTAATTTTTTTTTTCCCCCTGTAAGAAGTGTCCCTGTAGAATCTAAAAAATTTTAAAATGTCTTTGATTTTTATCTAATGGTTTTAAATCATCCTTCTAAAATAGAGTATTACTGGGCTAAGCCAGGTGAAACTCATGCGTGAAAATACTTGACTAGCAGTAAAATGTGACACACAGTTCATCAGCGCAGTTGAGAAATCTAGCTTCCCCTGCATCTAATTCACCAGTCTGTAATTAGGGCTGTGAAGGCGAGCAAAAGCAGGGAGCCAGCTTCCCACATCAGACTCCACCCTTTACACCTGTGCTTAGCCTAAACGTATGGAAAATTCCTTTGCATAATCCTACACAATATTTTTATTTCTTTTCCTGGAAAGACTGAGCAAATTCACACAATATATTCAGTTGGTTTATCAAGGTCTACTGGAAATTCTGCAAAACCACATTAAGTCAGGAAAGTAAATCCGATATAAGGTAACGCAAATCTGTTAGCAAGTTTTGCAGTAGCGAGACTGATTCTCTTCTCACCTAAATCAGCATCAGTCAACTTATTCAAGTGAAATTAATAGAATTACACAGCCATCCAAGTGGTGTTAGCAAGAGGGGGATTGGTACCAGTGTGTATTTAAAAGACCAGTGTTCCTCTTGTCTCTCACAATGGAACAAATCAGGAGAATCTCACTTAAGCCAGCAGACTAAAACTAGAGTGGAGAGCAGGGAAGCTGTCCCATTAGCGTCCTGGGGGTGAAGAATGAGGAAAGGGCATTTGCATGGCCTCTAAGGCAATGACCACCTTCTTCTCTTCCCCACAAAGATAGTGACTTGTGTGTAGGGTCCCTCATGAAGGGTCTTGCAGGGCTGGTACAATAGATAGGAATAGCAACATAAAAAACACAGCAGCCTTTGGTGCACGTCTCTGTGAAGAGCCATATAAAGTTCTAGCAATCAAAATTAAGGTAGGTACTGATAATTTGCTGGCTCAGACCCTTAGAACAAGGAGCTGGCAACCTTCGAGACCTGCAGGAAGCAAGCACAGCCAAACTAAAATAACTCAAATACATAGTGATGTGCTGTAATGCTTCCCAATAAACAATCCCATTTGGCTAAGAGGAAAATGAATACAAATAAACCAGCTAAAGCACAGTAATAGAAATGATTTCCAAGACGCTGAGTAGAATCTAAAAATGTTTTACTGGGAGAGGAGAGAGAGACAGAACACATGGAAGGAGGGGCTGTGTTACATGCAGCGGCTTTCTTCTCCTGGTGGTGAATTACATCCACCCCATCCTTTCCTTTTCTTCCTCTCTGTCTAAATGCATTAGGACAATGAGGCTTCAACACAAAGAAATAAACCTTTAATTAATAGTCTATGAAAGAATTAACTTATCCATAGCGCACTCACTCTCAATATGATTCCTCAGCATGATCGTTCCCTCTTCTTCTGTCTTCTACCTCTGTATTCCTGTCTTCAACTATTCTTCATTTCCCACTTTTGTGACTCAACCCATTTTTAAATATGGCATGAAATAAATACTAGTTCAATATGTCTGAGTGGCAATTACACCACTTACTAGGTCAAGCATATATAAGCTATTGTGGTCGCTGAATGCCTTCTCTGTGTGAACTCACCACAGCCGTATCTCAGATGCATTGCCAGTTTTCATCTTTCTTCCCTCCCCCCCATGGCTGACTGTTAAATTTTTTCTCCTTTCTGATGTTTTATATCCTGGCTGAATATCATTTCTAGAAAATTTCTCTAGAAGGTAATTATCAGAAAGCCAGTTCCATACATACCAGTTCCCAGCCAAAGAATACAAGATGGAGAACAACCATTGTATCACACATATGACCTGTGTTTCCAAATGAATTTTAATAGATTAAGAAAACACAAGGCATAATTTTTAGGCTTTCACTTATGGCAACTATTTTTAAGTGGAAATAGATCAAAATCGAGAGAATAAAGTATTATAACCTATTGAGGTAAAATGTGTTAGCCACTGAAGTTACAAGCAACATTTCTAATTTCTATGGATTGATTCTCCAAAGTGCTGAGCATGAGGCTTCTGAAATCCCGCAGTAAGTTGTGCAGATGCTTAAACACGACCCTACTGCTGGTCCCATGGAGGTCAGTGACTGAAGTTTTCAGAGGAGAGGGGCTGGGGGTGCAACCTGGGTCCTCCAGTTCCTCCCCGGGGTTGGGTGGAGGGAGAGACACCGCCAGACTCATGTGGCAGCTGCCAGTTTCCCACCTGCTCCACAAATGGGGAACAAACCCTCTTCCTGATAGCAGCAGGGAAGGTGGTCGCTTCTCCCACCCTTCCCACTAAACCATCTTCCTGAAACAAGTGACAACCTGCCATCCCAGGGAAACGAGTGAGACATCTGCCTGCAGCAATATCATCTTGAATTGCGAATTAATCAAATCTCAGAAGTTGAGCTTAGGTGTTACAGGCTTCTCTAGGGAGCTCAAATTTACCTGAAAGAATTCAAAGAGTTTTAAACAAAATTGTAGCTACAATTTAGCAAAGGAAATGTGTATAGTTACATTTCTTATCACTGGAGTGCTGTAAAATTGAAGCGAATTTTCAATCTGATTGATTCATTCAGAATGATTCCCGTTGAGTAATTATCTTCAATAAAGATCTGTCAATACAGTTTCAAGCTATTGTCATTTTATATCAAATATAAATTAGACAGTCTAATGAATTCAGGCACACCTAAACTCAATGTCAGTTGAAATTCTTGTATGATAATCAAGTGAAATAATCGCTCTAAGAAGATAAAAACAAAAGAACTTAACACAATAACAGTAAAACTCCTTCTTATTTCTGGATTAAAATAGGATGGATGATTTTGCAAAAACATCTGGGATGTACATCCCAGGTAAGTTCAATCTAATAAAGCTTTCAGGATTTCTCGCTGGAAAGAGCGAGCCATTATATTGACTGGTGTCAAACAGCATAGCTTTAAAATAGACGAAATCATGTCTATTTAAACCAGGTGAAGATTTGGCATAGAAGCGTTGATTTAAGCACTAGTTTGCCAAGGTATTTAGATAAAGTCTGTGTGGCCAGAAACACTGACATGGCATACTGCCCAAGAGGTTAATTTAACAAAATTAATCCATTCTGAGACACGGAGAGAATCGTTTCAATATGTTCTGGTTAGGGCATCACCAGCTGATCCGTGGCCTGATATATCTGAGCAAGAAGGAGTTTCAGTTCAGCAGCTTTTCTGACTAGGCCTGGTATTAGGAAAACAGGACTATGCTGGATCAGAGATTAGGTTACAGCTCTCATCCGTCTAAATGGGCAACTGAGTATTTTTTTCCAAGAAGAAAATTTTTCTGTCCTACTCAATAGTTTATAGGGAATAGACACAAAGCATCAACAAAAATAGATCTGTAACTTCAGCCCTGCTGAGCAAATACAGGGTTGCCTTGCACCAGAACAAAGCAGATTTCCACAGGAGCTGAAAAGACTCAGCACCTCTGGAGATCAACCTCTCACATGTGGCTGCGGGCGCTTGACTCTAAGGCAGGGTTGTACATTTAGGCTTGACTGACCCACTTGAGTTCAGAGAGTGAACTCAAGTGGGGACGAGAGCCCTGGTCCAGTGTCCCATCTTTCCCCACAACGTGTATCACCCTCCATACCATCTTCTAAGGTGAGTGTGCAGCACAGCATGGCACAACACAGTGATCGGGTTGTTATTTTAACAATTTTTGTAGTGCTAAAAGTAGTGAACATTTTTAAGGAGATAGATTCTGTCCTTTTAAGTCCGTGCATTGTTGTTCTGCTGTGTTTATTCTTTCTTCCTCTAACTCTTTTTGTCTGAATGCTTCTCAAAGGCAGGCTGCCCGTGAATATTTTTAAAATTGGCCTTAATCTGTAGTAGCCAGATTGCTCCTGCACAGCAACAACAACTGAACAACTTTTGTTTCTTAATGGAAAACTAAGCTAAAAGTCATTGCTTTTATACATGTATAGTTAATAAACAGAGAAAACCCAAAGGTAGGTGGAGAAAAAGGGGCACATTTAAAGGCTCCTTCTTTACCGGCACAGCAGCAAATTGAAGTGTGGATCATCCAAAGCAGAAAAAACTGCAGCCTCAAGCAGTGCCATACTAGAGATCAGAAACTGGCATTCAGCTCTCATAATATGGAATAAAAGTTATAGAATCCTTTCCTGATGCTAAATAACAGGGAGTGGTGATAATGGAGTCCAGAAAGACAAAGGGCTGTTGAAAAGGCTTTTTTTTTTTTTTTCACACTACTAATAACTGTCCCGTTTTAAAATCCTCCACAAAGCGTGGTCTTCTCTAGTGAGAGTATAGCTTACACGCATAAACTATGGAAGTGCATATGACAGGAGGAGTGTCTGCCTAGTAAATAAAGCTCATTGATCCAGACAGATCTATTAACAAAGCATTTTTAACAGAAGTTTGAGTAGTCAAATCAATCCTAAATGGGAGATTGGCGCTGCAAGATGCTGAGAGGTCTCAACCTCCAGGTATGTCCTTGGGGATGTCCAGGGCCTTGCTGGATTAGATCTCTGCTCAAACTGTATTTGGGGATTGTTGAGGTGGATGCCAACAAAACCCTTAAGAAACAGGCAAGCGTTTTGTCCGCGTCTGCATGGATACATTCTGTTAGGTTAGCTCCTTAATGCTTTGCACCTGACATTAAGATTTAATTATGCTGCAACTTGCAATTATCTCTCTTCCTGACTGCTTTAAATCCTTGTTTTCTGGTCACTGTAAATCCCTGCTTTGCCTTACAGTTCTCCTTGGCTTCAGTTGCTCTATTATTAGTGATAGACTTACTCGTGCAGTAAATCAGCTCAGACAGAAGGACCGCAGCGTTATTCTTACGCTTACCCTTTGCCTGACAGGGTCCAGGAGAAGTCACGTACGTCCAAGTACCCAGTAAAGCTGGTTACCGACAGTTCAAAGTAAGGTATCACCTGTAGTGCACTATTTACTCGCACTTGTGCCATGGTAAAATGTGTCCCAACAGAGACAAAAGCAATTATATTTTGAGATATAGTAACATTATCCACTGTAAGACAGTGGAGCAAATACCAATTAAACCCTATTTTCTTGCCTGCATTACTACATGCATTTGATATTTTAGAATAGGGTAGTTAGAATTGCTATTTTGCTGCTTCTTTAATTTTGCATCACACTGAGCATTACTCATTATGGTTTTTCCTGTACCCAGACAGAGCAATTTGGAAGATCCTTTCCTCTGAGGCAGTTATGTGACCATCTACATGTATAAATACCCAGATTCATTTATGCTTTTGCAGACTGCAATATAAGGCAGCACTTTTATAACTATAGGAGAGTGAAACGATTAAATTCCATTAACTTCTAGCTGGGCACAAAGGAGGTTACACTCCACGTTACCTTTCATCTGTTTTTATGAAACAGAAGTTGCAGTTGCATTGGCATTCAATAGTTCAAAGGTAGGGAGAAAAAAAAAATCTTGAAATTAATTTCCTTGATGCAAATTTTGCAGCTGGTTGAACAGCATGAAAAAAACCAAAAGCTAAATAAACTATGTAACAAAACTGAGAATATTCGCTGAATAATGTATGACCTGGTCACGAGGCTCTTATTTTTGGGGAAAGCAGAAGTGATCTAGTAAAAGAAATTACTTCAGTACAATAAGAATAAAGAGAACAAGAGCAATGTGAGGTAAACTGGCCACAATTAGAACCTTTTCCTTTCTCAAAAATTTGGTTGAAATCAGTACCATGACCTGGGAGCAATATGTACATTTATAAAAACCCACACCATAGAGGCTGGATTCACAAATGAGCATCTGTCACTCCTGATGCCCAGCTGCAGGCCTGGACTCTGAGATAAGCTTGGCCACACCGGCACTGTGGTCACTCACAACTCTTTCTCCATCAGCAGATCCCGTTTCGGCAGAGCCCCCCATCTTCTCTCCTACTCCCTCCCAGCCCTTAAACCTTGCAAAGAGCAGCACTGCTCCTCCTTGTTTGCACAGGGGCTTAGAGCATTTGGCCACCGTCTTGGACACCTGCACTGTCCTTGGGGACCTGAGTGAACGTTGCCCCGAAACCACAGCCGCCAGCCTATAGGTAACAGTGCAACCACAGGGGTCTTTCTGCCTTCCCCTCTGAAGCCTGGATACTGGGACATTAACTCGAATATTGACTACAAGCCCATTTTTCTCCAGGAAAAGTGAATACACTTGCACAGTTATCTTTAGGCCAGCGAATAACTGTCCCATGCAGCGTGGGATAATGATCTCTGCCCCATGATCACTGCTCTGGCAGCTTGGTAGGCAGAATACATTCCCTTTCTGTTTATAACCCACCTCCATTTCTCCTACCAAGCTGGAGAGTGCGAAAGGCGTGTGAGCAGCTTGGATTTGGGTTGTTTTCTGAACACAGCTGGATTATTGAAGGGCTACACAGCCGTCCTTGGGCAGAGCTGGTAGCAATGGCATTCAGGCAGCCCTCAAGCCAGAAATCACAGTCCAGCACTGCAGTGCTTGGCTGCCTGTAGGGTGCTACCCTGACCTGAGAATCACTTATCTGGAAAGCAGAGAGCAGAAGGCAAATTTTATTGCCATTTGCAACAGCTTCTCTAGAAAGAAAACGCCTTGGAGGGGACAACAAGGTTGTCTTCTGAAGATAGAGCAAAACTAGCACATTCAGAAAATGAACATGTTGAGACTATTACAGCACCGTCTGGCAATCCCCGAGCAAAGACACGTCTTGTGTCATGAGAGCAAACATCTATTCTCTTCACCCTCAGGGTCAGACGCATGGGTTGCACTGAAGAGGCTGGAGGATGGCGATCAATAACTGGCAAAGACTCCCCATCCCCTTCGGGACCCTTCACAACATTTAAGGACACAAGGGGTGCAGAGGCCGCCAGGTGCCTATCAGCAATCCCCCAGCACCAGGGTCTGCCCCCAGAGTTACCAGTCACTATCTCACTTCCCCGCAACCTGCGCTTGCAACCTGGCAGAGAAGCCGAGCGCTGTAAATTGCAACTGTTTTTCTCCACCAAGCCTCCCTGGTGGGATGTCCTGCTGGCTCAGGGGCAGCCAGCTCAGGTGTACCTTGCCTGGAGCCTTCTGTGTGATGGCAGAGGACCCCCAGGACTGAACTACAGTAAGGGCACAATTAAGCACCCTGATTTTTTACCAGAGCGCAACTTCCTTTGGTGAACTCCACTTTCCTGCCCCTGCAACTTCATTTCACTTCTCACCTCCATAGCAAACTCAGTTCTGTCAGGCTTTGCAAGCCCTTGACTCCTATTTGTCTGAAGAGTGGCACAGCTGCTCGATCACGGTCTCTGCAGAAGGAAATAAAATGTCCCACAGCAGCGATGGTGTGCTTTGGGCAAAGCCTGCTCACTGAGAATAGAGCTGAGCAGGTACGCAGCTCCCATACACGCGCAGACCTACTAACGTGCTTTAAAACAAGACAAATGCAATGGGAGACCTCTGTGCCACGTTCGCTAGATGGTCTCACACCTGCCAGTATCTTCTGCTGCTTTCACCAGGGTAACTGCAGAGCTTTCCTTTCCTCCCCCACGCCATCGTGTCCCATGAAAAGACAGCTGCCACCTTACACCGCGAGCCTGCGGGCCACGAGGTAAGCTGGTGACAGCTCCCTGTGACGAAGCACGGCGCCGAAGTGGGCAGGATGTCTCGACAGCCGTGGTGGTGTGTGTTTGCACAGATGTTCCCACGCCGGGCATGTTCCTCCACCCTTTGCTGCTGGAGGAGCGCAACAGGTTGGAGTCAGCCTCTCCAACTTCTCACATTGATACACGTGTTAAGTTCATTATCGTATTTGCAGTGCTTTTTCAGGATAACCGAGATGTGAATGTTTGAGCTGTGTCAACAGTATACGCTGTTAAGACCTCCAAGGAAATTAAGGTTCTGAAATGATTGCAAATGGAAAGCCTTTTTTTGCCTTTTAATTAGTAATCCAACCAGCTGTTTAATAGAGAGCAAAATAATCACAGAGAGGTGAAGGCAAGGTATGTAAACTAGATTTCTGCTTGACTGGACATGCTTTCTTAGGGTGCAATTGGTTACACGCGTACGTGTTAATAAAATAGTGCCTACTTGAAACACACGGGAAAAGCTGGGGCAAAAACGTCACTGTTGGCTTTTTCAAAGATATTTCTAATACTCCTATTTGCTTCCAGTTGTCCCTCAAAGGCCAGCTTTGATCCCACTAAGAAGCAAGAATTTCTATGTTAGTTTGAGAGGATGAAGAATATGTTTTCCAAAGGATATTTCCACTCCTATTACTAGAGGTTTGAGATCTTCATTAAAAGCCATTAAATCTTGAGGAATCATTAGACTGTTTCTCGCTAGCTGAGGTCTGTGCCAGTATGGCTTCTCAGCTCCACTTATTTACAAAAAGACTGAAGTCCAATCCTGACAGATACTTTAACATCTGCCTATCTTTCTGAGTAATATTCCACATTATATTTTAGCCCATACCTATCACCCTAGAGTCCTTCTCACTTTAAGAAAGAGGCCTTTCAAGTCCACGCATCCGTATCTAGAAATCTGCACTCTTCCCTTGTGCTTAATTTTTGTTCCTCTTTTTTTTTTTTTTAAGCTAACCCAGCAGTAGGTAATCTTGCTGAATATTTTATCTAATGCTAAGGTCTAATCTGCATCTGCTGCTCTGCTTTGGGTTTTGTGTTTTTTTTCCAATTTTGCTTGTCAAATGAGCTCATTTTTAGAAGAGATACCTTGGGCATTAACCATATGTGGAGGGAGAGAGCTGGCATGTCCCTGGTGCTTTACCTCTTCAATGTCAGCCCGGTGCTGGTATCACCCACTGTCGGGTCCCAGCCTCTCCCGGTGTGCCTGGCTGTGCCGGGGAAATCCTGGATTTCACTTCCTTCTCCCCCGCTGCCTCTCCCGCAGCAGCCCCACGTGCCACTGCGGGGAGGGCTCCCAGCCGTGGGCAATGCTACCGGCTCCTGCACCCTGCCAGCTGTGGAGGCACCAAGCAGCTTTACCACGTCCTGTGCCAAGTTCAGACCTTCCCATGCTCGAGCGTGACCTGCCACGTGTTGCAGATCAGACACTGCCTGCTTTAACTTTAGCCGTTCCTACGGCCTTCGGCGGAGGCTTTCATCCCTTCAGCTTCCCTCGTTCCCAGCCCTTAGGAGGGGGAAGACTCCTCTATACGCTGTCAGAGATGACACGTAGGAGGGTGAGATTCAGAGACAGTCAGCAGAGAATTAGCACTCAGGCTTGTCTGGTGAAATGCACATTTTAAAGCAACCAAGAAAAAAGGAGGATAAAGTACACTGCTTTATACTGTGGCATGCATTCGGGCGGAGCTCTCTAACAGGCCCGATGTACCAGGATCGTTCCAGTTCATGAAACGAGAAAGCAAAGCTTCTCCCTTCCAAATTCATCATGAACTCCAGGAAGGGAAGATTATAAATGCTGGACGTACGCTGGAAATAAAAACATAAATCTGCCACAGAGAGCGCGCTATTCAAACAGAGCATTAGTCACAGCCCTAGGCTCTTTAATAGCCCCACCGCTGCTATTTATAACGCCGCAAGCGTCCTTGGAGCTACAGAAAGTCCAAACACCACTGGGACGAGTATTTCCCCACCGGTGAGAACAGAGAACCTGTTTGTGCGACGGTGGTGACTCAGCAGCGGCTGGGGCTCCTCCATCGCCTGCGCAGAGTAATGGTGGGAGAGAGACCTTGTGTGTGCAAAGCTGCCATTTCACAAAGTCACACGTGTTGTATGTAGACTCGCAGAGCAGTTTTAGGCTAAGCACTAGAAAGTAATCGAGGTATTCCAGGGATTTTCAATTAAAAAATTGATTGCAGGAGAGCTTGTGAATAGAAACATGTCCAGAAAACTATTTCTGCTCTGTTTGATGCTCAGTCATCTGCTGCCTGTATTTGTGACGGGAGCTTTGAGAGGTCTGCCCCTTACTCGCAGAGGAATTCTGGCTCCCTTCACCCTGAGGTCGCGTCTCCTTGAATTTTCCCAAACAAAATAATATCCTGTGGCTTTGCCAAGAATTTTGTTTGGCCATTTTGAATTTACCATTTCACTTGCTCTAGTCAAGGGCTTTCCATGTGAACTCTGACGCATGTCTCAACCTTTTAGTAGCAACAGTAACACCCTCGATGCTGGAGATATTTAATAAGCAAACATCCTTCTCTGGTGGGGGGATGCGTAACGATGTATGAAGTTTAGCCCTTCTAAGAAAGTCTTCTAATTGCCTTCCTCTCGGATCACAGAGTTACACCTCTGAACTCTATTTTCTTTCTAACATGTCTAGAAGATATCTTATGCTTGAGAATGAGAAGCTTTATCTGCCTGAGCTCTGCAGCTGCGGTTTCTTGGAAAGTTTCAGCTGCTGCAGAAAATAGAGTTAATGGTGTTGTACAACTATGACTACGTGACTATTTTTTTTTTCCCCCCTTCTGGAACCCAGAGTCAGAATTGTGTTTTGTACATGGAGATTTTGTTTTAAATGGGGATTGCATCTAAGGGAAAATGAAATTCCTGCTCCAAACAATGTCAAATGAAAAATGGAATTTTGCAAATCTTTACTCCTTGACAGCACCTTGACAGAGCAGAACCTCATCACCACATTTCAGAGCAGATATGTAGGTACTCCTGTCTGCCAGGGACAGTGATTTAGGAAACTGAATCACCAACTGGAGAAACCACAGCCTCCGGCTCTTGCCCCTTGGGGCCAAATGCAGTAAAGATAAAAAGGCAAATGTCACATTTCCCTGCCAGCAAAGCTCCCGGCCACCCAGAAGGCTATTCAGCCCAGGAAAAAGCAAGCATTTTTTTCTGCAACTCCTATGATATCCCTCCCAAGCCTATTCAGACACCCACTGGGCCTCTACAGGCAACTAACAAACTCCATGGGGGCTGTTATTCTGTATTTTAGAATAAAGTTAAGAGGTCTCGCAACAGCACCCATGGTGACAGGCTCTGCAGAAACCCATAAGAAGAGGTAACACTTGTCCCTGAGGAGCACCAGAATCTAAATAGAGAGAAGAAAAGAGAAGCCCAGTTTGGTGAGGAAACATGCCCAGGATGACTCAGCCCAGCAGCCAAAGAGTGGCCAGATCAGACATGGAAGGAGCAGAGGCAGGATAAAGTGAAGCTATGTTTTCTGGGGCGTTCTTTGGCATGGCCTTTTCTTCCTATGCATTATGCGGGCATTTACCAGCTTTTCTGGTCTTGATCCAAGCCTGGTCTAAAGCTTATTATCCTCAACAC
Source organism: Nipponia nippon (assembly GCF_047370975.1). Classification (NCBI taxonomy): domain Eukaryota; kingdom Metazoa; phylum Chordata; class Aves; order Pelecaniformes; family Threskiornithidae; genus Nipponia; species Nipponia nippon. The sequence continues at coordinate 96,615,199 of NW_028262290.1, read as the reverse complement.
AGAGGGGCTGGATGGACATCAGCCCTCTCCCTGGCAGTGAGGGGCTCCCCAGGAGACAGACCCGCTTCAAGTTCCTGCCCCAAATCAGGCAGACAGGGGATTTTAACGTGGGCCTTCCCCAGCGATGCCTGAACCACAGGGTTACTGGCTATTCTGTCTTAAGGTTCAGCATTTCCAGTTGGAGCTGTTCCACTCTGTGCAAATAATTAAGCGTGAACAGATCTGGTTTGGTCACCTTTACGAAGCTTAAGGAAGAATAGGACTAGAAAAGGGTTTTCACGAAGATAGTCGTGACCCACATCACATCACGCCATAAGGAGAAGTTGCAAATTTCCTCCACACTGAAAGAAGGAACTGAAGTGGAAAGCCCAAACCCTGGGCAACCCATCTCGGTCCAACTACAGAGTGAAACAGAAACACACGCGATTAAGAGAGGAAGTGATACAGCCAGCATAATGTCATGTCAGCGGGGCTGGCCTGGAAACCTTAGAAGCCGGGTCTACCTGCCTGGGAGGAAGGTGGGAGAAGGCCAAATGAGGCAATGAAGAAAGAGAGAAAATATCTGCACAGTCTGCTTGACCTCAGCTCCGCAGGATTTCTGAAAAATTCTTTGCGTGCTCCGAATGTGCACATCTATCGGCATCCATTACCTCGCTTGGGGAAAACTCTCTTAGATGTTTGAGATCTGAAGAAATTTCTCAGGGCTGCGGAGCGAATCAAACGATATAGGGATGGCACTGCCAAGGGGAAACATAGGTGTTTGAAAACTACTCCCTCACACCCCAATCTAACATAATCTGGCTCCTTACAGATCTGTGTCTTCTGGTTGATTTCAAGCTCTCAGGGAAGCTTTTCCTGTGGTTGGGACATTCATAAAGTCTCTCCCTCATGTGGGTGCCCGAGCAGTTAACACCATATGCAATCATGTTGCACACACTGCCTAAACCGGGGCACATATCTTGTCTTTTTATTTTACAGGGGCGCTATTTTTCATGTGACTGGTGGAATTTAATAATGTCTCAGACCTTTTCCTTTCTGAAAAATGTGCTTGAAAATGACCAAAAGGTTCAAACATAGAGAGGTCCAAGCCAGGCAGCCAACATGATTGCATAAGAGCTGCTTCATTAGGAAAACCATGCTAGATATAATAATATTCAAGTAGCTGCTTTTCTATTCTCTTAATTCTTTAATTCTAGCAAACTAGTTTGCCAGTAGGACTGGAAAACATTTTGTTCACAGAAGTCACTCAGGCAGTATTGGCAAGATCCTAGAGATTCACACCTCTGTCTCAATTTATGGGTGCCCTGTGTTCTACAGAGGTGCTGAAATTGATCCTTCATTGAGCAAAACCTTCCCCCATTTGCCTGCTTTTTTTGATGAGAATAAGCCATGAAAGTTCTGTTGACTATTTTCACAGCCTGGCTGAAAAACAGGTATAAATTTGTGCAAAACTGAGCAGCCTTCTCTTCAAAATACTCTATTCTCAAGGAAAAAAACATTAAAAAGCAAAAAAAATGTTGGTTGGCAGTGTTCATCAACCTATGTAGCCAGGGTGAGCAAAACCACCTCACTTACAGACTGACGCTGTTGTGAAAGAGAGGAAGATGACAAGGCAACGGAGAGGGCCATGTTCCATACCTACCATGTAACACCCAGAAGAGGTGGACCTGCTTCCTCTGAAAAACATCAGACAAACATGAGCTGCCACAGGAGCGCCTGGGAGACTGGGGCTGTGTCGACTTTTCAGGGGACCAGCGTTACAGGGCTGGACAACCTAGCTGGCGTTACCCAAACCACCTACAGCCTTATCACCACTCAGAGCCATCCCCCTGTGCGAGGTGAGATGCACACACGTTGATGGCATGAGGGACACGGCTGCGGGTATAGCACAGCCCAAGCTGGGAGCTAATGCCACCCTCGCTCCCCAAGGGCTGGGAGCACAGACATTTGGGAGGAGGTGGAAGAGGAGGAGGAGGAAGGTGGTGTCAGCGGCATGTCTCACACCACGTGTAGCAGCAACCCTAGCAGGTGAGAAGGCTCCCATGCCAGAAAACTGGATTGCAGATAACTATGAGACGTTTCTCCTGTGTACTGTGGGTCTATAAAACAGCATGCGGGTGGGTTATCTGCCTTGGAGGGTGTTTTTTCCCTTGACCAAACCTGGGCCAATAGCCCATCATTTCTGCCAGTACCCAGCTTTGCCTTAAGAAGCAACATGTGGCTTGAAAAGTGCCTCTGTCATCCTATATGTAAATAACAGACACAGTGCAAGCTGCATCATGTTTAACTGAAAGACAATAATAGCTTCCATAGATTTATTGTTGACTGTGTACACACTAACATGAAAATACATTTTTAAAAGCCTGAACGCAGTACATGTTTTCTCAGTCTGTGTTCTTAAATTGATAAAATACATCTGCTCTGAAGAGCTATTACAGCTTATCACAGAAACTTGGATCTAATTTACTGTCAGCAAAAAGCTTTCTTAAAGCCTCTCTTTCTTTTTCAGAGGCTGTACATTAAGAATACATTTAAACACTGCTGAAAAGGCAGCTTGTCCTGAGTAAAAGACAACTTCATCCAGGGTGACGGCTAGTACAGAACATAGCCAAGATTGGAAATACAAACTTTAGTGACTGGGAGTTCTTCAAGTCTTGCCTGATGAGCCATATATAGCCAAAGTGGCCTACAGCCTGCTGAAAACCATCGCTCCTTGAATCACCTCCCTTTTGAGCCCTCAAAACCACCCACCAGATGTTTGAGAAACCCAGACCCATTGCTTTTCCCCTCCTCACCCTCCTTTGTGGCTTTGGGAGCGTACCCACCAGAGACAGGCAAAACTTGTTGCTCCACAGAAGTTTTAAAATAAAATCAAATAAAATCAGAGGGGGGTGCAAATAGCAAATATGTACTAGCTGACTGTGGCCATAAGCTGAGGATAGGTGCACTGATGGACGATCTGAGCCCTCCTGTCTCAGGCTCGAGGAGGTACCGCCGTGCCTTGGGGGAAGGTTAAGGGCAACAGCTTATGGAAGGAGCCCAAGGGGTTGGTAGGATCTGCATGAAGCGATCCTGCTCACCCCCTAGACCAGTCTCACCTGGCCCTGCAAGAGGTCCCTACCCACCAGAGGATGCTCTCACAGCCCATGTGTGCTCCACACTGCTCGCCCAAGCTCCTCCTCATCCTTCCCAGGTTTCTGTACCTTCCTCACACATTTCCCACTCCAGCTCTTGGCTCTTTTGTGGTCCTTCCCCCTCTGGATAGCAGGGTCAGCAGAGAGCAGCTGCTGGGGAAAGGCAGTGTAAAAATACCCCGGCGTTCCCGAGCGGCACATGCTTCCCCTAAGCAAACTGTGTTCACGCAGCCGGTTGCAGAGCCGTGCATCCTGGGAAGCGTTTCCTTTTGCTCCTGCACCAAGGACACCCTGCAGGACCAGCACCTTTCTGCAGTGGCTCAGCCAGATTTGGCCAGGGTGGGCTGCAGTTGCCTGCTACAGCTGGCGCTTGGTCACTTGCCCAGGTCCTCTCCTCGGGTCCTTTGCCAGTGCTCATGCCATAAGGCAGCCCCTGGTGCTACAGGGGAGCGACTCCCTTCTCCCAAAGAGAAGGGCTGAGAGTGAATAATATAATGGCCAGTCTCTATCCTGTGGTGTCAGGGTCAGACCCAGCTGTCCTGACAATCTCAGGGGTTTCCAGGCAGCTGGCAGCTTTTTGCAGCCCTGTCTTAGACACTGGTCCCCCCCTGCTTGCATACTGAAACAAACTACTTGCCCTGGGAAACAAGCAGTGCTGAGGTGCTGCCCTTGCACCACGTACACTTTGGTGACTGGATCCCTCTTCCTTGCAAACGCTCCCCTACCGAAGGCCCAGCGGGTGGCAGGGCAGTGTGGCCTGGCATACGTGCGGCTGCGGGCTGCAAGTGCTCTGCCAGCATCTCCTTAGCCATCAGGTGAGGCCAGGCAGAGTCACCCCCTTGCTCCAAAACCTACTGTCAGAGCATCCTACAACCTGCCTCCCGCCCACCTACCTGCTGAGCAAGGCAACCACCCTGCTATGGCCACTCTAAGACCTGGTAGGGCAAGAGTATTGAGCTTGGCCACACTTTTAAATTTGTTTCCACTTCTGTGTAGCCCCATTAAGCGATCCCTAACAGCTGCTGTTCAAACCACACATCCACATTGGTTTGTTAACTCACTGAAAACACCATGCCGCCCTAACGCCCCTGCTCAGTGTTGCTGGCAGATGCACTTTTGTGCAAGGCTGTTCTGCTAACACCAGTGGATGAGCATCACCAACAAAGCAGGGTTGCACACGAGGGAGGCTGCAGGAGGCACACGAACGTATCGGGTTAGAGGTGCAGCGCCATAGATGAGTATAAAGAAGGAAAAGGAAAAACACGTAGGTAACTCTGCTCCCCCAAAAGGATCAAGTTCACTGACAGGTTTTGCAGTTTTAAAATGGCAAATGCCCTTGCATTACAGCCTGACCAACTCGGCCAGCTTCTCTTCCTTCCTCCGAGCAGAACTCAGACTTTCCTGGAGACCTCTCTGCAGCTATGGGTAAATCCTATTTTTTTTTTTTTTGGCAATGCTTAAGTGTTCTGGGATCACTTTGCAGGCACTCAGGTGTCCATATGAAAACACCACCAAAACCTACCCAAAGCATTCCGTACTAGGTAAACTAGCAAAAGCTGGGGACATTTGTGTTACATGTTTTGGAAATGCTGCCGTGGAGCATGCTCCTCAAGACACCAACTCTGGCTATTTGCCTACCATTAGAAAAGGGCCTGCTCAGTCCAACATCCACAAATCAAGAATGTTGTGCAGTAACACAGCATTGTTCACTGCAAAGAGGAGGGAAAAAAAAAAAAGTCAGATTTCATCGCAGCTTCTTGTATTACAGTTGCTTAAATGAAAGACTTCACTTCAAATTTTCCTGCAGTCATTTTCTGTCTTATTCTGTTATGCTTCCAAATAACAGGCATTCATTTGGGAAATGCAAGAAAAAGGAAGACATTGAAAAGCTATTGATCTGCCAGGTGGAAAACTCTACGCTTCATTTCCAGGGGAAATGAAACAGCGACAGAGCAGCATTTTTTTTTTTTTTTTTTTTTTTTGTAAGCTTGGGAAACAACACATCATCCCTTCAGTAAAATACTGGAGTCATCATAAGATTGTTTTATAACAAGAACAATCACAAAGACGATTCGTTCTTTGAATTTTGTTTTCAAGCCTGCACATCAATTGTATGCCATGCTTATATGTATAGTCACTTGTGAATACAGTTTTGGCTCTCGTTCACAGCGGTGATTACAACTAGAGAAAAAAAAACTGCTAGCAATGCTGACATTCATCCCCATGGAAAAAGCATCTCTAAAATGACTGCTCATGTGCCATGGAAGATGCCAAATTACAGTGCCTCCCTTTCCATTAGTCACTCCACAACATCGTTCCCTGTTGCCACATCTCATACTTCTCCAGCAAGAAAGCAAAGATGCCACTAATCTCCCTGCTATCTTTAAGTGACAGATTAAAAACTTTATTTTTTTTCTTTTTCAGTAGGAGGAAGAAATGGGCCGTGTATAGGCTTACAGAAGAGTTGGGGATGTTGAAGTTCTAGACTTCTCCAAAAACACTTCTTTGCAAAACTGCAAGAACCAAGAATGCTCTGCTTTTAGTGTGGTTTCAACTTTTCATCCTGGCTTCACATATTTTCTCCAACTAGTCCTCAGCTTACTGTGTCACTTCTCTCCAAAATAAAGTGCCTGTCCCACACTGTCTTTGGCAAAGCCTATTCTAATGTCTCCTGGGCCTTTGGCAATTTGTTCAGCAGCAAAGACAGAAGTTGATACCAGCAGGTAGCAGGTGCCCATTAATTACCTACCTCAGCCATTGCTCTTGTCAGATGTAAGGGGGCTGACCACATCTTTCTCTAACTTAATGAACACTGTGTGTCAAAATCATGTTTTTTCCTGTAGTTGCTCCAGAGCGAGTGAAATTGTAGAGAAAAGACAGCTTTTAGAGGAATGAAGTGGATTCTGGCGTGCTTTTCCCCTTTTGTATTCCAAGCTTTGGGTTGGAAAAGGCTGCATTGAGAGTGGGTTTTTTTTGTTAGTTTAGTTACGCTGCTAGACATGTATTTAATCTTTTTCCCTGATATTCCTGTTATGAGAAGTTGCAGCCAGAGTTAGGGAGGCATTTATCAACAGGGAAAGCGCACACGCAATTACTACAGCATGGTCTAAACCAAAGGGAGTTCACTTTTCATTACGCGGAGGCATTAAAAAGACTCTGCCATCCTTTGCTTCGTTATTACTCTCTCTCTCTTGCATTGGAAACTGGCACCCACTGTTTCCTAACAAAAACATGGACTCCTTGCAAGCTTTTAGTGAAAACACCGGAGGCGGACCACATCAGCATGGCTGAGGTGGGAAGGGACCTGTGGAGATCATCTGGTCAACCCCCCCCCCTATCCAAGCAGGGTCACCTAGAGGTGGTTGCCCAGGACTACGTCCAGAAGACTTTTGAGTATCTCTAAAGGAAGAGATTATGCCCTTAAAAACATTTGTTTTCCTCATGTAAATGCATGAAGTGCCTTATTTTACCCAAACCATCCTTCCACAAGAAATAAATCCCACAGATGATGGATAGGTCCCAGTGTAAGGGAAGATCAAGCAAGCCTACGGGTACTGCGTGGTCGAGGTGGGCATTCATTTCTCCCATGACCCCAACCAATCCTTTCACTGCTTATGTGAGAAACAAATAATCCTGCTTTCTCTTTCCTCTGCCCTTTATCTTTTTGCCCCTTCGCACACCCACACTTTGCTGGGGCACTGGGCCTTCAAAGGGGATGGCAGAGACTGAAGGATCCTTTTTCCGAGATGCCCAAGAACTGCACAGCCAACTTTCTAACCACCTTATCCCATCACGAGGGGCACTAGGGGTGGCAAACCTGGAAATTTTACATGGGGCAGATGGGTGGTTTTGCGGACGAAGGAGCAACTAAGCAAGTTTCAGTTCAACTAGCTTGCTGCTCTTCCCCTGTGGAAATACAGCTCTCATATACAAATTAAGAAGTAGTTAAATACGGGGTTAACTTGACTAGATATCTCACCAGTCTCCAGTATTTGGGGATTCCTTCAGCCACTGATGCATGCAGTTCTGAATTTTGCTAACATACACTAGTGCAGTTCTGCATATTCTTGTTATCCAGGTAACTACCCTGGGATTGTTTTTTGGGGGGTGGGTGGTGGGTGGTAGGGTTTTTGGTGTTTGTTTTTTTGTTTGGTTTTGGCTTTGTTTTAAATTGAAGCTTACTAAATTTTGGGTTTTGCTGACTTGTGGTGGTAACAAGCTTTGCAGACAGTTGTCCCTTATGTAAGACCCTTTCTTCACCGTATGCAGAGCAACGTACTTTTTGGAAGCTAGCATGGATTCCCCAGAGCTTTCTCATTTTCCTGTTAGGTGCAGTAATATCCCTGCTCCAGCACCAGTTGAAATAATTAGGAGCCATTTCTCTGGGCTTCAATAGGCTGAGAATGAAGCCTCCAATGTGCTGTGGGAGCCCTTTTGTAAAAGCATACCACAGCGACCTGCCCCATGGTGTGAGCAAGTCTTATTCAAGAAGGTGGCTGGGGCAGCAGGAGGCTGAAATTGCAAGTTACTCTTGCAGAACTGAAGCCTCCTGCTCTTACCTCGAGTAGCAGGGAGATCTAGTACTGTGGCACTGCAGTGCCCGCACTTTTTAAACAATCTTGTCTTGTATTACAAGTTTGTTTGACCCAGTTGTTACCATACTTAATTGTGCATTAGAAAGATGGTGTGACTTTAACAGCCCAAATAAATGGGCTAGTAATAAATGTACTTGCTCAGGTTGATACTTGAAAATCCTATTAATGAAAAAAAAAAAAAAAAGCATGATCCATTTGGCTTGTGGGAGCTTATACTTTTTTTTTTTATCTCAAATTGGATAATCCAGTTGATTTCATTTTTATTTACAGTTAAGTTTCACCGGTGGATTCAATTGCAAAGGGTGAAGCAGGGAGGGGACAGAGCTCTGTATGAAAACCAGCTGCTGACATCGGAATTTTTACAAAACAAAACAAAAAAAGGGACATTTTCTGCATTTCTTTGCCTATCATTGCCTAATTTGTGGCAAATCACACACACATTCCTACAGATGAAGACGATGACAGTGTCAGAAGACTCTCATTGTTCTGGAGGTCACAGGAAGTCAATGGCAATGGGAGGACCCGGGGTCCCCCTGCAAAGAGATTTCTAGTGTTTTTAGGATTTGTCCTTAACAGAAATCTAAGGTGAAATTTAATTTGACAAAACTACTTCAAAGTAATGTTTTGGCACAGCTATTGTGTATGTTATCATTCCTACCATATACATTTGATTGCTAAGTCAGGTTGTTTTCAGGCTTTTTCCGCAAACACAAATTGTGCCAAAATACGAAATTCTCAATTAACTGTGCAGTCTATTGTGTAAGCAATCCCAGTCCAAAACACAGCATTACTCTTGTCCTCAACCCTATAAAAATGCATTAGGAAGTCTGAATTCACATGTTTCGAATTACCTTCTACCCAAGATGGGCTTGGGCTGCGATACTTTGGTATCGCATACAAAATATCCCTCCTGCGTGATGCTACCCAGCCGACGGGCACGAGCGAACAAGACAACAGCCATGCGTGCGTGCTAAACAAGGAGGGAATTGCAGTAAGGGGCAGGCACAGAATTTGCCTGCCTCTATTGGGAATGAACAGTATCTACAAGCAAATCTCAGGGGTGCTAAAATGCTTGGCTCCAAGGAAAGGCCAGGACATCCCAGAGAAGGGCACCAGTCAGTCAGACTCCATTAAAACACAGCTTGCCCTGTTTGCACAACGCAGTGAGAGCACCTCAGCCACGCTTTAAAAAAAAAACAAAAAAACAAACCTGCACCTTTTAACCCAACCCACCCATGCCCTGGGTGCAGCACCATACTGTTTGTATCTTCTTCCTGAGGACTTACATAGTGCTTTCGTATTTACACTCACGCCGTCATTCACTATTTAATTGATTTGGTTTTGCATGCTGATGAAGTCCTGTGTTTTACTGGCTCTCACCTACCGACTCACTTTGATTTCTTTAATCAGGCCATTGCTTCTCTCTGATTCAGCGAGCCGGTTTCTAATTCCTAGTTCCGCTTGATTAAGCATCACATTATATAGTTAAGGCTGTTTGCTTTATTCCTGAAGGTTCAAGATGCCAATGACATTTTTACTAGCTCTGCCTACCTCACCGGGCTGCAGTCGGCAGCAACACAAGAAGGAGATGCAAGACACAAGCAGACCAAATAGGCCGAGGCTACGCAGCTCCTAGGAAGCAGCTCTGCAACATAGCAGCAGATATCAGCTTCTGATGCCTTAACTTGGAAGGCAGATGGTTCCCCCCTAAACATTACCCAGTAAAAACTCAGTCATACACCAACGGGTACTGCTGGAAAATTAAAACCTGTAGATCTTGGAATCAAACTCGGAAATGAATGAACTATTCACAGGAAATTATATCATGTATTCCTCCAAACCCATCTCTTCCTCTGTTTGCAGATTGTCCACCAGCGTATCCCAACTTTTAGACGTATGTGTTGTCTGGCATACTTCATCAAATAACTTAATCTACATGACAAAAATTATGCAGATAATTTGTGAGCAGACTCCACAAGCATTTAATATTCAAAATTCAAGCTGTGGTGATTAGTCTTGATTGAACACACAAATCAGCCAGTGTCTTGCTGTATTTGAATGATTAACTCCATTTTTTTGGGGGAAAAAAACACTTATGTTTATGATGAACTCAGAATCTGCTTTTTTTTTACTCTGATATTTGCTTGGTTTTTTGCCCCCCCCCCTTTTTTTTTATTCCACAGCACTCTTGCCAGTAAACCCAATTACAGAAAGTATTCCACGAGATTCTTGTAGAAATTTGGAATTTACTTTTACAGAAGCTTTCTGCAACACTTGCTCTGACCCCTGATTTTTCAGACAAATAATGAATTCATGCTGATGAACAGTGGACAATTTGCTGACACCAAGTCAAAGTGCTTTAGAATTATTTTCTTCCTCCTGCTCTGTCTGTCTTGCCTAGGATCAGATCAACGGATATGAAAGACCATAGACTGGGGGTCTGCCATTTAACTATTTTCTGAGGAACATCTTGAAAGTTTCCTTTCTCCTTCTTAAGAAGAAAAGTCCTTTTGAACTCCATTGTCACTTCAGCACCCGTAATGAGAATAAAATGAAGGGTTTCTTACTTCTCCCCCTCAGTGTACGCCTGGAAGAATATCAGAGGCTATCTGATACTCTGAATATCTGCCACGTTTCCCCTCGTGGCAGATGCTCTCTCTTCATCCTTGGACACTGCTGCCCTTTACTACACTTATAAGCCCAGAGCCAAGGAAGAATGCTCTAGAATGAACAAAAAAAAAAAAAAAATCAACTACTAGAATGCAACCATCAGTATAAATATCTTATTACCAGCGGGGTTTGTAATCAACTGTATTAGATTTTTACAGCAAAATAAACAAATCACCTACATGTGAAAGACAACTGAAGCAGTAAGCATCCAGTAAAAGAACACCACCATGGCAAGAGCACGACTTCCCTTGGAAGACAACCTTCCAGCAAAATCAGAGAAGCACAAAGTCATGCCAAGACGTCAAGTTTCACTGACGTTTTGTTTTGGAAATAACATCAAAAAGCAAATGTTGCCAATACTAAAAAGGAATCTGATACTAGTATTTGCGGTTTCAGTGTGCTAAAATTAAGTTGTTTAACTTAATTTCAAAACTACTTTTGCTTCAGTTTTCAGCCAATCGGGTGTGATCAGTCAATAGGTACAATCTCTACCTATACCCTCAAGAAAAAAGAGCGGGATGGAAATGCTTCAGTTACTTTTTTTCAGTTATTCTTATTATTGTAATTATTTTGGTCAAGAATAGTGCAATTTGCTGATGTTATTTTGAGTCAGCATGAAATCACACCTGGAAAAAAAAATTCCAAAGCGATGATGAAAGAGCACCTCTATCCTGCACCGAGCTCCTGGTGCAACAGCAAGGGGAGAGTTGTTCAGATGCTGTATGCGTTCAAGCTTTTTCCTTTGCCTGGCAGGGAAGGTCTAAGGATCTTTTGGGTCTTGAAGCTTCTGACCAAGGCGGAAAGAGATGCTGAACTTCCTACTGCCAGCAACAGAGCAACCTTGGGGCAGGGACTCCCATGGTAGGAACCTCAAGAAGGCAGAAAGGGTAGCAGGAAGGTTGGTGGGTATGTGGGAGAGGGAAGGGTGAACAGGGCAGCTGCTTCTGGGGATAGGGCAGAGGTGTTTTACTGAGGTTTCTGCAGGAGGGAATTCCCCAGCAGCTATTTATTGACATTTCCGACTGAAAAAACAGGACTTGGGGAAATTCAATACACGAATAAATGGTACTGAGAAATACCCAACTCTCTATCTCCTATTTCTGCTTCAGATGAGGAAGCTAACTGAAGCCTGCTTCTGCTCTTCAAAGCAGCTGCATCTCTCACACACACAGATGTTCTATATGCATCTTTTATGCATCTTTTCATGTGTCCAGGAGGCAGACAGGGCGAAGGGAGTGATTCCATTTACAGATATATAAAGCTGACATTTGTTTCCCCATGAAGAGCAAGGCAAGGTCAGACAAGGTGCAAGTTAGCAGAGCTGTGCCTGTTTACGCTGCAAGGTATTTTTGGCAGCTTCGAGGGGGAATCCCAGTTTCAAAGTGAGCCTTGTCCTACAAACAGGAGCTGTCTTATGACGAGGAGCCCATCACACAGGCATTTGTAGGGAAGGGGGAGTCACACCACTCCCCAGGAAAGAGAGATGCCTCCAAAACCCAGGGAGGCTGGAGGACAAGAAGGAGGATTCGCTCCATCTTGAGGCTTCCTAACAAACACTGCACTCCTGCAGCGTGCCTGGGCGTCCTGACAGACGTCAGCCGCCCAGGGGTCCCTGGTGACAGGGCACGGTGCGCTAAGCGGCCCCAGCTCCAGCCTTCTCCCAGCCCCATAGAAACACCCCAACACACCCCAGTCACCGGAGCCCTCTCTTACCTAGAAAGGAGCAGGCACGACGAGGACAACCCGCCCAGCACGAGTGGGCACGGGTGGGACCCTGCGCTGCCCCCATCGCGCTGCGTTACAGGGCGGTGCCCAGCAGCGTTGCTGCAACACACTTTTAGGATGCTAAATCCCAAACCAGTGACTTCTCACCTTCCTCAGAGAGGAGGGAGGAGGCTATGCTGTGGCCAGGGGTGGGGGGCTCTCTCCCGTGTGCTAAAGCCAGACCCTTTCTCCCAGGACAGGGTCCTTTCATACACCGAGCGACCAGGTGGCAAAGCTCAAATGTTGTGCTAGCCTGTTTCAGAAAAGAAAACAACCCAAGACAAAACTGGCGGAGCGGAGGGAGCGCACCACGTGAGCACACACGCCCACTCACCAAAACACAGCTGGCTGGAGTTATTTTTAGACCTGCTTTGACAGGGTCCCTTTAAATTTCACTGGCTTTTGTTAGTTTGTGTCACAGAGCTAACGTTGTTTAAACAGAGCACATTATTTTTGGCCCCTGAATCACAGGACTCGCTCAGAAGCCTTTTCATGCAAACCATCGAGAGGCCTCTGTTTTCGCCGCACCGGATTATTGCTAAAAAAACCTTAATCACCAGGTATGGCGATTGGCTTCAAAGATTTGCAAATTAGTAGTAAGCTATCAAATAGGTTCCTGGGGGCTGTAAGCCACACAAATGCCATTGCCGTTAATGAGGGCTTACACTGCTAAAGAATAATATCTTTTCTATGCATGCACATATATATATATACACACACACAGCGTAGAGCGCCTTTCAGCCGAAGGCTGACAGAGCGCCTGGCAGATTTACCCCCTTAGAGGAGCCACATGGGGTTTCCCCGGCGTAGCATCCATACTAAACCTAACGGCAGGCAAGCAGGGAGGTCTCCCTGGGACCCCTTGCCGGGACCGTCCTCTGGGAGCCAGTGCTCTGGGAGCAGCAGCGGTAATTGCTCGGCTGTGGTTTTAAGGGAGATGTTGGCAGAGGAGCTGTGGGAGTGTTACGAGGGAGGGCGAAGTACCAGGGGACTTTTAAGTGTTGCAGAGTAAAAAAAAAAAAAAAAAAAAAAAAAAAAAAGAAAAAAGGGAAGGCTGTTTGTTTTTCAGCTGTATTCCCAAAGACCTCTGTAAATATGTATGCCTTGTGCCTAACCGCTGTCAGTGGTGACGGGAGCTTCCTGGCTCCTCCATGGCGGGAGAAGGAACATCCCCAGCCCCCAGCTCGGCATCTACGTAGGAGCGTGGTTCCCTGGCTGGGCTGGGCTGCTGCCAGCCCTCCTCCTGCCCTCGAGCATCACCAGCGCCCTGAGTCACAAGCTGCCAGGGCTCGGTGCCTGGGTGGGCAGACCGCAGCCTGTGCAATGCTTGGGGAAAACAAAACAAAAAACAAGCCACAAGTTCCCCTCCTCTCCGTCCCAGAGTTCGCTGTCCTGAGGACGGATTTACAAGATGATTTGCAGCTGTTGCACAAGACCATCAACCTTCGGAGGCGTCGGCGCCAATGGAAGGGGAAGGCAAGGGGAAAGCAAAGCCCCGAGGAGGGCACAGCTCTGGGAAACCCAGTCCTCCTGCTGAACCATCTCAGTTGGTACTGGCTTTCCTCAGCTTGTGCATATTCAAAACCATGGCAGAAATATCCAGATCATGACATACATGTGAAAAGGAAAGGAATGCAAAAGTTTGGTGTGGTTTCTGTTTTGTTTTGTGGTTTGTTTTTTTTTTTTTTAATTGGGTCTGGAGATTCTCCTCTGCTCTAAATAAAAAAATAGAGAAGAAAAAAAAGCACATAGCTTGCATTTCCCAGGTTGAAATACAATAATGCATTTGCTCTTTCACACTGGGGATTTCCACGGTCTTCCTTCCTCCGCGAGGACCAGTCCCTCAACCCTGCCGGTCTCCCCGGCACAGCTGGAGCCTGCAGCGGGGCCCGGGCAAAGGCCAGGGCATGAGCAGGCTGTCTCCAAAATAGACTCAGCTGTGGCCACATTTCCTCCTCACTGCCCTTTATGTGACAAGTCAGGAGCCTTGCCCAATCCTGCCTAGTCCGATTTTTCTTAACCGAGGCGAGCTGTACTGCAGTTTGTCCAAAAGGGGTAACGAGAAGGCAGTGGGGAGGAACGTGACAGAGATCAAAAAACCAAGGAGGTTGGGAGGGACGAGAAGCAGGATTAAAACAGCAACAATCATTCCCAGAATAAAGGTGGTAACTCCCAAGAAATGTTGGCTTGGAGAGACTCCAGGACAACGCAGACTCTCAAAACTTCCTATTTAAGAAAAACCAAAACCAACAAACAAAAAAAGAAAACAAAACAAACAAAGAAACAAACCAGAAGGAGAAGCACTGCCTAGCCCTCTCCATTTTAAAGACAACTCTCCCAAGGTGGCAGCTGCAGTCATGGCCTTTGCTGGCTGCACAGCCCCGTAACACCATACCCCAGCAACACGTCCAAGCACAGCTCTTCTCCGCCCGTATTTCAATCCAACACCATCATTCAAGCATCCTGAATTCAACCACCCCAGAAGGGCCCGAGAGTTGGGGCGGCACCTCAGCGATACCTGGGGTGGGAAGCTCAGGATGGGGCAGCATCGTCCTGCAGCACGGCTGGGATGTGGGCAGACGGAGGCTGCAGGTGAGGCCCCAGCTCTGCTGCATGCAGGTCATGTCACTTCGCCTTTCCTTGCTTTCTCCACCACAAACATGGGGCAAATAAATGCATTCAAGTCTCAGAGGGAAGCCTGTAATAAGTATTCAAGAATGTCTCAAAGCTACAGTAAGAAGAGGTGCATGAACACAAGGTCAGATGGTTGTTTCTTTCCCCTGAGCAAACATTTCCATTTTGTTCACCCTCCGATGACACTTTCTCACTTTGTAAGGAAATCTTGGCCCATTCCAGCATCTTCTCTGCAAGACATATCATTGTCTGGGACTCGTGGATAAATTACCCACTTGAAAAAATACATATCACATACAATTACCACTGTAGCTTAATAGGGAATGTATTCTTTCCAAAATAAACATGTTGGGCCAGTGAGCTTCAAGTGACTCAAACAAGGCTTATCAAAATGTGAAAAAAAGCATGCCTAGTTTCTGCTTCCCCCACACTGCAGAAATAAAACAGGTTTGTCCTCGACAGAAGATTCCACCAGAAGTGGAGGAGAGATAGGATTTCGTTGAGAGAACAAAGCCTCCTTCATTAGGGGAGGGGAAAAAGAAGCCATTTCTATTGAGAGGAAGAGTCTGATTACTATAAGCTGCTATTTCATCTCGCCAGTCAATCGAGAATAAGAAGATATGAGTTAGTTTTGCCATTGAAGACACAGAGACCTTAGCAGGTCCCAGAAAGTAGCATCAAGAGAGCTTCCCATGGGGTTCCTGGGACAAAATGGCCACAAGCAAGGGAGAAGGAATTAACACCTTAATGCAGAGCAAGTGTCCACACAGACAGCTGACCTGAGTTTTGGGGCAGGTCAGGAGGTGACAGGACAGTTCAGTGACTTGCATGGCAGTCCTTGACACCATATGGCATCCCTAAGGAGCCCAGATCCCTTCCCTCAAGTGTTTCACTTGAATTTAAAGTTGTTGGGCTATGCCTCTATTCCTTCACAGGAGACAACCAGCATCAGAAACGTCTTCTCATTCCTACCTGCAAAAAACTAACTGGGTGGAAAACGAAGACGACGAGAAGGAGAAGGTTTGCTAATGATCTTCCACAACTTTTTGACAAAATAGCCTGCGCTGACGGTGGGCAGACACCAACTGCAAAGGACACGTCGTGCACCAGTGGAGAAGGGATGTGTGAAATCAGTCTCCTCCATTGGTTTCCTTGAAGCATGCCATTTCTGCAAGAACTGTGTACTGCCAAAAAGCAGAGCTACCAGAGAAAGGGCAAGACAACACATTGCTTCCATTTAACCAGCATAAAGCATCCGTATTAAGAGCCATCAAGCCCAAGTTACCCTCTTCAGATAAAATTGTTTGCTGACCACATGTGCACATGGTTGGATGAACTCTGGCCTCTGAAACGTTGAAAGTGGGAAAAGAAAAACAGGTATTTAGGGGCCAGGGGTGGGAACAAAAAACAAAACACAAGAAATCTCCTTTTTTAAGTAGCACTGAGGCTGCTGAGGGATCTCAGTGCCCTCGCTGCCAGTCCCAGGGGCTGTGCAGGCCTGTTCCACCCCCAGAGATTTCCTCTAACAGGTGGTAGCAACGAGGCACTGAGGCATGGGGTGCTAGAGGTGAACAGGAGATCTCTGGCATCTTCTGGGGATGGCCCTCTCCAGGCCACAGCTGAGGTGCAACCCAAAGCATCCCCAGGGAAGGGGATGAAATGGGCAGAAATGACTGTGCTTGGCTGGGCACGGAGCCCATGGCAGCCTGCAGGGGAGGAAAAGGACTAGATGGAGGGGAGGGCCAGGTGATGAAGACTGATTTTCCGTGAGGCTACTATATCATCCCTGGAGAAGGATGCAACTTCGTGCAAACAAGAACATGTTTAATTAATGCATCTCCCTGACTAGAAGAGGACTACAGCCTCTACAGGGACTTCCAGCTGGCTCTGCACAAATCTGCTGGGGGCAGCAGAAACTCGACAGTGGCAGCTGCAACCCCAGTTCCTGTGCATTGCTTCTCTGCTCATTCTGTGTGCCTTC
Organism: Nipponia nippon; assembly: GCF_047370975.1. Classification (NCBI taxonomy): domain Eukaryota; kingdom Metazoa; phylum Chordata; class Aves; order Pelecaniformes; family Threskiornithidae; genus Nipponia; species Nipponia nippon. The sequence continues at coordinate 96,598,421 of NW_028262290.1, read as the reverse complement.
ATCTTAGTTTAAACCAGTTGCTGAAGTCACATAAGGCCCTGGGTTTGGGGATGAGGCTGATAGGTGTATACTTTGTCATCTTCATTAATGTCTAAGCTACCAGTTACAGCTACAGATTCTAAGCAGCACACTAGAAATATACTGGATTTACTCAAGCTTTCGATTCACTCTGCTTTAGGTAGAGGCTTAATCACAGAATAATCAACCTACAAGTTAAACCTAAAGTTGTTGGGCTATGCCTCTATTCCTTCACAGGAGCCAACCGGCATCAGAAATGGGTTCTCATTCCTACCTGCAAAAAACTAACTGGGTAGAAAATGAAGTTTTTGTTAAGAGTTCTCATCAAGTTAAATGTGACTTCTGACTGAAGCGTGGTTAACACCATGGTCTCATACAGAAGTCCATTCCAGAGAGACTCTTCCTTCCATCATAGCGCTATTCCAATAGAAATGAAGCAACCCATGTAAGGTCATTCAGCACGTCATCCCAATCATTTTATATAAATACACACACACACACATATATATATATATATAAATAAATAAATACAGGGAATCCAGAAGACCAACTTCCTCTCCCTGTTTCACCAAACCATTTTTTGATTCTAAAGCAACAGCCTTAGCAGTGTATCCTCCTTTAAGGAAACAATTCCCAAAAGGTAACAAGGCCACTCTGAACTCACGCTCCTGACATAGCTACCTACTTGCACAGGTGATCTTCTACATTTAAAAGCAAGAGTTTGAAAAAATGAGTCTCCAGCTTCCTGGAGACTGTTTATTGTCTCCTCTTTCCATTCCTTTATGCCACTTTCCCCCTTGCCCTCCCACTTTCTTCCTGTGGCTCTCAGGATATTTTTCATTCCTTGACTTCATCTTTTTTGGCTGCTAGGCTTCTCTCCATGGTCTAAATGCAAACCTAACCATTGAGGCTCATTGAAAGAGAAGGTGCACTCAGCAAGACCAGTTACACAGAACAGGCTTTTTTCTCCACTGCAGAGATATGCTTCAAATAAATTTTTAAGAGTCCGTACGCGTCCCACAGAATTATGTGGTTAGCGTCAGATTTGCAACAGCAATCCTCGAACCATATCATTTAAAGGTGCCCAGACTACCGCACTGCGGAGTCAGTTCAAACAGCTCACTTAAATCTATATTCTCCTACATATTTCCACATGGTGTTTCTGGCATTATTTCATATTTTTGTTATATATCTAGAACAAAAGACCAGAGAGTAAACAAGATATCTCATTTGCTGTTGACTGTATGTATTCAAAATCCCTGTACATTGAAGTGCAAGGCTCCTGTTGCAGACCTAAAGAAGGGCTTTTGTTCTCAGAGCTTGTCTGCTTCTCCCCACTGTGCAAGGCTTGCTGATGAAATCTGTTATCTTCTCTCTCCTGTAAGCTGGAGTCAGTATTGGAATGGCCTCTGCAAGTCCAGTGTAGCCATGAATTCTGGGGAGTCACAAAAACTAGTTTTGTGGAAGAAAGATTTGGGACGTTAATGCCATGCAGCTGAGCTTTTTTTTTTTATTTATTTTTTAATTAAGTGATTACTCCCCACAGATAATGTTTTCAATCTGTTGCAAAGCCCTTGCCTGCCCTGACTTTTCTGTTGTTGGGAAACAAGCTTCTATCTCATGAAGGTGCAAGTCACATCTGCTCAATCTTTTATGCATTAATTTCACTCTGCTCAAGATCTCTTCTGCAACAGGCTTCCAGCAAAGTATTGCAAAGCCGCACTAGTAAATCCCTCTGCCAGCTTCGGGTCCTAAACCTGCAAGCTGTCCCGGGCAGGAGCCCTTCTGGTTCTTTTGCAGGACCTCTCCTAATTGACGTTCGCTGTGCTCATGGAAATAGTCTCCTGCATAACCTAGCCCTTGCCACTTCCCCAGGTCACGTTCTGTCTGCTTTGTGTGTGCGCACACACCATATCACGCTGCATTTCCTGGCTCCGCTGGAAGGAGACTCAGGCATGCGGCGGGAGAGAAGTTCAACAGCAAGCCTCATCTGGATAACTAGGGGAGCAGGGCTGTGGGGTGCACCACGGCTTCTACCTCCCACACAGTACAGATGCAGCCCAGGTGGCTCACAGAGTCTTTATTACTGCACTGATGGAGAAGCTTGAAGGAATGCAGCTTCGGACAGTCTGGAAGTCATTATCCCATGGCACCGTCTTTAGAGCAGCTATTCTGCCTTGAACAAGGCTCTCTGAAAAAGTACGCAGCCTAACTTTTATGCTTTAATAAGTGAAATACAGCTTTACTCAAAAAGAGCTGCCACGGTATATAGATTGCTCTTTGAGAGGAATATGCGTTTGCTGAACTAGAACAACTGTTGTGGAAAGCAAAGATGCTCTGCTTGAGCATGTACTAAATATCTGCAAAGAACCAGAGGCCCAACTTCATTCAGCACAGACCTTCACTGTGCTGTACAGTCAGCAATATTCACACGTGATACTTGGCCTTCCTGAACTGCATGCTTTACAGCTCAATTAAAAAAAAAAAAAAGGCAGAAAAAGCAAAAAAAAGCAGTTCAAAGCATCTTTGGCATGTGCTGCAGTCATGTGCCGCATCCTAGCTATGGCTCAGGGGATTGAACTAGACATTTTCAGCAGACAGTAGTTCGATCCAATCACTGGGATTCTCAGCAAAGCCTTTTTTCTAGCACAGCATCAGCATGCTTCAGGTCTAACACCAAGCTGGCTAGCAGATCACAAAACTTGCAGCCTTTTATATGGTAAGAGCATATTTTTCTGTTTCCCAATCCTATACAAAGCAAAACTTCTTTCCCCTTTAAGTGTCCTAAAATAATTTTAGCTTTTGAGCTTGGAAATTTACATCCCAATGGAGAGGAGAACGAGACAGAGAGAGAAAAGGATGAAGGAACAAAATCAGTGAAACTGGGAACAATCATCCTTTTAATGTGGCAGTCTCTGTCCTTCCTATTCTGGTGTGAACTTTAGGTCCCTTCCTTTAACTAACTACATTTGCTATTCGGTTATTCCTTAGTTTCATTCATTACTGCAGACAGCCTGGATTCTCCTATGTTTTGCTCCTGGTTTCATCGTGAAGCACGCATAAAATACTTTATGGTTTCGTAACACTAAGCCCACTTAGCTGATAAATTCACCTTTCCTTGCAGCCATGGTACGTTTTATTCCGCAGTGACTACGCGTTTAATTAGAAAAGCAGTGGATCTGGATTCATGCTTATTGTATAACCCCATTGGCAGACATGAGGAAAGAAACTCGGACTGCGCTTACATACATCTGCGCAAACGAGAGCTTCTACCACCAAAGTCAGTGGAATACCACCAAGCTAAAACCAAGAGCACAGGCAAGCTCTGGGCTCTTAGTATCAGTACAGCATCACCTCCTTTTCCCCCCTGTGCTTTCTGCATACGTGCTGGGCTGAGCTCCAGGGATTAATTTACCACCCACTGAGCAGTTTTGCAGAGGAGGAAGGGATCAAAGACTAGTTCAACAACATGAAGCCGTAGCTAATGACGCAGAGGCCAATATTTCCTCTTGGCAGCCCAGGGTGCAGAGAGAGGTGGCACTGGCACCTCATTAGGTGGCACCAGCACTGCTCTCCATGCCAGGGTGGCACTGCTGCAAGGCAGCGCTACCCAGGCCCGGCTCCATTTGGCTGCAAGAAAAGCTTCAGCCTTGGCATCCTAGCAAAACTCCAGCTGGACTTACGCGAGGCTGGTGCTGATGGTACCCAGGAAAAGCCTCACCCAGGTCTGGGGTCCTTTCAATTATTTTTTCGCTCTTGCCCATTTCCCCCATGTATTTTCCTGCCTTGATCACCAGCACCAAAAGGAGTCATCACAAGTGCGACTCCCCCTCGCAGCCACCTGCAGCAGCACCACTCAGGATCAGCATATGTTAGCGTGGGCAATGCCATTGCTGTGGGACACAATTTGGGAAGAAACGGGCTTCTCTGAACTCCTGACTGTTCTTTGTTGTTTCACCAACTTTCATCTAATGTATTGGGAGCAGCACCCCTGCACAGCTCGTCTAGAAGCTCAAGTTTCCTTCTTCAAAGCAAGGGCAACGATACTACCCTCCTTTTTAAAAATCTCTTGAAATGCGCAATTGGAAAGCAGTACTGCAGATCGCCGCTGAGCGTTACAATTAAACAACAGCAGAAAGCTTCTGATGAAAACAAGCGGCCAGCCCTGTCCTGCAAGCTGCAGATGAACTCCAGCGTGCTGCCAAACACAAGCAGTTGTTTAGCTGTGTGAACAGCAAGCAGTAGAATTAGCTGATAACCGGCATCTTGAACTTGGCAAGGGCAGGTCTCTCTTCCACCCCCACTTTTAAGAAGCAAGAATGCAAGAAAACTCCAAGCCTTTCAGAGGACAAGCTAACAGCAAACCACCTCCCTCCACCAGCTGATCCCAGAAATGTAAAGGTGTGCAAACCACCTATGTTTTCACTAAGCAGCTAAAGCACGTGACCGAGAAAGTTCAGATCCCTCAAACGCATTTAGCGTTAATGAAACACAACACGTTTTCAGAGGGCAGCAAGAAAGAAGGGGTCAGCGCAAGAGTTTTGTAGCAAATGGCCTTATTCCAAACTCAAATTCCTTACGAATACATCTGATTATCTGACCAATAGCCGAATGAAGTGTTGCAGAAGCTGGAGGCACTTTTCCTCATCGCTGAAAATAGCTGCAAGGAAAGGAAACGTGCCAATGTGCTTCATGTAATGGAACTGACAGTGGCAGAAGGAAAGTTAAGGTGGATTTTGTCAAGAAGGATGTAAAAAATGTTGGGAGGGGTGCGTATTTGGTTCCTCCCACCCCCCACCCCCTTCCCCTCACCCAGGTTCATTTCTACATAGGATAACTTTTGAGGGATAACTTTTTGTTACAGCCTGCCTTGTAAACAGCTACAGCAAAATGCTCTGCCGGAAGCCACCACTAAATCAACCCAGTCCACAAGATCGCAACATGCTACATCAAGAGGCCCTGGCTGCAGATGCAAAGGTAAACCACAGCTGCTGCAGCTCCCTGTAGCAGCTCTCACCCTCGCAGAGGGTGAGCTGAAGCTGTGCCACAAGGGCAGCCTGCAAACACAGAGAGCAGGGCTGAGGAGCAGATAGAGAGTGCTCTTAATGCCACATCCATCACCTATAGCATTGCTACAGCACACACAGATTGCAGGTAGGTGCTACATGTCAGAACCGGGTACTTCCTAGCACAGCTGTTTGGATAATACATGCTCTATCACAGTACTTTGAGGAGGTAGGAGAAGGAAAACCCACCCAGACAGGAAGATCTGTGCAAATTAAGAACTACAGGGAGCAGGAATACGCATAAGAGCTAAGAGGAAGCTGGGAGAAGTGAACTGACCCCCTCACAAAGACGTTGGTGTTGGGGAACATCTTTATGTGGGGGTTGGTCCCGGTGATCAGGCTAAGAAGAAAGGGAGAGGAGGCAGTAGGCCACTTCAGCCTGGGGGAGCAGGGCATGATGTGCACAGAGGCTTGCTCTGAACATGACCTTTCTCCATCCCATCTTAAACAAAGAAGCAAGAAAACTGAGATACCTTTCCAGGGCAAAGGGGCTGGGTAATAAGGAGCAGTTTGCCAGCTCTTCATGGTAGCAGGATTACTCATACATTGCTGCTGAACGACCAGTAGCTAAGACACTGAGACACCATTGATATCCCACACAGCTCCTGCTGCAGGATTTGCTCTTTTATTTGAGAAGGAGGAGATGAAGAGCGACATTCACTTGGTAAACTGGACACTTCCCCACTGACAGTGCCCCATTAGAGCCCTATTGCCAAGGCAATGCCTCACCCTGAGGGCTGTGCGGGGTGCACCTGAGCCTGCAGAGCCCTCTGAGTAACCCCTGCTCCAGTAAGGAACCACCAGCAGCTGACTGCTCATTACACAAGTAGGGTCCAGAGCCACAAGCTGTGTCAGACTCTGCTGATATCTTATGTGAAGACCATGGCAATGGCGTGACTGCTCGTAGGTAGGAAAACCACTTTCTCTCCCCATTGCTAGACAGGCAGTCTGACCAACCTGCTGGTCCAAACTTTTTTATGTTGTTGACATCATGTTGTTATCATTACAACATTGCAATCTTTGTTTTACCCTTGCCTTTGACAGTCTGAAAAATTTACTTCTTCAGTGTCTGGTAATGAACAGGAACTGGACATGGGTTTGGTGTACAAAGGGTATTACTGTCCCCAAGGAGAGGGGATCCTTGTACTTGCCACTCCAGCCAACTTGCAAGGTCCCCAGCATCTAGCAGGGTTTGGGAGGCTCTTGCGGTTGTGGCATGGTTTATAACCTGTTGAGTCATCTGTTAAGATGATGCCAGTGGCAGGGAGCAAACCAGCACCTCTTCAACATCTCCTGCAGAATTACATCCTTTCCTCCAACATGCTTTAGATGTTGTAAGGACTTCAGGAGAGCAATCATTAATTTGCATTTCAACAGAAGTTTTCAATGTGACCTTGAACACACTATTTAACCGCTTTGGGTTGCACTTCTCCATGCATACGGTGGGGATAAGCAGTTCTTCCCTCTGCTCAGCATTTGTTGCAATCTAAGTACCAAAGGTTGTGACCAGATTTAGGTACTACACTAACATGGGCTATAGATAGGCATTTATTTTATTCTCTAATACCCATTTGTAACAATATCTGCCCTTTAAGGCAGATTTGCACATAAACCACACCACTTCAGCAAGCACTGAGTGGTGGGGGTCAGTGTTGGATGATTCTCTATTGCCTTGTATATGGAATACTTATTTATGATTATACATAGATCACAGGAAGTCAAGAATAACATACACTAGATCTGCTAATCTTCTGAATGGCAAGTGGAAAAAAGCCACAAGTGATGTCTTCTTATAGTCATGAAAGAAGAATGACTTACCTGGCTTTCCTACCCTGCCACCTGCCATTCTTATTCCATCAGTCCAGCAAGGTGCCCTCTACATCCACTCATAAATCTTTATGAAACTCTTCTGTCAAAGAGTTACTGTGTTCCACCCTAGAAGTTGCTGAGTTTCAGTGGCAGATGAAGAAACCCCACACAAATCAAAGTATTTTGATATGCAGTATGTTATCAAACACACGTCTTACAAGACCAGTTGGTACATTCTTGGTTCCCTCTAGAAAGGGCAAAGAAAAAAAATTAAGATAAACGCATTTCTTAGGTTGCCCACCACAATTATCTAGCAGGAAGGAGTCTAAAGAGAACCAGTCATACTTCGCATACCCAAGATCTAAAAAATACCCTGCTATTTCTTCCCTGGTACACTGTGGCATGTTTGTTTTGCTCTGAGCTTCAGGTTGGTTGTGCACAATCTTTGTAAATGGTCAAAGAGTAACTGTGCATTTCTGACAGAAAAGGGAAAAGGTAAAATTGAGAAGCAAAGTTATATATCTCTTCAAAAAGTATGTAAGTGCTTGGAAGCTGTTGAGAATCAATGAAAAGCATGTCTTTTATTTCTAAGCAGTATTCACCTTGCCAAGAGAGAAGAAACTATTAGGGTTTGGTGATAAGGCAATTACTAATTTCCACTAAGTTGGAGATAATGAGATAGGCAAGCATTTCTCCAATCAAATGTTTCTTATTTTCAACATATCTACTTTTAGAACCCAAGTTGTTAGCTGAAAAGGTTTTGTTTTGATTAATGTCATCATTTTGATTTGTTTAAAAGAGTCAGAAATGTCAAATCATTGTTACACAGGAAGTTTTGTTTCTGGATCACAGTGACATTTCATTTAGCAGTCTGAATAAACATACAGTTTAAAAGCCAATAGAACTCAATCGGAGGGAGAAACTCTGAAACCTGAACGAGTATTTACAACTACTGAATTGTGCACCAGTCACCACTTTGGGACTGAAAAATCCCTCTGGATTTTGGCCGTTTGGAACAACTTTTTAAAAACAGTTCAGAACAAGCATATCAAGATGAGATAAACCACTTCCTGTCTTCTCCTTACAAATATACATTAAAAAAACCAAAAAAAAAACCAAGACAAAACCGGACAAAAAACCAAACTCACACAAAATAAAGACGAGCGGCCTACAGAGGAGGAAGCATAAGCTGTCTTTCAACTGTGTAACTTTCCTGCTTGCCATACACAGCAGATTGCAACATTGTCCATTTTCAGATTTTTAGTGAAATGTCTCAGGATATTTTTATTGATTTTCGTTAGTTGTCGCTGTCACTGCGGTGTCGCTGGGCAATGCCCTCAGCTTTTATTAGCAGTTAAAACATTTTTACACTTGTCGCTCACACAGCTGTGAAGGAGAGTTGGAAAACTCAGACCCCTAGAAGCTACTAAAGCCCAAGACAAATAAAACCAGAGAGAATTAAACCTTGTGAATTACACTAAGCACCTGATTTTGGGGAGCTTGCCTCAGGATTTGAGAATGCCTGGAGCAAACTATGCCAGGCTTGGAATTTTGTCAATTATGTTTTATTTCATACATCACAGAACAAATCGTTATTACAGATGTCCCTGGGGACATAGAGTTCAGGCAGCCTCATACTACATGCTAAAAAGCTTTCTTGGCTAATGCTTATCAGAAAATGCTTCTTCCACACAGAACCCTGCATTACCTGTAACTAAACAAGAACGTAGCAGAGATGGGGTGTATTAACTTTGGACACACTCACATAAGACACAGGGGATGTTGTACAAGAATGGCCCAGGGTCCCACTTTCAAGGAATGGCACCCTTAATGCAAGCCAGCTTACCATAGCAGCAAATTAAAAAGAAATAAATTATGAAATCCACACATGAGATTACAGAACTGCATTGAGTATAGAAACAAGCATCAGAAAACTAGAAGAAAACTGGACTTACCCAGCTCCTCATGTTTTCTTCACCCTATAAAACCCCTCTGACTGAGGCATGTCCCAGTTGCCTATCAGTGCCTTGTTCTTAGACTGTGCCTCAAAAAGAGAGCTAGATGCAAAGACCCAGTTTTGCTTTTTAGACGCCCAAACCTTTCCCAGGGCTTTGCTTGGCTTTGAATCCTTTCCTCCCACCTGGCCTTAACTGCTGTCACCTGCCAGTAATTTCCTACCTTGCTCACTTGTTCTGCCATCACTGGATGCTGCCCTGACAGAGAGCAAACCTTGCCAGTGCAAAAGCATTGAAGAATATTTGAAAGGTGCCTAACTGGTCCCTAAACAAATTGTTGGCCCATGAGGAAGCAGGAATATTTGTTTCTACCAGCTGCTTCATTAGAGACAGGCTGAGGTGGTAGCCAAGCGCTATGTGGTAGTGATGGACTTGGATGGGGACTGCTCAGTAGCCTGGAAATACCATGCCCATCAGTGGAGACACACAATGGCATTACAAACAGACATGTTGGTCTAAGATATTAGCAGTTTACTCTGTTTGCTGTCATCTCTGTACCTGCACCATGCTAATAATATGAGTGGGTCAAGCCCATTTCAGTGCAAAGTCAGGCAAGATGGCCTAACTCACTCCCCTAGAAGAGGGCAGGAGCAGGGGACATTTTGTGTATAGAAGGTGATTTACAGCTCCAGTTACTTGTTACTGTTCTTCAGCTAACGGACCAAGCTGGAGCCCCCAGTTTGCTTCAGCACAATGTCAGCTGTCGCAGCTGAAATCAGATGAGCCCCCAAAGCAGATGGGGAGCATTGGCAGAGTGCATGAATGTGGCTCAGCTGCAGGGGAGCAGCAGATTTGAGCTGGGGTGTGGTACCAAGCAGATGGAAAATGTTATGTCCCTAAACCATCCCACAAGATCTGCAGCAGTACATCTGCCTGTGCCCCTGTGTTCTCCTTTTTCTTCCTCCCCTCCACTCCCTGAAAAAAGTTTTGGGCTGAATTTCCCGTCCCATTGACCCTTCAGTAGATATTCATACCCATGGAGAGAAGGCGTAAGATACCACTTTTCCAGTACATTTGCTCGCTGCATCACACTGGGAGTGAAATAAGAAAGAGTCCATGAAGTGTGGAGCGTTAGACTTCAGATCCTATCTGGTGCTCATCCTTTCTTTGCGATGTTTCTACATCCGAACTTCATGTCTCATCTAGGCTGAAGGATATGTATCTTGCTTCTTGTATACGGGAAAATAAAGCAGATGGTCTCAGTCTGTGGGACAGGTGTCCACATCAGAAAACTGTCACCGTACTTGACACCTTCCCAGCCATACTGGCCAAGATCCTCCAGAATAGAAAAAACATACCTTGCCATTTTGCATACATTTACATTCATTTACATGCATTCGGGCACCTACTGAGCAGAAGCACATGCCGTCCCATTTTTAAAGTTGCACTATAGCAAAACCTCAGAAAGACTGGTGTGAAGATAACTTGTTAAGTGCTGACTGCCTGGTGCCTTTGATATGCAAATCTAATAAAAAGGGCCCTTCCATGCCGTGGTCTTGTTCTGTTCCTGCCTCTTGTCGCAGGGATGAGTCTCAACAAGGAGGAGCAGAGGAAGCAGCTCATGACAGCACTGCCCCTCCCCAGAAAGTCTGCAAAAGCAATTGAAAACCCTTTTCTGCTAGATATCCTAGGAAAAGATCGGTGACATTGTCAGAGTTGTCAGAGTCTAAAAAACATATTCCCTTTTTTTTTTTTTTTTTTTTTTCTGGCAAGGGGTTTTCTCCTCCAACCACAAAAGGATCTACATCTTTATTTTTCCTAAGTGAGGCAGAAAGATTTCATTGGAATTGTGATGACTGGAATGCCTGGGGAATCTGGATGCGGGTAATCTGAATTAGGGGAGAAGTCAATGAAACACAGGATAATGAAGTGCCTTAGTGCAAGGGCTGTTTCCCAACATGTATGCATATTGCTGTCTGAGTTCATAGGAGATCATCCCACACGGAGCCTTATGTCTGGTATCGGGGGATAAAAAAAATGCAAGAGAAAAACCAAAACAAACCAAAACACAGTAGATTGCTCAATGCTGCCTGTAGGCCAGTTAGGAGAGCCAAAAAAAAAAGAGATCGCTTAATGGAGTCTGCTTGGCCAAAGACCAGCCCTGCCCATGGGGACAGCCTCCACAGGGGCAAGAAGAGCGCCCCATCTCCCCATCCTGTGTGGGGAAGGTGCGGGCACGGGCTGGGGCACGGTATGCGCTCCCGGCCAAAGCCCCCACAAAACACTCAAGTGGCAATTACTGCTGACAGCACTGCAATTACAGAGCCTCTGGCCCCACTAGGAAATGCCATGTGTATTTTCCAGTGCTAATTAGGGCTGCTTGGTGAGGCAGGAGGGGAGGGAAAAATGAGCATTTCCATGGGAACTTTTTTGATCACTTCATTTTAGGATCATTGCATGAGTATCAGTTCTTCTCTTCCGTACCCCAGCCCCAACAGCGCGATAATGTCGTGCCAGGGAAGAGGGGCTGTCTGAAGGTGAATGGCAGCAAGCAAGGAAGCCGGTAGGCGAGATGCCCTACTCAGTGCTTAGGGTTTGTCACCCACGACCTTTGCCCTGTGTCTCCATCCCTGCCAGAGCTTCAAAGTGAGTTGGGGTTTGGCCGACCTGCCATGCATGGTTGTGACAGATCCCAGCTGCATGGAGCAGCGTAAAGGCGGCAGAGCCTTTTCCCACAAAAAAATGTCAACGCTCACAGTGATTTTCAACCCCAAGGACCTTTGCCTACGAATCCTCTCAGCTTCCTTGCCACCTCTGTAGCCTATCAACAAATCAACTCGGTTTTTCTTTCACAGACCATTTTGTTTCCCACTTCTTCCTTTGGTACAAGGAAAAAACAGTCACAGAGCACTTCCCAAGCTGAGCTGGAGACATGGCTGCACCCATAGCTACGAGCGAGGAAAATGCCGCTTGTTTTCACTTGCTACCCAAAGCACGACAGCCTGTTACACAAAATCAGCAGCAACGCTCCCCCCACTTTTACAAAAAAAAATCCAAACAAAACCCAAAAACTTATGTAACTCCACAACTAATCTGTGCTAATCTTGAGCAAGGCATTTAAATCCGGGGAATAAGCCTATTCTTCTCGCCCCCTCCAGCCTATCTGTACAGTGAAAAGAGAAACAAATAGAAGCAAAGTTCACAGCCTTGTGAATATTCCTTTCGACAAGGGCGAAGTGGCAACGTGTCCTGAGTCTGCTCCGAAGTAAACCCTCCTGCCCTGCCATTTCCCATACACAGCGACCGAGGGCCTCAAGAGAAAAGCTGCTTTTGGACCGATTATCACTTACTCTTAGCTAAAGCATGGAAATCTCCACTCTCGCAACGTACCATTGCCTTGCTTTTGTCTGGTATTTTTTTGTCGCCTATTCAATCTTGCATATAAGAACAGAAGAGCGGCCATCTGAAGTGTTCCTTTACGGTGGGCAGTGGAAATATTTGACAGTCCTCAATCTGGTAAGCAAATCGTGTTGTACAGTGATACCAATATGTCTATTTGTTTGTCTGCCATCTGTGCCTCAAGACATATGCAGCTGGTGTATTTGCTGCTGTTAAACTGCTTCCTTTAACGGTTTATACCCCAAAGAAAACTAAGTAGGGATCCATGCTTGTGTTGTGAAATGTATTCACAGGTTTTATGCAAAAAGAATATTGGCTGGTGAGCTGCTTGGCTTTCAGAAAGTACTTTGCAGCTAGCTGCCTCCTTGTAAAAGAGACAAGCTATCAGTGAGGAGAGGGACAGAAAGGTAGGGTATGTCCAGCCAGGACATGTGCAAGTTTGATGCATGTTATCTAACCCTTAATTCAATATACATTATAATGCTGCTTGGAGTTTTACTTCAACTTTTTAATAGGCTTTTATGTCCTGTAAATTACAGAAAAGGTAAAACAAAGCATAGCATGGTGCTAATTTAGCCATTCAGATTACATGCTTAGTTTGACAACCAGTTGAGAGCATGAGGGAAAGAAATTCCAGCCTGCCGAGAGAGGTGCTCGTGACATTATCAGATGTGTTTTAACTGTGCTATCAACTGCTTGCTGCATTTCCTAAAAGTGCACAGAAAAACGTCGACTGTAATGTGTTCTGGTTCTCCTAATATGCTAATGTTTCACAAGATAGAAATCAAAATGAAAGCATGTGAGATACCCTGGGGAAGAAGGCTTGTTCACAGTCCAAGTGCTTTATCAGTCACTCATGGCAGTGGGGTGGAAAGACTGGGCCTGTGGAGAGGGTTCCTCCAAGGGACAAATTTCAGGGACACTTCCAAATCTGAAGGATGACCACAAGGACCTCTGTTAGCTTTTCATCCATTTTGTGTGACCATCAGAGTTAAATATCAGTGGGAGGTCTGGCCCAGGGTATGTTTGTCTCTACGTTTGCTCTTCAGAAGGAGACACCCCATGGTGGAGTTCAATGGAAGCCTAAAGGCTCCCCAGCTCCAAGGGGGGCCTTTGGAGACCCCCAGGGGTTTGGGAAATTTGGGTCCCTTCCAACCTCAACCATCCTGTGACTCTGTGAAGTATTTGCAACCAAGAGGCGGTGAACGGCACATGAGGTGGCTACAAGAGCCCAGGCTTCAGGGAGCCACAGCGCCCTTTTCTGTGACCAAGCTGGCTGTGGAAGGATGAGGGCAGTCAGGATGGCATATGTATGGTTTGTTACTATGTTGTCTTTGTATCAGTCCATCTAGGCTTTTTGTGATGTTTTAAAAATTAATTTTTCTGAAATGCCAGTGGTCAAACAGTCAGGATTCAACAACCTTAAGAACATTCAGTTCATCCTGCTGGGACATATGTCAGTAGATTAAAACACCACCAGTCAAGTCCCAGGCAAGGGACTGTGTGCCCAGCTCCTCTCCTTTGTTTTTTGAGGAAAGCTGGCCCCATTAAAGTATCAGCCACACTCGCAGGCAAAACAGCATCTCCACTCCCATCCCCTGGCACCATTATAATGAGATCTTTCACACAGTATATGACACAGCTCTAAAGCATGAGGTCAAGAGAAGAAAGCAAGTAATCCATCTCCCAGTATTTTGGGATGCAGAAATACTCATTGAAATTATCATCCAGCTTCCCTCAGTGATCAGCAGTGGATGATCAGGGAAAGGCTGCACAAGACAAGAGCATGTGTAAAATGAACTTTCCATGGCTCTGCCTTCACACTGGCATACTGAATAACCCAGCCAGAAAATAAATCCAGGCCAAGGTAGCTACTAGCCAGACAAAGCCTTCCCTTCATCTATCTAAAGGAAAAACATACCTGTTTTTACTTCTGCTACCTTCCCTAGCCTGTGGCAATGAGTGCCACAAGGCAAGTGTGCCGTGTGTGAAAGAGCAGTTCATTTTGTTGGTGTAAACCTGCTTCCTGACAACTGAATTGGATGCCGCTTCTGTGTTATAATTTAATTGGCTGTCCCTGTTCACTTTTTCTTTGCCACTCATTAGAGACCTCTACCAGATTTTCCCCTCAATTATTCTTTTCTGCAAGCTGGAAGTCCGCGCCTTTTTCATAGAATCATAGAATCGTTAAGGTTGGAAAAGACCCTTAAGATCATCAAGTCCAACCGTTAACCTAGCCCTGCCAAGTCCACCACTAAACCATGTCCTCGAGCACCACGTCTACCTGTCTTTCAAATACCTCCAGGGATGGAGACTCAACCACTTCCCTGGGCAGCCTGTTCCAGTGCCTGACTACCTCTCCAGTGAGGAAGTTTTTCGTAATATCCAACCTAAACTTCCCCTGGTGCAGCTTGAGGCCGCTTCCTCTCATCCTATCACTCGTTACTTGGGAGAAGAGACCGACCCCCACCTCGCTACAGCCTCCTTTCAGGTCGTTGTAGAGAGCAATAAGGTCTCCCCTCAGCCTCCTCTTCTCCAGGCTAAACAACCCCAGTTCCCTCAGCTGCTCCCCATAAGACTTGTGCTCTAGACCCTTCACCAACTTCGTTGCCCTACTTTGGACATGCTCCAGCACCTCGATATCCTTCGTGTAGTGAGGGGCCCAAAACTGAACACAGTACTCGAGGTGCGGCCTCACCAGTGCCGAGTACAGGGGCACTGTCACCTCCCTGGTCCTGCTGGCCGCACTATTCCTGATACAAGCCAGGATGCCATTGGCCCTCTTGGCCACCTGAGCACACTGCTGGCTCACGTTCAGGTGGCTGTCAACCAACGCCCCCAGGTTCTTTTCTGCCAGGCAGCTCTCCAGCCACTCCTCCCTCAGCCTGTAGTGTTGCATGGGGTTGTTGTGACTGAAGTGCAGGTGCTGGCACTTAGCCTTGTTGAATCTCATACAGTTGGTCCCGGCCCAACGACCCAGCCTGTCCAGGTCCCTCTGCAGGGCCTTCCTACCCTCCAGCAGATCGACACTTCCACCCAACTTGGTGTCATCTGCGAACTTACTGAGGGTGCACTCAATCCCCTCATCCAGGTCATCAATGAAGATGATATTAAACAGAACTGGCCCCAACACTGAGCCCTGGGGAACACCACTTGTGACCGGCCGCCAACTGGATTTGACTCCATTCACCACCATTCTCTGGGCCCAGCCGTCCAGCCAGTTTTTAACCCAGTGCAGAGTGCACTTATCCAAGCTGGGCGCAGCCAGCTTCTCCAGGAGAATGCTGTGGGAGGCAGTTTTCATCTCTCTTCACAAAGGGCTGCTTCTTTCATTAAAGCATCCTTGTCGCCCTTTGCAGTAGTGTTTCTAGTTTCAGGAAGGGGTAAGTAGGGCAGGATGCAGCGGTCAAGCTATGAGCACAGCATGGATTTATACAGTGGCCTAAAGGTGTTTTTTTGTCTGTTGTTTATTTCTTCTTAACAATTCTTAACTCTCTATTTGTCTTTTTTGATTGCTGGTGAGCAAAGAGCTGGCAATTTGAGAGAGCTATCCACAGCGAGTCCAGCATTTCTTCCCTGGATGGTGATAGTTAGTTTAGAACCCACTGTTGAAAAATATATAATTGAAGTTGCTTTTTTTCTGAAATGCATTACATCATTGCATTTACCAACACTGATTTTTGCCTGCTATTTGGTTGCTCAGGCACTCAGTATCCTGAGATTCTTTGGCAATTTTGCAGTCAGGCTTCACTTTGTAGAGAAAAAAAAAAAAAAAGATTTACAAAGCTTTACCATCTCAGTGTTTGCTCTCTTCCCCAGCTCATTTACGGATCTGCTGAACAGCTCAGGTCTCATTAAATCTCTGTGAGCAGGGGCCCTTGCTCCACTTCTCCAGTCCTTTGTCTCGCATCTTTTAACCACTTATTGAACTGATCCTGATGCTAAAATGGAGCTGTCAGCCAACAGGGAGATGGTTTGGGCTCAAGATGTTGCCTGTCTCTCACACAGAAAATGTGGCAATGGGGCAGGGTGTGCAAAATTACTCCTTCATGGCCGGTAGTCCTTCTAGAGAGATATGGTTTTTTTCAAGAAAGGATTGCCAAAAAGGGAAGGGGGCACAGGGAGAGAAATGCCCTCATCCCCCATTCTCTCATTGATCTGGACAGTGTTTGTTGGTATCTCCAGGTGGCAAAAGCTTCCTGAGCTGCTGTATAAGAGAGAAAGAAGGTGAGAAGACAGTATGGCCCAGGGGGCCGTGGAGCTCCCTGTGGGGCTCCACAGGACCTAGAAGAGTTGTCCCATGGTTTGGCATTAAACCACTCCCTGTTGCTGCTGAGGGACATCAAGGAATGAGAGGTGGCTGTCAACCACAGACGTCCATCAGGTGCACACCCAAGGTGCTACATTTCTGCACCTTTGGAAGTAGTCCCAGGAAATGCCTCGGGATGCCGGGAGGTACGGTCCTGGGGAAGAAGAGCAGGCAAAAAGCTTCCCACTGGGCTGTGCTGGTTCCGTGGAGCTGCCGCACTGGGCAGGGCTGGGCAGTGCCTTGGAGGCTTCCCCAGAGCCAGGCATGCAGAGCGCTTGTCCAGCTCTTCTGCTGGTCTCCTGCCAGGCTGTGATTGCCTGGTTTCTGGCACCAGCTGGCTGAATCGCTTGGAAATTTTACCCCCAAAATTCCTCTTAGCTCTTTGGAATTGCATTTTAAAATTTCCTTCTGTGGAAAGCTGCTGTGGCCGGCTCGCTCTGATCCTAAATGGAAATACTGGGAAACGTGACATTTTCCAGGGATGGAAATGCAGCTTGACTCCTAGCTCTGCTAGAGGGATGCTGGAAGAATTTCTTCTAGATATGACCCTCTTTTAGCACTTCATTCAATTCCTCGCTAATCATGTGGCTCTCCCAAGAGAGCTACAGCTCTGACGTTACTTCAGATTCATTTATCTAGTTAATGATCATAGCAATCAAGATTCAGAAAGGAAATATTTTTGTAGGGGGGAAAAAAAAAAGATAAGTGGATTTTGTATGAAAGGAGTTCATTGACCGATTATTGACTGAGCAGAAATGACAGATAAAAACAGTTTTGTATTCATTTCTCTGTGGCACAAAACAGTACAAGCTGAATCATTCATTGCCTGAAATATCCGAGCTCATAAAAATCTGCTCACTGCTGTAAATCTATTAGTAAATCATTGCATAATGAGCACACTGCACCTTTAAAAACTATTAATTGCATTCCTACCCCATTTTACTCCTTACGCTTTTGTCCCTCATAATTGAAATACTTTCCAATTCTCCTGAAACCTGTTTTTTATTTATTTCAAAATAGACCCAGTATTTAGTATACATATTTTCCAAGTCGCTATCATTTGAATGGATGTGTGTCTACACTAAATGTTGACTGTTATGTCTAATAGCCTACTCAGAATATTGGATTTATCCCCCCTTAAGGGCAGAGCTTGGAGCCCGATTTATTTGCACTAGTTGGAGATTTCAACCTACACATATGGCTAGATCTTATACGCGAAAGTAAATCATGTCAGGTCAGTTAAACAGAAACACCCCTTTGATCACTGCAGCAGATAAAAATTAAGGTTTGTCTTTGTCACTGTGACTCTCAGTTTGGAAAATCGATCTGGCCAAATTAAGCATTTCTACAGCACCTAGCGCCATGGAGCTCTGCGGGGTCTCGAGAGGGAAGCAGCATCTCTCCAACAGGGATAATCGTATCCATATTCTCATCTTTGGGTTAATCATTAGCTTTCTGAATGCTTCCAGTCTTCCTTCTGTTCATGTGGGAATACTTTAGGGGATTCTCTTTATTTACAGCCAGCGGATCTATATTCCATGAGCAGCTACAATGGATTTGTGAGAGCCAGCACTGCTGTTTGGGAAATTCACGGGACATCTGGAATAATTTGATGTTTTCATGTCCCTTTTTTTTTTTAATGTCAACATTTTCCCATTAGTGAAGGGCTGTGAGATTAGGATGCACCTTTCTTACAGGAATAAGCCTGGAAGAGCACAGGTTTGGAGCTCTGACTCGAGTCTACTGGCAGTGCACCCTGCCAGACTGAGCGTTAGGAGGGGTGGTTCCAGCGAGGTTCAGTTTTCTGGCTTGAAAATTACTTGTATATTCTACCATTACTCCTGGAAATACAGGGTGATCACAAACTGACTGAAACTCTTTTGAACCCACAGTGACAGACAAGGGTAGAGCTATGAGCAAGCACAAAAACAAGCTCCTGAGACTGAGTTCAGACTTCTTCAGGAGTTGTTCTTCTCCATGTTCAGCCAGAGAAAAGGGTCAGGTTATAGATTCAGATAAGCGTTTTCCATACAGTAGATAACATTGTCCTCCCCTGCACAGGACAGAATATTTACCAGGCTGAGAATGTGGCCTTTGTGGGACTGTTTCTTTTCAGAAATGTTTGTTTTAGTGAATTTTGAAGGGGGGGGGGGGGGCAAGGGGGGGGAAGAAGGAGCCTATCCCTGTCCTATGATTAATGTAAGGCTGACCATGAACAAGATAATAATAGCCCCATCCTCTGGGAACCAGGCCTCTCCCTAATTGCTTTATTGGCAATTAGTCACCATGTGTCACCAGACTGTCACCACCCTCATGTTAATTTTTCATGTTTTTTACAGAAAGTTACTGCTGACTCTACAGGGTGTAACAAGAGCTTCTGTTTATTATCAAGCTTTTCTTAGCTCTTCAAGGACTTGGGTTTGGTGTCCTGGTAAGGCCAAGGACTGGAGCAGCCGTTTGGGTTGAACATGTGCTTGGGTCTAAGTACGCTGCGCCCCAGTACGGACTTTTCTAAACTAGACCCATGACTTGGAGGGCTGAATCCCTACTGACTGAAATTGTGCCTGCAGTTATAGAGTCTAATTGTCATAAAGGGGAGAGAGGGAGAGAAAACCACATTTAGAAGAGCTGGTTTGGGTGCCTCAGAATTGAACAAAACCATATGTGGGTTCTGATGAAGCTGCTGGGTTTTTTTTATGTAAAAATGTGGCTGTTCACCCCATGCTCTTGAAAGGAAACACGGAGCTTTGCAGCTGAACTGGGTGGTGCACGACCTCCAATACCTTGTCCTGGGTGACCCCGGGCCAGTCACGCAGCCTGCGTCAGCACTTCCCTACCTCCACCGCTGTGGGTCTGCGCAGGGAGGGGGGACACTCCACCAGTGGCACCTGGCTGCAGTCTACTGTGGTGACCATCTGGACTGCGGAAAGGATAGGGAAGGAAGGATGTATCTTTTCCCTTTGCTGGGAGGCCACAAAATGGATGGGGATGGTTGTGGATAACGGGAAGGATGCTTTGGTCATGCAAACTACGGTCATTTTGCTCCCCAGGAAGACTCATTCTCTGCAAACTAAAGCTTCCAGAAACCCATGTTTGACAACGGGCATGGTGAAATCATAGTCCCCTCCTTCCCTCAGATATTTTGACAATAAAGGAATTTCTGATGGAAAAGCATTGCACTTCTGTCCCCTCCCAAGCACCACCCTTCTCAGCTCCTTCAGAAACTGATGAAGTAACTGGCCACAACTGCAGACACTTTGCTCTAAATAAATATCTGATTAAGAATAAGATCATGGCAAAAGAGATCTCATTCCGAAAGCTGCAACACAGCCTCTTTCCATTTAAGCATCGCTAGCTGGTCCAGCGTTTGCAGTAGGCTGCATTTCCCGTATTGCATCACTCTGGGACAACCTAGCCTTAAAAAGAAGAGGCCGCCCCGTGAGTTAACGGAACTAAACTGGACTCAGTGCTGAATGCAAAGTAGTGGGAGAAGTATTTTTCTGCAAGGCTTTGCCTTTGTGCGCCTGACAAATCTGGTTCAGCTTGATCTGCTGTGTAGCATTAGGAGAGAAAACGAAGTAACAAGAAAAGCAATATTGGCTTAAACCACAGTATCATGACAATTTCATACACAATCTGTGGAATTCTGTTTTGTCACTGTGCACTTCCCTAATTCTTTACCAAATCCTCCTAGCACCCTCCCCAAACAACCCCGCCCTCATTACTTGTAAATGATTTAAAGAAAGAAAAAAAACAAACGAAAACACCCCCCCAACTCCAAAATTCATTAGTTATAAATAGTTTAACTTACGCAGCTTTAGTTAGTGAAGCCTGGATCACTGCTTCCATGCACTTGAAATCCTTTCCTGAATCCCTCTGAGGTCAGCAAAAGAGGTTCTGGTTTTGATAACTTCTGCACCTAATTCTCGTGTTAGAGCATTTTGAGCTACTTGGCACTGAGATCAACTGCACCGTGAGTCTGCGGAAAGCAGGCCCTGTGTTGGCTAAATGGCGGGAGAAGCTATCTTGCAATTGCTTTACAGGAAACATTTCCTGGCGTATTTTGTTCTCTCCTGCTCCTGCTCAGATACATTGAATGTAACAATTAACATAGGAAGTGTGAAGCAGCTGGCTTTCAACATGTCCTTCCACCTCTCCCGTCTGAATCACATCACACATCTCTGTTTAGTCTATTAAATATACTGATAAATATACTGAGATACTGTTAAAGTTATTTCCTGAACAACTTTATTTAATCAGTTTCAGTGAGTAAAAAAGATTTAGCCAACAGCTATTTCCCTCACGCAGGCTTGCAGCTCACGAACAAAACAGCTCCCTGAAGAGCAAGAACAGAGTTCATTGAGGAACGTGCTAATGAAAGCTGGATTATTTTCCCTCATTAGGTGTAATTACTTTAGGTTTTGCAGGCTGTCTTCTATGGGGTGTCCTTCCTGGCTGATGTGTTGAGACTAATTAAAAAACTGCGATGTGCTAAGTGCATGATTTCCAGCAGAGACCTTCTTTTCAGTGTCCTGGCTTTCCCAGTGTCCACAGTAAGTAACCTCTGTATGTAAAAATAATGTTTGCATAAATGATTAGGGGTGTATAGCATAACATGCACATGTATAAAATAGATAAGAACTGTAGGCTTTCTTTTACCATTTGAAAATGGATTTGGACCATTTAGAAGAAGAAACAGTGCTGAGCCTCTCATGGTTGAATGCAAAGCACAAACTTTAGGGTTGCTGTCCCCAAGCGAACAGAGATTGACCCTAAAGGGTGAATGAGGTGTAACCTCTCCATTAATCTCACAGTCCAAATAGCTGTAGATTTATTGACTTACTTAAGGCATTTCTCTAAAGGGCAGTACAGGCCAGAAGGACATGAGAGGGTACCTAAGAGGCAGCAAAATCTCACATCTCCTTCTCTGACTCCGGTGTGGCTTTAAATAAGCACTGGAGAGAAACAAATTCACAGGATAAGAATTATAGTCATAGTCTATGTCGGATTCACCACGGATCACCTACTCCCTCACAGACAATGCTGTTTATTGAAATGCCATTTATCTGGTGCTGTGGGTTGAATGGGAACCGATGGGTTACTTATACGGGTAGGTACCGCTCTGTGTGCGTGAAGCCTGCAGCCACCTCTGAATCTCAAAGGGCTGAGAAGCACTGCTTAAATCTGGTCCCCAAGCAGCTCAGCCAGCTGGCTCACTAAAAAAGTCCTGCCAGGGATGGAGACAGAGAGACTGGCTAATTTATCTTCCCTGCACAGCAGTATTCACGATGCTGCTGTCATATCCCCCCAGGCATCCCCACCGTGCCCGCAGGACAGAGGCACAGGGTAGCCTCATTCTTCCAGCATCTCACCCCCCTTATGTCCAACCCCAAGCACAAAGTGTGCTCAAATACAAAGCCAGGCCAAAAAAGTGCAAATCAGCTTCCAGGTATCAGTATCTGAGACCAGGGTTCATTTCCTCCAGTTAAGTTCTCTTGCTGTAAATCCTCCTCTGCTGGGGAAAAAAATGGGCGCCCGCAGTGCAGCTTGCACCTGCAGTTTAGGAATTAGGCTTATGAATTGTGAAGATAAGGGTAAGTTTTATGTGAATTGTCTTACCAAGATCTGTTTTTACTTTGTTGCCGATCAGAACAAATGCTGTGGCTTGACAGCCAATCCCTCAAGGAGAACTTCTGGACCATCAAAAGATCCCGTCTGTGGGGGGGGGCAGAAAAAAAGAATTTTAAAGCTAATCTAGTATTCCACAGAAAATGTCAGTGTTGGCAGTTTATAAAGGAGGTTTTTCTCACAGTGTCAACACAGAACGCTGCACCTCAGAGTAAATTCCTTTCCGTATGTTGTAACGTGAGATAAGTGAGTTTATCTGCCAATATCACCATTTTTCATGTAGGAGATGTTTTGCCTTCTCAGAAATGAAAGCACTAGCCAAATTCTATCAATTATTATGTTTGTCTTTCATTTTGAAATTTCTTTCATTTTGTATTTTGATTCCAGTTTGTGTCTATATCCTTTTGGACACTGTATACCTACAATCGAGAGCTGGTTTACCCCAAAAGCCTTGATGGAATCATCCCAGTCTGGTTAAATCACGCAATGGTGAGTAAGAAACACCCCTGCCTCTTGCAGCGAAGAGAGGCTTTGCAACGCGTGTCCCACCGTTGCATTGTGTCGCTTTCCAGAAGAGTTTCACGGCTTCTTCTTTCTCACCTCCTCCTTCCTACTTATCTGAATCTGATGTTGAGCTATACACAGCGAACAGATGTATGTGCTTGAAGTCACCTCAAGAAGCCTTTTAGCACACAAGGAATATCAGTGAATTGGTCAGACCTCTGAAGTCAATGAAATGATGCATAGTCATAAGGAAAAAAAAACCTCTTCTCTGTTATTGCAACTCAAAAAATAAATTGTTTCTGCAAACAGAAGTCTATGAAATACAAAATGGCTGGGAGCATAACAAAGCAGTTCTTAATTTTTAAAAAAGGTGAAAGAACCAAAGAACATCTGACAGCTCTACAGCTAATAAGCTAATGTGTGCACAGCTTTGAATAGCTGAATTGCAATGATTGTTTACAGATTTTCTATAAATACTTTCCAGATTTCTCCTTCATTTGCTCTGGCTGTTTTTATGATGTGTTGAATAATCACATATTTCTCATCAGTCAAGTGAAAGGAGGCTGACAGTAACATGCAAACCGTGGGTGGATTGTAAGGTCAGGGAGGCCCCGTGGGGCTAATGGGAAGGGGGAGAGAAGGGAGAGGTTCAGCGCTAGACTGAATCAGAGAAGCCAAAAAGTATGAAATAATCGCACAGAAGACTCATTTCTCTCCAGACTTGATTTCTTAAGCACAACGCTTTGCAACCCACTGCAGCAGTTCCCGATGCGTGTTGAAGGTAAATGCGGGAGGCCTCAGGGTTTCTGGCTGAGGGCGCTTGCTAAAGGTTTTGAACAGCCACTTGATTTAGACAGGCGTATTCAAATACCTGTGCCTGGAATCCAAACACACAGAGGCATGTCCGCATTACTGATATCTGAGTGATAAACTACAGTCATCATGCACTTTTAACCTTGTCACCTGCTCTCTGCCCACCAATTCATCTCCACCAGGGCCTCTACGTGGCTGTCCAAACCTCCGCACAGATGCAAACGGGCCTCGTTCTCTCTCAAAACCATCGTCCACCAAAAAGAAAGATTCCTTGTGTCCTCAGCATCATGCTGGTTTCAGGTCTGGGATGTGGTATGGACGACTGGTTGAAGTTTAAAATGTTCATGGTAGTGGAGGTGCTGGGGAAGGGGAGGGCACAGGGTAGAGCTGAGAGGAGGTGGGCTTTGCTGCTTGTTTTAATCCCGGCCCACAGCTGAGAATTTGCCCTTTCCATTTCCGCATTCGTTTATGACATGGGAAGGTTGAGAGGTGCTAGAATGTACATTTTTATTTCATGTGCAAGAACTCTTTGCAGGAATCCCTCAAACATACTCGTTATAACTTCTTTCTTACCCTACCTACATCTACATTTCATAACAGAGTCATTCTGACAACAACAAAAAGCTTTTCCATTTCAGAAATGTCAAAAACAGGTCTTAAAAAAGGAAAACAATCCTTCCGCAAAATTATTTTGACGAGAGAGAAACTTCACATAAAGAAAACCTCTATCACAACCTAGTATTTTATTTCTATAGCTCTTAATACACTGCAGACATCTTGTGCTTGACAGTTCCTAGGTGGGAAATTTTCCTTCCAGTCACTATTGAGCGTAAAACACTTGCCACCAGCATAGACTGATTCCCACTGTTGACAATCCCCACGCTTTGCGACACCTTCCAACAGGTGCCTCCGGGCTTAGCTGAGGCATTTCTTTCTTCCAACCTAAAATATCCGCTGGGAACACTAGAAAGATCCAGGGAGCTACCGACACTTTAAGGGACAATCTCCAAGTGCTGATTGCCAAGCAGACGCTTTTTCTTTGGGTTCGTTTCCTTGCACGTTGCTATACTTTATGGCTCTGAGATTACAGACATTTCATGGCAGATTGAGGCAGCATCTAGCTGGCTTTGGTGGAAAAAGACATCGGTGTATCAGTAGTAGACGTCAGTGCCATATCATTTGCAGTGGGAGTACTTTTTTTTCATCTCGGTCTATTTTAACGTTGTAAATAGGGAAAGCATATGTTGTTATGTAACTGAAGAGCAAACCCAAAAAATAATCATGCAAAACCACTTCAGGAATACCAGGCTCCTTGAGTTCACGGTGATGCTGCAGCACCTTCCTTGCAAAAATGAACTAGTCATTTATTTTTCTCACATTTACTGCTCTTACAGTAGGAAAGTGTCGTTGCCCACCTGGTAGCCCGGAGTCGTACAGAGAGCGTTACATTTTAGGCATGTTTTTGCACTCTGAGTATAAACATTTTCTGTTTTGGAGAAAGGACGGCTAACGCAGAAAGGAATCTTGCTAATATTTGAAGAAGGCCAAATACTCCAGACTACCTGGGTTTCTCTCTTTGCCTTTCTACTGAGTTTAACCCAAGGGCTGCGCCTCAGTTTCCACTTCTGTTTGCCTGGGATAATTATGTTTTACCATCTTTATACAAGCCTTTGAGCTTCATGGATGAAAAAAAAAAAAAAAACCCTACTTACGTCTCAAGCACAATTATTTTATTTGAACAAGATTTTTGAAGCGGAAGATGGCTGAGACAAAAGATATGCTGGCCAATTTGTCAAGTGAAATTGTTTATTTCTTTCGCAGTCATCCCTTTTCGAGCAACATCTGGATACTCTCCAGAAGGCGACTAACTGCTGGAGACAGCTTGGATTAAATCATATGCATGTATTATTCAACTTAATGGCAGTATAGGGGAATGCTAATTTTGAAGGGGCTTACAGAATTGAATGCTAAACAAAGAGGGGCAATGGCGGGTCAGAAGAGATCAGTCAAAAACATTTTAATCTATAACAAAAGAAAAGATACACATCAACATTGACCAGATGTGTTCACAAAAATGGGAATGGTACAATTGCCTTTTTGTAAAGGAGGTTTATATTTTCAGTCTGTAAGGCACAGTTCTTGTAAAATGCAAATTTTCTTGTAAAAAGCACAATTTTTCTTTATTTTCAGGCTGCAGCTAAGTTTAGTTTAGCCATCTCTTTTCCTAATTTAATCTGTAGCCATGTTACCCTCTCACCTTGACAAAAATCAGCATTTTAGCGTCCTGGGTACTTTACTGACACATATAGTCATAAACTGTGCATGTTCTGAAGACCTTGCAAGCTAAATAACTAAGAATAAAAAAGGAGGGATGGTAAATGGAGGCACAGAAGAAAAATGGCTTACCTGGCAGACTTTCAGCAAAGATGACGACAGACCCCCACTTGGCCTGAGCCTCTCAAGCTCCTTTGCATTTTGCCCCGATGTAATTAAGCAGTATCTGAATGTAAGAGGAAAATGCAAGGGAGTGAAAGAACAGCCTGGGTGCACACAAGTAATTTTCTTTCACTGAAGCAAGCCACTGATGCCCTGACAGTAAGAATACCAGCAAGACTCGCCATGTCCCCCCTCTTCTTGGAGCTTCTTGGTATCTACAAGCTGCTTGTGTTCTGCTCACCTAGCTAAACCGTTACCTTCCCTAGTGTGGACACAACTACATCAACAGAAATGTTATTTTGGATCAGTATGATTTACTTCTGTCTGGAAAAGAAAATAAGTTATATGAATACAAATTGCTCTTACTCCTATGCGAGGGCATCTATGTGAAGGATTATATCTTTCTACAGCTATTTTAGGAAGCTGCTGCAACACTTACCTACCAAGGGGGTGCAAAATCAGTGTGTGGAGCAGAACCCGCTTGTCCAGGCCACTCTAACTGGACTCCTGCTCCAGGTGTGTACACAAGAACCAGCTCAGGATCATCTTTGACCATCTTAAATGATTCTCCTTGCAATTGGTATTTAATGCTTAATAATTCATGCATATTTACACAAGAGAGAAACATTTCCATTTGTTTGCATTTCACAGTATCTCAATTTTAAGCTGTCTGGCAACTATGGACATTCATAGGCTTCCAATTACATTCAGCTTTTGGCAAAGAAGAAGAATGTGTGTGAGAGGGATATGGCACAGGAAATTAATCACCCCACACATTTAAGAGCAAAGATGCTTAGCTTTTCCCAGAACCACATATATATATTTTTGAAGTTTCCATTTTTGTTGACATAAGCTCATTTCCTCAGGGAGAAAGTATGTGTTTCACAGACAAATGTTATGGCAGGGAATCCTCCCTGGCCGCTGCTACCCCGGCGTGCACAGGTGCCGCCTCTGTAACCCACCCCGCGAAGGAACAGCTGGAGACAAATATTCTACAGCGAAGGATGTGTCACTTCGGTCTCATGTCAGCTTCCAGCTGCAGTGCAACATCAGTTTCTTAGACTACATATCTAATGTCAGGCAGAAATGCAATTAAAATTCTGGCATTGACACGGAGACAAAACATTTGCTAGTAAGCAACAGGATATTCAGCCAGGGCCTTATTTCCAAAAATGCATGCGTGCATGCGGAAATGTTATCTCTGAAGCTCTTATACCTTTGCTCATGCAATTGGTCTGATGTTTCATCCATTTTTCACACTAACGCTCCCAAACTACCTACACGTCTCAGGAAGAGCAGAAAAAAAATAATGTTGCTTTTCAGATGAGCATGAACGGACCTGGGAAGGGCAAAAACAGATAGTAGCCGACAGTTCAGAGGGGAGTGCTGCTGGAGTTAAATTGAGCAATAGCTTCCTGACTGATTTGTCACCACACCTGCTCAGTAACAGGACTCCTTGTGCCTCCCGCTCTATCCATAAAATAAATCTGTGGTTCCCTGAAAATGCACCGATGGCTGAGAATATAAAAGACAGGTAGTAACTCTAAGAGAGAATTATTTCTTTAACTAAATATGGCGATGTATTAGTTAAAGAAATAAAGTGAACAATAATGCTTAAGCCCCTCCCACCCTGAAAAATAAAGAGAGGTTAAGAGGGGAAGAAAAATGTATAAGGACAGATTACAAAAGAAAATTTTAAAGGAGGCATTTGAATGAAGACAGTACCATAGCAAAATAAATCAGAAGAGGGAATTTGTTCCAAAAGGAAGCCAAGAAAGGAGAGAGCATACAGAGGTTCAGAAAATTATGAGGAGTAGAAAACTAAATAGAGGTTGTGGTGACAGGAAGCCATTTAGTTTTATTATGCTCAGATAATTCAGGCTGTAATTGTTTGTGAAAGCATCCAACCCAAGGAAATTTCCATAGACAAGAGGACGTTTCCCAACAAAGAGCCGAATAACTGAGTAAACACCTCAAGGGTCAACCGATGAACACTGGCTTTGTGAGCCTCATAAAACAGCACGAAAGAGGGTTTTTACTTTTTCTTTGTGGTAATGTACCGACAGAGAAGATACAAGCGTGAGTATCGGCCACGCGTGGTTGTCAGCACACAAGCTCTGCAGGGAA